>NC_138385.1:8656714-8674231 GCF_054177405.1 Leptonychotes weddellii | reverse complement strand
CCCAGGGTCCTGGGATCGAGCCCCGCATCGGGCTCCCTGCTCTGCGGAGAGCCTGCTTCTCCCTCTCCCACTCTCCCTGCTTGTGTTCCCTCTCTCGCTGTGTCTCACTCTGTCAAATAAATAAAATCTTTAAAAAAAAAAAAAAAAAGAAATAGCATATTCTTTTTTTTTTTTTTAAAGATTTTATTTATTTATTTGAGACAGAGAGAATGAGAGACAGAGAGCATGAGAGGGAGGAGGGTCAGAGGGAGAAGCAGACTCCCTGCCGAGCAGGGAGCCCGATGCGGGACTCGATCCCGGGACTCCAGGATCATGACCTGAGCTGAAGGCAGTCGCTTAACCAACTGAGCCATCCAGGCACCCAGAAATAGCATATTCTGAAGGATGCTGCCCAATTCAAGCCTTAAAGGGATGAATTCATATGGCAGGTATCATGCTTTTCTCCCTACTTCTCTGCTCAGCGGGGAGCCTGCTTCTCCTTCTTCCACTCCCTTTACTTGTGTTCCCTCTCTTGCTATCTCTCTCTCTCTGTCAAATAAATAAATAAATAAAATCTTCAAAAAAGAAAGAAAGAAAGACTAGGGGATTAATAAGTAAACATGCCACTTGCTCAAACATTCCTGTACCCTTGCCTTAAATTATGATATTCATAGTAGCCAAGCACATACATAGGTGAGAAAAAAGCAAGGGTTCTCTCTAAATAAACTAAATGGCCCCAGAGCAAACTTGTCTTTGTTCTAGCTGTAAAGCATCTCCTGATTTAATAATCTAATATTCATCAAGCCCTACACAGGTACAGAAAGAAAGAGTCACAGGACAGAAAACAGTGAGATACAAAGTCTGCATAAGAAAGAGTTGGGCTCCTGACATTATTCCCCTATTTGGCTTCCAGAATGCCTACAGTCAAGTGCAACCCACAGGCAAGCTAACTCTGCATGCCACTAAACCTCTCCAAGTCTTAGATTTCTGATCTTTAGACTAGAAGAGAGAATTCATACCCTGTTTATTTATTAAAGTAACGTGATTGAATTCCGTGTAATAAATATTTATTGATAATGTATCATATGCCACTAAAGTATGGAGGAGTGGGGGTGGGAGGATAAGGATATGAGGATACAGGGGCACCTGGGTGGCTCAGTCATTAAGCGTCTGCCTTCGGCTCAGGTCATGATCCCGGCGTCCTGGAATTGAGCCCGGCATTGGGCTCCCTGCTCCGCAGGAAGCCTGCTTCTCTCTCTCCCACTCCCCCGCTTGTGTTTCCTCTCTCACTGTGTCTCTCCCTGTCAAATAAATAAATAAAATCTTTAAAAAAAAAAAAAAGCATATGAGGATACATAGATTCTGAGTCCCTGAACATGAGAAATCGTATATAGTATTTCAAGAAAGTGATGTTATACCTATCAAAATACAGCATATGAATAATTATGAAATATCTGAAACTGCCAATTTTCCTAACAGCCCAGAGGTGATTGTATCTAAACTAGGATTTGAGCTTGCTCTTGATGCTTGGTGTAGTATTTAATGAAGAGTAAAAATAACAAATGGTGTTAAAAAAAAAAAAATCACGGATACCTGCGTGGCTCAGTCGATTAAGCGGCTGCCTTCCACTCCGGTCATGATCTCGGGGTCCTGGGATCGAGCTCCGCATTGGGCTCTGAGCTCAGCAGAGAGTCTGTTTCTCCCTCTTCCTCTGCCCCTCCCCCCCACATGCTCGCTCTTTCTCTCTCACTCTCGCTCTCTCAAAATAAAATCTTTAAAAAAAAAAATCACAGAGATAGCAGTATGCCAAGTGAATTTGGAAACTAGCTTGAATGGGGGTAGAGGCTTCAGAAGAAAATCATCAGGTATAACTTTTAAAAGGTAGGTTAGGGAAGGTGAGGGCATTATTTATTAAATTCAGAATCAAACACATATATTTTTCCCAGACTTCTAGAAGATTATTGCAGCAGAGTAGGGTTTCACATGAAGAAGACCCTGTTAATAAGTAGGTTTGAGTAGGCTTTGAGGATTGGATGTGATCAATCAATCCGTATGAATAATCTAGTCCCTTGTATTTGAGCAAACTCTCCCACACTGTAGTGTTTACTGATTTGTATTAATATTAAGAATCATTTTCATAGGGGACGCCTGGGTGGCTCAGTCGGTTAAGTGTCTGCCTTGGGCTCAGGTCATGATCTCGGGGTCCTGGGATCCAGCCCAGTGTCTGGCTCCCTACTCGGCGGGGAGTCTGCTTCTCCCTCTCCCTTTGCCCTTCCCCCTGCTCATGCTCTCGCTCTCTCTCAAATAAATAAATAAAATCTTTTTTTAAAAAAACCTATGAAATGCTCCCACTCCCACGGTGGGTGCCACTGATCCACAGCCTCACCTGGCTTTGCCTTCTTGTTCCTTCAAACTATGCATTCCAACTTGCCCATCCCCTTTGCAGGACCTTGACTGATAGAGCTTTTTTGGCTCTTTGCTTTTGATTTGATGATATGAATTTGTTCTTACGTCTCCAACCTGGCTTCACCAAGGGTATCCGAATGGTTTCTTCCCCTTTGGTCCACGCTAAGAAATTGTGGGCCTATCTGGCCCCAGTCCTAGTTCCTACTCCCAGCCCAGGCAGAGCCCCTAGGTCTACCCCCCCTTTACACAAGAAGGACTTTCAGACACTGACTACTTTCTTCCCTAATGTTGGGCACTCCACTAGGTACTTGATGCAAGTGATTGGTATTAATCTTCCAAACAGGTCCCAATCGATTTTATCACTTTCATTTTCCAGATGAGGCAATTCAGACTCAGAAAGGCGACTTAAGCATTTGCCCAGTCACACAGCGAGCAAGGTTTGCCCTGCTCCAAAGCTGGACTTTCCAATTCACAACACTGCCTTTATCTTTGGGGTTTTCTTAACCACGGAAGCTCTTCAGAATTTAAAGATACCGATCGTGTCAACTTGTCCTCAAATTAAGCCACTTCAGTCACTTCAACTACCTATCTTGGTATATGATTTCCAGTAGGATCCCTATTTAGTTGCTCTCCCCTGCCCATGATCCAGCGTGACTATTTATCTATGCGCAGATATAACTATATGTGACTCTATATATCGTGATTTCCGTGAAACATAGTATTTACTTTGCAAAAATAGTAGTGCTAGCAACTGCACTCAGTAATACCAGTGTGGTTTCTCTAAGGCATAGAATGGTAATTTGGGTCTATGAGTAAATAGAGAATATTCTAACGTAAGCATCATTCCCTTTAATGTTACCTTGGTTGCTGTGCTTTGGAATCAATGTGAAGGAAAGCAAACAAATAACATATATGGTGCCACACAGCATTAAAGACAAAATGTGCTATAAACAAAGACTGTATATTTTAAAGCAGGGTGAAGGAGGTAATTTTCTTTAAAAGCTAATAATTTGCTGCTAACTACTAAGGGAAGAAGCTGTTCCTTTGTTGGCACGTCTTTGTTGCCAATCTATCTAAAATTGCAAGTACTTAAATAAAATTCAATACAAAGGAGTTCAGGAACATCTTTGGATTGCAAATCCAAAATGTAACTCAGAATATGCATGATGATTTTGTCCTGCAAGGGTCACCCTGTAATTTTAATTTTTTTATTTTAACTGAGAAGAAAGAGAGTATTGACAGGCCTCCCCTGGGGCTAAGTCTCTGGAAATGTTGCCATAGCTCATGGCACACAGCACAGCCTGCTTCAGAATGTCCAGGAAAGAGACCACCTGAAAAGAGGCAGACTGAATGCATATTTCAGAATATTCTGGTATACAGAAGGAAAAAAAGAAAGAAAGGAAGGAAGAAAAATAGAAGGAAAAAGAAGCCAGACTGTTTAACAAACCACAGCTGAAAGGCTAGACTTTCTCTTGCTTGTAAAACAACAAGGGTTTTGTGCTTTATTTTGCTTGATAATAATATTTTATGAGAGAAATATAAATCAAAACAATCTGATGATGTTGTTAAAAGGAAGAAAATAGCATCGCAGTTCATCTTGTTTACAACAGACAACATGAAACAAGGTTCCTCTCTGAAGAAGGCATTTTATGAGAAGCCTAGATATTTAAAAGTGCACTTGATAGTGAAGACTTGCTCTATCTAGCATTGTTTGAAGAACAGAGCACTGAATTGAAACCTAATTTAAAACCACTGGATTTGGTTTGATACTATTAAAGTTTACAAAATGTGATTTATAAATATTTCATATGATTTATGTCCTTGGGTTACAGGTAGATTTGTTTATTTTTACTACTATTTTACAATATGCTGTATTGTTCGTGAAACTGTATTTGTCCTGAAATGCTATAAAATAAATTTGCATAATAGTGCACGAAATCTCATCAGAGGAAAAGATATCTTTCCCCAATGTATTCAATATTGCTCCCCCAATTAACGCCACGGTGGGTTTTTGTTCGTCATTATTTGCCTTTTAACATTTAACATTCAGCAGAATATTTCACTTCATAATATATAAAATTTCCTCATCTAAACACAGATTCACTTTGAATATATTATCAATCGGAGATATGAAACCTGTTAATATATAGTCTGAGTGAAGATGATTAAAAATGAATGTTTAGAGCACTAAGTAACAACACCTGATTTTTGGATCACCAGGGCTACCACTGGAAGCAAGGCCTACCAGAATGCGATTCACTGGTAATTCACTGGAATGTTCGGACTACAAGTGAGGAGACAGTAACTTGCTGCATGACCTTGCACATAAGTCACTTAACCTCTCTGGGCTTCAGTTTTATCACCTGTAATGTAGAGAAAATCTGAATGTGTAAACTTTAATGACCCCTGTAGCTCTAATATTCTATGAGTCCCTTGAATCTTGGGTAAAAAAATACTGGCTCAGAACTTCCCTCGATGTTGGTAAATAAAATAGGGCCCATTAATCATTTAAAAAAATCTACAATTATTCATGTATTATTCATTTATTAATCATCTCATATATTAATGTTTCTCTCCTCAATTAGGATGCCATCTAGAAAGAAAATGTTTATATAATCAACCACAAAACAAAGGAGCACATGTATTAACGGTATTGATAAACAGCCGTAAGAAGGTAGAATGAAGAAATGTCATTCTGTCAAGGATAATAAAGTGGAGATTATGTGGAAGGAGCTGCCTTTGGTGCTCAGTCTTCAAGAACAAAAATCTCAAATTTGAGGAGGTACTTCTGGTAAAGGCAATTATGATGGTTAATTTCATGTGTCCACTTGATTGGGATAAGGGATGCCCAGATTGCTGTTAACAAAATATTTCTGGGTGCGTCTAAGACGATGTTTGGGGAAGAGATTTAGCATTTGAATCAGTAGACAAAGTAAAGAAGATGGCCCTTATCAGTGTGGGTCTGGATCCTGCAATCTACTGAGGGGCGATTAGAACAAAAAGTTGGAAAAAAGGGCAAATTTGTTTTCTCTGCTTGAACGGCTCTCAGACATCAGCGTTCCTGGTTCTGGGGCCTTCCAACGTGGCCTGGGACTGGGACTTACACCACTGACTTTTTGGGTTCCCAAGCCTTCAGGATTGGACTGGTTCTATAGCAATTGCTGATGGCCGAAGATGGGACTTCTCGGGCTCCACAACAGCATGAGCCAACGCCTCATAATAAATCTTTTACATACTTCTCTCACTATCCTATTGGTTCCATTTCTCTGGAGAACCCTGACTAATGCAGCAACTACATGATCAATAAGGCTATCAACAATTAAAATGCTGCTACAGGTTTAGAGAGGAAGAGGCTAAGTAATGGAACATTAAGAAGGAGATTCCAGGGGCGCCTGGGTGGCTCAGTCAGTCAAGAGGCGGACTCTTGATTTCCGCTCAGGTCATGATCTCGGGGTCCATGCCCAGCGTGGATCCTGCTTAAGATTCTCTCTTTCCCTCTCCTTCTGCCCCCGTCCCCCGCTAGCTCACTCTCTCTGAGGAGGAGGAGGAGTAATACAGACAAAAGGTAAGAAGGGTTGCACTGGGGTGTTGATAGTAGAGAAGCAAACATCATGGCTAATGTCATGGATATTTGGAAGGAAGAAATGATGAGTATGGGTGGAAGACTAGAATAAAGGTGATCAAGAGAAAGAAATCAAAGATGTGTCTTGATTTTAAAATCTGTGATGTGGAAGCTCGTAGTGGCCTTAATGAACCAAACAAAATAAAAAAGAGCTGAAATGGACAGGGCAAAAAATAAAATTTGGCTGTGTGCATGATACAGGGAAGCTGTCAGGATTCAGAGGTAGAAAGGTCTAGTAGGCAATTAGAAATGAGAGACAAGGGCGCCTGGGTGGCTCAGTTGGTTAAGCGACTGCCTTCGGCTCAGGTCATGATCCCGGAGTCCCTGGATCGAGTCCCGCATAGGGCTCCCTGCTCGGCAGGGAGTCTGCTTCTCCCTCTGACCCTCCCCCCTCTCATGTGCTCTCTCTCTCATTCTCTCTCTCTCAAATAAATAAATAAAAAATCTTAAAAAAAAAAAAAAAGAAATGAGAGACAAATACACATGTGGGAAGTAGGTCTACATCATAGCTTTGGTCCGCCACATAGAAATGTTAACTGAGGGCGAACTAGGGGAGTGGCAATAAATGATATTCATAAGAGATAACACAGAAAGAAAATTCTAGAGGCTTGAAGCTATTCATTATAACTGGGGGTTTACCTTGGAGTGAGGCAATACCTGATACCTAACACTATTATGTACGCATACATATTCCCCCTCGTGATTGATGGTAGATTGACCACGTCTTTTTTCTTTGGACAAACTGGTTAACCCAATTAGGTAGATAGCGAATTAAATCTGAATACAGATGTGATAAAAGAAATTTGTATATGTGCTGCCGAAGCGAGCACTGTGATAAAAGAAATTTGATCTTTTCATATCCTCTGCAATGTTTTGAGGTAGAAATAAAAAGCCTCAATAACAACAATACAGTTAATTAATTTTTACCTCAGATTACCTTTACCTTTTACTGCAATCCTCTCTGTGCTAGGCCAGTCCCTTAGGAAAACCAGATAAGCCACTGCTGTCATCAAAGAGCTTATCTTCGAAGGAAAGGCAGAAGGACCTCTTAGCAAAACTAAAACCTGAATTTTTTTTCTGTTAACTCCTTTACTAGATATTTGCCAGTCATAATTTGAGCACAGTTAAGGTGAGGACAAAGTAAAAATTTGCACCAGGGATCACGTCTTCAGTTATTTTAAATGTAACTAGACATGACGACAATGGAAACGTACAGTGTAAAGGGTCAAAAAGGATTGGATCTTCCTCTACTCAGTTTTGGAGTTAAAATTTGGGGGGAAATGGAATGACTGCCCTTTAGTGGGTCTCTGCATTACCCAAAGAAACAGTATAATTCCAACCATAAATATTAACCATTCTATGATAATGCTCACAATTTTCTAAGCAGTATCAATAAAATAAAAAATGTACTCACAAACTCCACATTGCATTGTTATTAGAAAGAAAGCAAAAGTAGCTTAAAGAGTATTATCTTGGTTGAAAAAGCAAGAAATAATTAAACATTGGAGATTTCAGCCAATGAATAAGGTGGGTGCATAAAAATATACCTGGGAAATTAATGTTGCTTTCAAGGAATATTAAAATATTAAATTCACCCCAACATCTGGAAGATAAATTCTCTTTATGCATTTTTTTAAATAAAGATTTAGACTATATATTTGCCTGTACAAGAAGGTAAAGAATTTGATGGAGTTTCTCCAGCCCCCAAAGCAAATAAGACAAATCATTTTCTGTAATTTTTCTCATTTTGGCAATAAAACAACATAGATATTTTTTCCTTAAAAAATATAGTCTTATTAAATTCCACACTGGGACTTGAACTGTATGAATATAAAACCGTTATTTTATATTCAAAGCTAGTCCAATTATAAGACGGCAATCGTGCTGTAAATCTTCCTCCCTTGTCTTCAAGATAAATGTTGATTTAAAGATTATAGAAGAGAATTAAACAAAAAATGATCCATGCAAGTTGCCCATAACTTTTATGTTTACCTAAGGACAGCTGTAAAATAAGCCACTTTCAGTTATCCCAGCTCCCCATAATTGCTTAAACTCCAATCCTGTGTTTTGATGTCTCTGTGTTAAAAAGTTTGAAGAAAATAAAAGAATTTGGAGAATTTAACTGCAGTATTTCAAGTTTCCAAATTTACTGGGTTGATTTTATTGTTTAAGTGCTATAGACTGAGTGTGTGTGTCCCCTCCTCCAAATTCCTATGTTGAATCTTACTTCCAAGTGTGTTGGTATTTGGAGATGAAGCCTTGGGAATTGAGTAGGTCATAAGGGCAATGACCTTGTGAATGGGATTAGTGCCCTCATAAAAAGAGTCCTTAAAGAGCTCCCTTGCCCCTTCCACCTGGCAAGGACACAACAAAAAGATGGCCAACTATGACCTAGGAAGCAGACCCTCACCAGACATCAAATGTGACTGTGCCATCTTGGATGTCCCAGCCTCCAGAACTATCAGAAATAGATTCCTGTTGTGTAAGATACCCAGTTTATGGTAATTTTGTTATAGCAGCCTGCATGGATTAAGAGAGAAAGGGATGCTTCTTCTCTTAGAAATAGACTTACCTTAGTGATATTACTGTTGTGTTATATGATATACTTTGATTAGAATTAAGCTTGTTTTCCCCCACTATCTTTCTGGAGAATTTCTAGCAATTAATTCTTTTCCTTAATATAAATGACCCAATTACACTTGATTCTTTTTATATGTGGATGGATGATGGAGGAGTCCAGGAAAATACTAATGATAAGCTTTTCTAGGCTCCAGTGTAAGATGAATCTCCTTCAATGTTCACCATCAGTCCTTCACCCATAATCTCTCAGGCAAGAAGAGTAACTCATTTGTTTCTCCCTGGAGCACAAATGCAGAAATTGACTCCCACTGCAAAGATGTACACAATGTACACAATGTGTGGAGACATGGTTATCTATTTATTTAATTATATTTATATATTTAAGCCAGGACCTAACCCAGCCTGTTGATGACTAGAAGTTTACCGTTGGGTTACAACAGAATAACTGATTATCACCTCCTTTAATTTTATCATCTTTTCCTGTCTTCGGACATCAGAGCTCCTGGGTCTTGGGCCTTTGGACTCCAAGAATTACACCATCAGCCCCCTCATTGTCAGGCCTTCAGAAGTGGAGTGGATTATCCCATCAGCTTTCCTGCTTCTCCAGCTTGCACGCTGCAGATTGTAGGACTTCTCACCCTCCATAACCATGTGAGCCAATTCCTAAAAAAATCAAGCTCTATCACTCTCTCTGCATCTGTAAATACATATATAGTTGACCCTTGAACAATGTAGGGGTTAGAGGCACCTACCCACCCCTGCACATTTGAAAATCTCCTATATAACTTTTGACTCCTCAAAACTTTACAAGTAGCCCTACTGTTGACTGGAAGGCTTATTGATAACATGCACAGTCGATTAATATGTATTTTGTATATGTATTATATACTGCCTCTTTACAATAAAGTAAGTGGGAGAAAAGAAAGTTATTAGGTAAATCATAAAAAGAAAATACATTTACAACACCGTATGGATTTATTTATTTTTTTTTTAAGATTTTTTATTTATTCTGACAGAGAGAGAGAGAGGGACAGCGAGAGAGGGAACACAAGCAGGGGGAGTGGGAGAGGGAGAAGCAGGCTTCCCGCTGAGCAGGGAACCCGATGTGGGGCTTGATCCCAGGACCCTGGGATCATGACCTTAGCCGAAGGCAGACACTTAACGAATGAGCCACCCAGGCGCCCCAACACCGTATGGATTTACTGAGAAAAAAATCCATGCATAAGTGGGCCCATGTGGTTCCAACCCATTTTGTTTAAGGGTCAACTCTGTGTGTGTGTCTCCTATTATCTATCCTATTGGCTCTGTTTCTCTGGAGAACCCCATACAATACTCCTATCTATTTAATTCTGCCATTGCAGAAAACGTAATCATTCCCTTTTAATATCTTTCACATATAGCAATGTTTTTAGTTATTCATCTTGCCTATATTCCCTGCCCCTACTGAACTATGACTCTGATCATGCCATGCCCCTGTTCAAACTCCTGCAGCATGTTCTTATGCAAGTACCTCCACCTGCCACCTCAATCAACCTTCTGGGACTCCTTTTTGGTGCTTCCTCTTCCCATACCATAACTATTACCAAAGTCAACCACAGGCCATGATGCTTTGTCTCTATGCCTCTACCCACTATCCCTTCTAAGGATGATCTTTTCTCCCATTACGTCATAACTAAATTCTATTTGTTGTTCAAATGCCACATTCTTTAACTCATTTGTTAGGAAATCCTCACCCACTTTCCACCTGCCTTCCCAATTAGAAGTATCTTCCCTCTCTTCTGATCTCTGATAGCCCCTTATCTAACTTTATTTTATGGAACTAATCTTTTTTTACTTCTTTCTATGTATTAGGTAATATATTTATTTAAATGTCTTATTTTCTCCAGTCTGCTAAAGTCTTGTTAAAGGGACTATGGAATTGTGTTCATTTCAGTGCCCCCGTCCACAATAGCTGGTGCAATACTCCACATATAGCAAGAAAAAAAAAATCCTTCAAAAATAGTTACTACAAGAATGAATAACCAGTATTGCTAATGTGCCTAAATATAGAATGGGGGGAAAAGAGATAAAATGGGAATCTCTAATCAGCACAAAATGAATTATACATCTTTAGAATGGGAGATAGCATTGCATAAAAGAGCACGGGATGGAGATAGATCTGGGTTCGTCACCAGCTCCTCTATTAACTAGAACATTTGCCTGGGCAAATTAGAGTATTTATTTCAGTGACCATCCAGTTCTCAGGCAGATTAATATTATCAGTCACCAAGGTCATCACAAGTCTTAAGTTGTATTATTCACATACATTTAAACACAATACCTGACACACTCCTAACTCATAGTTATATTCTGTTAGCACATTGACAATATAAATACACTATTCTCTGGTTTATAGGGTTGCTGTTAAAGGATCTGCTATCCGTCACATTTGGTTTCTTGGTAGGTCTTCTTTTTCTCCTCCCTGGCTGCTTTTAAATTCCTTTATTTGAGTTTTAAGTTTTACCATTCCACTAACATGTGTCTAAATGTATATTGCAGGGTGCCAGTAAGTGTCCCACTCTTGGTTTTGGCTCAAGTCGTGGTCTCAGGGTGGTGGGATCAAACCTTGCATCGAGTCTCACACTCAGCACGGAGTCTGCTTGTCCCTCTCTCCCTGCTTCTCTCCCCATTCGTTCTCTCTCTCAATAAATAAATAAATAAATAAAATCTTAAAAAATATATATATGTTGCTTTATCGCCCCAGTGGAAAAAGGTGTTAAAGCAAGGGGACAGGAACAGCTGCCGATGTATATTGCTTTTAATTAATTTAATTGGGTATATTCTGTGCTTATTGAGTCTTTGGATTTTTGTCAGTTCTGAAAAGTTCTAAATCATTATTTATAATATTTATCTGCCAGAATCTCTGTATTTTCCTGCTTTTACTCCAGTTACACATTAGACCTGCTATCCTCCATATTGCTTAACCTGACATATTTTTATTTGTCTCAGTGTACTGCATTCTATGAAATTTCTTCACAACGATCTTCCCAAAAAAATCAATTCACTGTTATTCTGTGTCTAATCTGCAAGTCAATCTGTTCTTTGTCATTTTTATGTCTGCAATTATATAGTTTTTGTTTCTATAATTTCTATTGCACTCCTTTTCAAATATTTATGGTTATTTTTAATAGCCTCTCATCTTTTTACTTCCTTAAATATTTTCTGCAGTTATTTTATACTCTGTATCAAATAATTTTAATATATAATTCCCTTGAAATTTAAATATGGTATTAGTATTCCTAGATTCATCTACCATATCTTGTTTTCTTGTGTATTAGGCACTCTTTATTAAA
Organism: Leptonychotes weddellii; assembly: GCF_054177405.1. NCBI lineage: Eukaryota > Metazoa > Chordata > Mammalia > Carnivora > Phocidae > Leptonychotes > Leptonychotes weddellii. The sequence continues at coordinate 8,662,312 of NC_138385.1, read as the reverse complement.
ATGTCAGAACCCCGGGGGCACCTGGGTGGCTCAATCCTTTAAGTATCTGCCTTTGGCTCAGGTCATGATTCCAGGGTTCTGGGATTGAGCCCTGCCAGGGATTCCCTGCTCAGTGGTGAGTCTGTTTCTCCCTCTCCCTCTGACCCTCCCCCCAGCTCATGCACATTCTCCCACTCTTTCTCAAATAAATAAATAAAATCCTTAAGAAAATTAAAAAAAAATAAAAATAAATAAAATGTCAGAAACCCAGCAAGTAAATTGGAAATGTTTTCTGTATATGGGAATTTTTCTTTGTTTTTACATGGAGCCTACAGATGCTACTGATAGAGACCACATTAGCCCCTTAGAAGTTCCCAGTGTGTTGTGGGATACTGAGGGTCAACTCTGTCATACTGACACTGGCCCAAGGCTTAACTTCCTCCTAATATTGCTGATATAAGCATTTTTACTGAAGGCAACCTTCGTTTTTTACTTACTTGAGGCTCACTTCTACACATAAGGAGTTCAGTTCATGTTTATTGATGGGAAAGAGACCTAAGAACTACAATTTTTCCTAAGACAGTTTCATATAGAATTAGGGGTTTTGCACTGACAGGAACCTTCAGAGAACATTTTCTACCATCCTTGAAGTGGAAGGCTATTGATTTTATAAAAATTTCATTAATGTATATAATAGTTGGTCTTGCATTATTTGTATATATTTTTTTAGTTTCTTTTTATGTGTAAATTTTCCTCCCTTTCTAGTTTTTCAGCTTACTCTAAACAGAAAGCTTGTAGTTTTCTTCAATGATATTCCCACAGCACCCCTATATGCTAGGTTTGCAGTAAATACCTGTTTAATATATAACCAAAAACCCCCTTCCATGTTCTTTCCTTCTTACGAACAGAATCTAGGGTAAAAACTAAGAGTGCGAATTATCTGGTAGATGCTCTGAAAAGTAAAAGATAAAAATCCCCATATGTGAACTTATATATCTATTTATAAAGATGGAAAGTTAATCTTTCCCTTTTTGAAATTCTGAGTTTCTAGCGTTTTATGCCTTTTTTCCTCACACTTTTACTTCTTTGCCTTTGTACGAGATCCCCAGACAGCAAAAAGATCAAAAGCATCAATACTATCTTATGACATACCCTAAAAAATAAAACAGGCAAAAAAAAAAAAGCACATGAAATACTAACTTCTTTTAAATGGGGAATTTAAAAGGCTAGATTTAATGAGACAGTATACATTTATTAATAATGCCATCGTATATAATAGGACCTTAATGGGAATACAGACCAATTCTCCCATGATGATTATTTGGTGATACAAAGAAATAAAAATTATAAGAAAGTTCTGAAATAAAAGTGGTAATTAAAGATCAGAGAAAAGTGCATAGTCAATGCTTAATTATCTGAAGACCAAAAATTCAGATTGTATGTCCCCTCTTTCTCCTTGGCTGCCTTTTGGCTGCAGGATTATGATCTTCACCAGTCGGTGGAAAGAGAAAATTAAAGAGCAGAGAGTCTAAAGGGCACCTGGGTGGCTCAGTCGGTTAAGCATCTGACTCAGGTTATGACCTCAGGGTCGTGTGATCGAGCCCCACATGGGGCTCCACGCTAAGTGGGGCGTCTGCTTGTCCCTCTCCCGCTGCTCCTCCTCTGCGCTCACTCTCTTTCACTCCCTCAAATAAATAAATAAAATCTTAAAAAAAAAAAAAGAGCAGAAAGGCTCTATCCATTCAGAGAAATTTTAATTATTCTAATAAAGAATAGAGGTAGAGGAAACTTGAACCTTCAGTTTCAAAGGAGGTTTGTACATTATGCATATTCTTTTTGTTCATTTACCTAATTCCCACTAATAATCCAAACTTAGGAGTACAGAGTACATTACACTTATGTTGATCCATATGTTACGTCTGAGAGTCAAAAACTGAGCAGAGAAGGACTGTTGGCCAGGTAGTTCACACACTATTTGCCTCTCCTGGCCAAAGCCCTGAAATGAATCTTCATTTTCAAACTGTAGATTCAAATATCACCTAAAAGGTTCTGAACTATCAACAGGCCCTATCCAAAGAACAAAAAAGATCGACAGTAATATAAAGGATACAATTATTGGGTACTGCCCAAAATCTTTCTCACATTAGCTTTCTATAGCAACTGAAATTTGTAAAATGATACTTGCAAAAGGACAGCCCTCATCCATTAGAATACAAGTACCGTCAAACCACGCAAAGCAAGTAATCTGTTAGATTACTTAGCTGTCATGTTGGAAAGCAAAAGCAGAGTATAACTAGGGTTTTTGTTGAAGCAGATAAAGTGAATATGAAGAGCCTTAAACTTATGAGAATATACATGTACTTAGTTCAGTAGGGCATATTTTCAAAGATGGACTCCCTTGTTTTAGTTTCTCGTAGCCAGACTACCGGTAGGCTGTTAAAGAATGACTTCCTAATATTACACCACCAGGTACTAGTGCAATGAGTACAGTGATTCAAACTCCTGAACACTAAATTACTAATATTTAGAAAACCTACAGAATTCATGTATATACTCATTTTTATAACAATATTTATTTTTATCCCTTGTGATAGGTGAGGAAAACAGCTGCTATGATCTTCCTACTACTGCTTAAATTCAGTTCATGCTTTGATTTCAGCACAGTTCTTTTTTTTTTTTTTTTTTTTTTTTTTTTTTTTTTTTTTTAAAGATTTTATTTATTTTTATTGGAGAGAGAGAGAATGAGAGAGAGGGAGTACATGAGAGGGGGGAGGGTCAGAGGGAGAAGCAGACTCCCTGCCGAGCAGGGAGCCCGATGCGGGACTCGATCCAGGGACTCCAGGATCATGACCTGAGCCGAAGGCAGTCGCTTAACCGACTGAGCCACCCAGGCGCCCCTGATTTCAGCACAGTTCTAAGCACATTGTGATTGAGACAAAGCAAATAACAGTGTACCGAGGTTGATGAGAAATGGTACAATATATACTTGAATATTATGGGCTTAGAAGTTAAATTATATGTACCTGGATTTAAATCCTGGATCTGCCCCTTACTTTCTATATAACTTCTAACGTATACTCTATGAGTTTCTTTAACTGGGAGTGGAGTAATAATAGCATTTACATCATAGAGTTTGTGTAAGGATTAAATAAAATAACCCATGTAAAGCATTTTTCACAGTATCTGACAGATAGTAAGTGTTCCATAATGGTTATATATAAATTATTATAATCAATCAAGACTTTATGTAATGGAACTTATCAGTCTATATTATATTAAACCCCAATCACCAGGAACTGTATATGCATTATTTTTTAATCTGTATTTATTATCTTTATTTCACAGATAAGAAAACTCAGGCCCAGATGTTTTAGGTGACTCACCTGAATCACACAGCTACAAGTCAGAGAATCAAGTATTGACTACAAGTCTGTTTTACCCCCAAAGGCCACACTTTTTCCACTCTACACACTGCCTCTTAAATGAACATTTATTGTTAATTATGGTTAAGATCTCAGTGGGGCAGGAGGGAGTACACTTGGGAATGCATTTACATAAGAGAGCAGCATATTTAACATGTCAAGATTAGGCCACCTCCAGGACCACCTGTCATGATAGGTCAAAGCCCCATATTATCCTGCTCTACCATTGTCAACATAATTGTATGATTCTGTAGAGTCTGTTCCTTGTGACTCACAAAACATCAACAAACCTGTTTTCTATAGTTTAACAGAATAGAGGATACTTGTTCCTCTGAATTGAGACGCACTTGTAAGTATACAACCAAAATGTTTTCGAACTCAAAGCATTTTAATGTGTCAGGCTGATTGAATTCCCATTCTGAAATAAGTTCGACTAAAACACCGTAAAGCATAATGGAGAAAAATGAAAGAGACCGATGCTAGAAACAACAGGTGAAGCAGTGAACGTACGTTGAAACTGACATAACAACGTATCTGCTGAAAAATCATGGCCGTCTGAGCCGGCAAAATCCTTTTATTAGCTGCCATAGCAGTATCTAGCAGGGTAATTAGGGATTTGAGCAGCATCACACAAGGTAATAGAGGGGAAAAAAAAAAAAATAACAACAGCATGAGCCAACGCCTCATAATAAATCTTTTACATACCTCTCTCACTATCCTATTGGTTAAAAATCAATGAAAGGAAGAAAATGCTATTAGTGCCGGTGATTGTCAAAGGGCTGACTTCAAGGTGATGGGTGAAGCTAAACCGAGGTGCTATGAACCAAGAAGAGGCTCGCAAATCTATACTTCCCCAAAATACCATTACAGGTCAGCCCTGATTTGCAGATATACCAAATTTCAAAGGGACTCTGAATTGCAGAGACAGCCAAGTTTTAAATAGGTGGTTCTTTCCCCTGTGTGTCTGCATGTTTTGTTAATAGTTTTGGTTAATCTTAATAATCTTAATAATTTCATCTGTAACCCTTTATTTCTAAAGCTTGTACAGAGCCCGATACTAAACCACCTGTTAGTATCGGGCTCTGTACAAGCTTTAGAAATAAAGGGTTACAGATGAAATTATTAAGATTAACCAAAACTATTAACAAAAATATAAAAATGCATTCATCATTGTGTTTTTTCAGCAACTGTTTACTCCATGCTAAATATATCCATAGGCCCACTAAACCATGTGTGAGAGATACCAAGAATCTGAGACATAGCCTTAATCTGAAGAAATGGAGGAAAAGCATATTATACCGTACAAGTTAAAATCATAAAATACAAGAATGATAGGTGTCTTGGCAAAAGCATATATATAAATGTCAGTGATTCAGCAAGTAAAACTAACTTACTTAAATGCTCTGAGTCTTAGCTTTCTCATCTAAGCAAGTGTCATATGAATTGTTAACTTGACATAGTTGTCAAAATTAAATTTTAAAAATGCATGTGAAAGTCACTCCTTCCTCTGGAAGACAGAATAGATATAATTTTGCCTCTTTTGCATACTAAATACAACTAAAAATGCTGGGTACTATCTATAAAACAAACGTATGAACTCTTTGAAAGATAGAAAGTAAAAGACTGGCTAGGGGCCAGGAACCCACGGAAATTTAAAAAAAAAAATATCCAAATAATATATGCCTTTATTAAAGAGGGGCTCTTAATGGAAACCTAAAATAAATGAACTAAAGGAAAATGAAAATACAACACATGACAATTTGTTGATCTATTAGTGTGGTACTTAAAGAATCTAAGCTACTTTAGGAAACTAGAGGAAGAAAAACAAATGGTATTTTAAGATATAGAAAGAAGGAGGGGTGCCTGGGTGGCTCAGTTCGTCTGACTCTTGATTGCAGCTTAGGTCTTAGGATCTCAGGGTTGTGAGTTCAAGCCCTGTACTATGCTCCACACTGGGTGTGAACCCTACGTAAAAAAAAAATAGTAGAAATAAGGAAATAATAGAAGATGGGAGCAAGTATCAATGAAATTGAAATACAAAACAAAAGAAAAAATCAGGAGGCGCCTGGGTGGCTTACTCGGTTAAACATCTGCCTTCAGCTCAGGTTGTGATCTCAGGGTCCTAGGATCAAGCCCCATGGTGGACTCCCTGCTCAGTGGGGAGTCTGCTTCTTCCTCTCCCTCTGCCCCTGGTCCT
>NC_138385.1:8563554-8656614 GCF_054177405.1 Leptonychotes weddellii | reverse complement strand
CTGGTGATCAGTATTAAAGAGGGCACGTTCTGCATGGAGCACTGGGTGTTATACGCAAACAATGAATCATGGATCACTACATCAAAAACTAATGCTGTAATGTATGGTGATTAACATAACATAATAATAAAAAAATTACAAATATATATATAAAAAAATCAAAGGAAGCAAAAGCAATAACTAGTTCTTAAAAAAAAATTTGATGCCTTTAGCCAGATTGACAAAGAAAAAACAAGAGGGAAAGACAAAAATGAAAGAAAAAACATTACTATAGATACCACAGATATGAAAAGGATAATAAGGAAATACTAGGAACAGTTCTATGTCTATAAATTTGACAACTTAGATGAAATAGTCCAATTCCATGAAAGACATAAGCTACCAAAATTCACTCAGTGGGGAATAGATAACCTGAATACTTCTACATCTATTTTATAAATTAATTATTAGTTTAAAACCATCCAACAAAGGAAATCTCAAGCACATAGTTTCTCTGACAAATTCTACCAAACATTTAAGGAAGGCATAAAACCAATTTTATACAATCTCCTCCAGAAAATAGAATAGGGGGATAACTTCCAAACTCATTCTATGAGGCCAGAATCCCACTAATAAATCCAAAGACTTTTCAAGAAAAGAAATAGAAAACTATAGAACGGGGTACCTGGATGGCTCGGTCAGTAGAGTGGGCGACTCTTGATATCAGGGTTGTTGAGTCCAAGCCCCATGTTGGGTGTGGAGATTACTTAAAAATAAAAATCTTAAAAAAAAAAAAAAAAGCCAAAGGACAATATTGTTTATGATGATAGTTGCAAAAATCTTCTATAAAATATTAGCAATCAAATTCAGCAGTATAGAAAAAAGATAACAGAATATAAATTTAGTTCAATATTAGAAAATACACCCAATATAATTAGTCATATTAATAGACTCAAGAAGAAAATCCATATGATCATATCAATAAATTATCAAGGTAAAGACACTCAGCAAACTAGGATTATAGGAGAACTTGATAAACCTGACAAAGGGCTTCTACAAAATCCTAGTATAAACAAGTTAATGGCAAAAGACTGAATGCTTTTCTCTAAATTCATGAACAATACAAGGACATCCTCTTTCATCGCTTCTTTGGAAGAATTTACGAGACGTCTTAGGCAGTGCCATGTCAAAAAAAAAAAAAAGGAAAAGGAATACAGAATGGAAAGGAAGAAAAACTGTCCCTCTTTGCAGATGACATGCTTGTATAAATAGACAATCTTAAAGATTCTACCAAAAGCTTCTAGAAGTAGTAAAGTAACTTTTTGAAGGGTACATAATATAATATCAATATACAAAAATCAACCATGTTTCTATTACCAGCAATGAACAATTGGGACTCAATATTAAAAACAAACAAAAACATGACAATAGCACCAAAAAAAAATCACTCAGGTTGGCACTTTACAAAAGAGCTGGCTCTGTATGCTGAACACGACTATATATCGATTAAAAAAAATCAAAGACGGGCGCCCGGGTGGCTCAGTTGGTTAAGCAACTGCCTTCGGCTCAGGTCATGATCCTGGAGTCCCGGGATTGAGTCCCGCATCGGGCTCCCTGCTCAGCGGGGAGTCTGCTTCTCCCTCTGACCCTCCCCCCTCTCATGCTCTCTCTATCTCATTCTGTCTCTCAAATAAATAAAATCTTTTTAAAAAAAAAATCAAAGACATCAATTCTCCCCAATCAGAGCTCTTTATTTACTGCAGCCCCTATCAAAATCTCAGTGCGCTTTTGAAAATAGATGTCAATAAGATGATTCGAAAATTCATGTGGAAAGGCAAAGGAATTAGAAAAGTCAAAATTAGTTCAAAAAAGAACACAGTTGGAGTCCTTACAAGACCTGAGTTCAGGACTTACTATGAAGCTACAGCGATAAAGATGGGGTGAGTTTGGTGAAAGGAGATAGACTCAGAAATCAATGGAATAGAATAGGGAACCCAGAAATAGACACACAAGATTACAGTAAGAAAGAAGTTCATAAACTACTTGCTTTCTATATGGCAATGGTGGTATAAGTATTTCTAATACTGGGATCAAGACTCTCTCTAAAACTGTGGTTCTTTACCTATTTGTGGGCACACATCTGTTTGCAGGCAGGAACTGTTTTTTGTTCATTACTATTCTCCTCTGTTCTAAGGCTGGAGTTAATTCCTCAAATTCTAGTTCTGCCACCTACTAAGGACATGAACTTGGGAAGGGAGACTTCTCTCAGTTTCCTCTTCTATAAAATGCGAGATAATACTACATACCCAGTGAGATTGTGTTGCAGATTAAATGACATCATGTACATAATGCAATCAGCAGGGCGAATGGCATATTGCTAACTCCCTGAAATGTTAGCTGGTGGCCTTAGGTTAGGTATCCTAGAGGTAGACCCCTATGATGGACATTCTTGTGCAAGTGATTATTGATGAAGAGTTCTCAGAAAAAGGGGAGTAAGGGAAGTAGGGTAGGGCAAAGTGAAGTTGCTAAACAAGAATATAGTCTCCCATTCAGAGTAGATTCAGCTTGATCCCAAGGGGACCTTGGAAACACAACATGCATCATAGAAATAGCCCCATGTTAAGGAAAGGGAGTGAGATTCTTGTACGCAGTGAGTCCATCCTCAGCTGTGGGTTACCGGGGAGTGTGAGTGGCTGGCTTCTGGGTGGCGGACAAGCATTCCCTGGAGGAAGGGGTCAGCTGGGAGCAGTAAACACTCACAGAAGCTGGAGGAAAGAACGTGCCCGCCCCTGACACTCACTGAAAGCATCCTTGACGTTTTATTGCAATCATCTGATTATTAGACCAAGACAGTAAGTGTGCACTACAGCTTCAAAGACAATGTAACAGAGGGACACCTGAGTGGTTCAGTCAGTTAAGCGTCTGCCTTAGGCTCAGGTCATGATCACAGGGTCCTGGGATCGAGTCCCGCGTTGGGCTCCTTGCTCAGCAGGGAGCCTGCTTCTCCCTCTTCCTGTCGCTCCCCCTGCATGTAGTCTCTCTCTCTCTGACAATAAATAAAATCTTAAAAAAAAAAAAGACAATGTAATGGAATGAAGCCAGATTATAGAGTATTCTCTCCGCCAACTTCAACAGAAAGACCACATTAGCAGGAACAAAGAAGCACAGTATTATTGCAAACACAGTGGCAAATGACAGCAACAGAAGATTTAAGGAATCAGCCTAGCTTATAACCCCCCCTGTCCACCTTCCACACTCAGATTTCAAAGCACTATTAGGGAAAATAAAAGCGGAGCAATTCTTGAAGACCAAAACTGGCTCAGTGATGTCTTCCACTTCAGAGAAAATGACACTGTGCTGGTATTTCACCAGAGGCAGAAAAGAAAACAACAACAAAATTTATCCCTTTTTCCCAGCTGGGAGGAAAGCTAGAATGGGAAGGTCGAATGATGGTAAACACCAGGAGTTTGTTACCTTCAATAAATGAGGGTTAAGTAGAGGAGATGAAAAATTAAAACCATCTCCCCACGAACCAGGAGGTGTGGAGAAAAAGCCTGGTGATTGCTGGCTGTAGTCCTGTTCCTCCCACTGCAAGAACAAGAAAATAAAATGGTGGCCAAACCCATGTGTCTTGCCAGTGTCGGCCTTTCATTATCGGGAAAGGGGACAGGTACGTTGCTAGGAACGTGCAAGTGCCTAGTGACGATAAATCATCTGAGCAGGGGCCAGATTCTCTCAATTCAGAACAATTACCTTAAAATCAAAAAATCAAAAATAATAAAATTCTGGAATTTCCCACATGCCAAAAACAAAACGATTTTATAAACTGATTTCCGGTGTTGTCCATGATACCATTGTCTTTTGATTTTCCTCCAGCCTCTCAGGGGCTGGATTTCAGGCTCTATGAATGGTTTCTCTTCCTTAACCCAGAACCTAAAATGCTGGGGTCTCTCAAATGCTTTGTCAAGTCCCATCATGTCTCCCCCATTCACATCCTTGCTAGCTCCTGTCAGGCACTCCCAAGGTTTCGGTGTCCAACTGAGATTTAAAGTGTGGGTAATGAACGGGTTAGTTAAGAGTGAAAGGAAAGAGCATCCCACGAAGGAAGGCATGGGAAGACAACAAGGCATATTTGAGGAAATAAATGAACTGTAACATACATGAACATTTACTGAATCCTTGCTACATACTAGGCACTATCTTAAATGTTTTCAATATATTAAATTACCTAGTGCCAACAACCTATGAGTCACTTCCTCAGCCCCATTGACAGAGGAATAAACTGGGGCACAGACAAGTTAGGTAATATGCTGCTAGTGAATGGGGGGAGCCAGGCTCCCAAACCTGACCTCCCTTACTGAGGATGAGGGGAGGGTGCTGGGAGGGGCCTTGTACCTCCTCCTCTTCTCCACATGCCCTCTAGCCCCCCCACCCCACCCCTTCATGCTGCCGGCACTGATTTCTATTTCAGAAGTAGATTTCAATTTGATTCCTTCAAGGAATCCCTCCCTGACCATCCCAGGCTCAACTTTCCACTGTTAGGCATTCATAAAGCTTTTCATACTGCTGATTTTCCTAGCTAATTCCGCTTATACTCCGAGACTCAGTACAAATGTCATCTCGGGGAAACTTTCCCTGATGCTCTCCCAAATAGATGAGATTTCACGGCTATACCCTTCATCCCACTTACACGCATTCAGTACCTATGCCCACTCAGTTCTAATCTCCTTGAGGCAGGGAGTGAGTTCTGGCTCATTCAGCACATTATCACCAGCACCTAAATCATGACATGCAGCAGAGAGCGAATGAATATTTCTTCAATACATGAAATTCAACTAAAATACTAGCAGTAAAATAACATGGTTGCTATCATTAATGAGTACCTAATACGTGCCAAGGATAAAGGGGATTATTTTCATAAGGCATTACTAAACTTCCTATCTACCCTGCAAGGTGGGGGGGGGGTTATGAATTTAATATTAAAGGAGAGTAACAGGATGCTCAGGTAAAGTAAACGTTTGCTTAGATCAATAATAAAGGTAATAGTTCCAGTCATGTAGGGCTTATGTGCCATGTCCTAAGCTAGAGTGTAATTATCATAAGACACCAAGGACAAAGAAATTGCTATTGTCATGTTACAGATAAAGGAAGGGAAGCTCAGAATCAAGGCAACTTGCCTAAGATCACACATCTGTGTGTGTATGTGTAAGAACAAAGAAATGAATGCAGGGCTCTGTGATCCTGAAACCCGGCTCTTTCCACTGCACAATGGCTGTTACTCTTCCATAGACAAATGCTTAGGGAGCTACTTCACGCTGCTCAGAAGTGTTCATTGGCAATTAGCTAGCTTGTTGATCAATTTGTTTTTCCTTTTTTTCTCCTAATCAAGACATAATTAATGAATTAATGTAATGTGTTTGGTAAAGCATTTCAAAGTATGGATGTATCTGGCAAAGGTATCAAAATAGTGTTAATTGGGGGGAAAAAAAAAAGACTTGATGGCTCTTGGAGTAGGAGACCACTTTTCTATTGGGAGAGCGAAATTTTTAATTCAGAGTCTTCTTGAAGTTTCCAGGTCTCCCAAGCAGTTGATCTTTAACTGGGATATTGAATAGAAATGATCTTTTTGCCATATATACTGTCCGGCTACATAATTGCTTTGTGAGATGTAATTTGCAGACAGTAAAGTGGTAAAGATCTGTAACACAGAGTATAGTATTAAGGATGTTGTTCATAACATATCTAGCAAAAGTGGTGATGAAAATGTGTTGTGGTTAAAGGTTTTAATCACATCTCACGTAGATGATTACCTAATTATCATCCCAAAAGTCTTTGCAACTTTTAATTTAGCCTCATGCATTTTTAAAAATGACAGCTAAAAGAAATCACCTGGCCAGAATACTAATAAAGAAGGATATCAGCTACCTTGAATGACATAAAAGTGAGAAAGGATTTTACATTTTAGTATACCATAAATGAATGACAGAAAATTGACACAAAAGCATGCTTTGCAACCTTATTTTCAAACCCATTTTATGGGAAAACATGTTTTCTTTAAGTCAGTAATGACAAAAATAGAGTTGCCAATTAATAAGTATCCCCAATTAAACTCATAATGGTGCATATGTCAAATCGCAGAGGGGAAAATAAAGATTAAGGTAGAAACAGTTCTTACCAGGGAAAAGGACAAACATGCATTTCCTTACCTATCAAGCCTTGGTGTGGCTGTGAATATTAAAGAGGAAGGTATTTGAATTTAAAGCTCCGAATCTTGGGAAAAGAGTCCCCAGATGTATTTAATTATCCCCATAGTGGCAAAGGTGCACCTTGAATTATAATTAACCCTGTTCACACCCACAATATCACCAGTCATTAAGTGCACAATGTGTGGCTGTTTCTCCTAGCAGCTCTTAGTTCTTTAATTAATTCTTCTATAGCCTGATCTACCAAACTCTGATCAATGAAAGTGTAAGAGCCCAGGGGAGCTACCGTGCCTTCAGCACACAGCCAAAGAGTTAGCTTTTGCAAAGCTCAGTATCTGATAGTTAAGATCAGGGAAAAAGGGGCGCCTGGGTGGCTCAGTTGGTTAAGCGACTGCCTTCGGCTCGGGTCATGATCCTGGAGTCCCAGGATCGAGTCCCGCATCGGGCTCCCTGCTCAGCAAGGAGTCTGCTTCTCCCTCTGACCCTCCTTTCTCTCATGCTCTCTGTCTCTCATTCTCTCTCTCTCAAATAAATAAATAAAATCTTTAAAAAAAAAGATCAGGGAAAAAAATTCTTGCTGAAATGAGATATTTTAAACATCTATTGACATTTGAAACTAGTTTGCTTTGTGACCTTTCATGACAAAATGAATTCAACGAGCATACCGGGGAATGACACGCCCCACTCCCATAATGGAATGAGGTTAAGCAAATGAAGAAGCTAACGTGCCCTAACCAGTACCTAGAGTGGCATAAATTACTTGAATAAACTGGTTTCCTCAGGGAGGCAACTACCAAGGGACACTGGATAAGCTCTGAGGCAAGTTTCTGGCTTCCACATGTATTAGCAGAATGGTTCCGTTCGAGGTATCTATTGTTAATGGTGTAGGTGTCTTGAAGCTCCTAACTCATCAAGCGCTCCTGAACCACCCAACATACGTATGCACATATGCACAAATTCTTTCTCTTACTCCAGTTAATTAGCATCTTCTCCTTTCTTCCGCCTAATGTTCTCCCTATTGCGGACAGTATTGCTTATAAGTAATAGCTGTGTCCTTATTAGGGTACTATAACATGTAGCTCAGTTCAACAAATATTTTCTGATCAACTAGTAGGTGTCGGGATAGGTGCTGGAGACACAGAAATAATTACTGGGGAAAAGAGTCCAAGGGTCCGATTTGAAGTCCTCTGTTGCAGCTGCTTACAACAGGTGCCAAAGTCAAGCACTTCTGAGGCAGTTCTTCAGGAAAATGCAATTTGCTAGCATCACACTCATAGAGGTTTTTTTTTTAAGATTTTATTTATTTACTTGCGAGAGAGAGCGCGCAAGCGAGAGAGCGTAAGCAGGGAGGGGGAGCAACAGAGGGAGAGGGAGAAGCAGACTCCACCCCTCTGAGCAGGGAGCCCCATTCTGAACTCGATCCCAGGACCCCGAGATCATGACCCAAGCTGAAGGCAGCCGCTTAACCGACTGAGCCACCCAGGCTCCCCACTCACAGAGCTTTGGTGTCTTAGTTCAGAGGTTCTACAAGTATTGTCCCCAAAGGAGCTGTAACAAATAAACCAGGGAATTAGTTATACATGCAAACCTGTGGCCCCACCCAGGCACACTGAATAAACTCTGATGGTAGAGTTCATGAATCTGGATTTCATCAAGCCCCCTCTGGCGGTTCTGAAGCAAACTCAAGTTTGTTTAAAAACCACCGCCCTGTTTCATAGTCTAGGCCTACCTGGTTACCTCTTTTCTCTTTAAAGATCGAAGACCACAAGGAATAATGTCAAGTGGCCCCAGCGCTCCCAGCCGAGCCCAGCCTCAAGTTGGTCTACCAGCTGAATGCGGTCCTTGTGAATGAGCCCAGGTTAGAGCAACAGAAGTGCCAGAGCACCCCACACAATCATGATATAAAATAATGCATGTATCTTTAAGCCACTAAATTTTGGGGTTATTTTTAATACAGTGGTAACTGAACTATGGTGCCTGGACTATATACTGAAGGATATGAGGGAGCCATTGAAGAGTTTTTAAGATAGAGAATAATAGGATCAGACTGACATTCTTAAAAGATTACTCTAGGGCGCCTGGGTGGCTCAGTTGGTTAAGCGACTGCCTTCGGCTCAGGTCATGATCCTGGAGTCCCGGGATCGAGTCCCGCATCGGGCTCCCTGCTCGGCGGGGAGTCTGCTTCTCCCTCTCCCGCTCCTCCCTCTTGTGCTCTCTCTCTCTCTCTCTGACTCTCTCTCTCAAATAAATAAATAAAATCTTTAAAAAAAAAAGATTACTCTAGCTATAGTGTAGAAGAAAAGTTGGAGAGAAAAACAGGCAGAGGAATTAGGAAATTTATGCAGGTATGAGGCTCGGAATCAGGGCTATCTAACATGTCATTTCCTTGTGATTGTATTATGTAAGATCAGTTGTTGTTTTAACTCAAAATAACTGGAAAACTATGGGATGTGTCAATAATGGTTAAGGAGGCAGGAAAGAACACGTTCGGCCCATTTGATAATAAACTGGTTGCATCTTCTGTCCAGTTAGACCACTTAGCTAACGATATGGGTATTATGGTGATGGGAAGCATTCTACCTCTCCTTCCATGTTTTCAAAGGCAAGATGAAAGCACTTTTCTTGGTAGAACGATCTCACAACCAAAGAAAGGGAAATGGTTGATTTTTTTTATTTTCCAACACAGCCTTCCTTCATATACTTATATATGTGATTTTTGGGGATAAGTGTGTACACCTAATTAGTTACTGTGTTTATCATAATTAATTAAAATCATCAGTGGTAATGGCAGAGAATACAGCAAAGGCAGTATACTAGTCTGATCTAGACGAAAGATATGTCATCACGGGTACAAGCAGAGGCCGCGAAATGAGACAAAAACAAGTTTGAATCCCAGGTCCACATCTTCAAAAACTATGTTACCTTGGGCAAGTAAGCCTCTTTCCAGTCTTCATTCTCTATATGTGATGGAGTGAACAATGAGATAATATACTTTAAAATATCTGGGCACACTGCCTGGAAAATGATTAGGATACAGTAAGTGGCAGATGATATTAAGAACTGTCTCTCAATACCTGACACTGCATAAACGATTTGCCCACTCTGGGCCTTAATTACCTTATCTGTAATCTGAGGGGCAGGGGACCCTGCAAGCAATATTGTTTCAGAGATTTAAGAACATTCCTAACATTGAGTCATTTTCTACATTTTAATTTTTTCAAAATAAAGTGTAATACTTCGTCTCTCATGGTGATTTGCCATGTGAATAAAACAAGCAAAAGACAGAAACAAGTATTATTGCCACATTTCTTTGAAAGCTGTTCGAAATACATTTTCAAAAGTTGTATAATGCTTTACAGATAATTTACTGATTTTCGTTGTACTATAGTTTTTCTTTGTTTCAGGAGCTCTTTCATGTTAGACATGATTTACTCTAGTGGAAAAGGTAGTGGCAGGTTCTGAAATTTATACTCAACAAGGTGCTCTTTAGAGATTTTCCTTATCTAGTCTTACTGATATCAAAGTCAGATGCCTAATCTACAATTCCCAGATTCAGTCCAGTTTATTTTTTAAAAAGGATCAGTAGTCAGCAGTCATCTAAGCCAATGCATGAGGAGCTGTTGGTAATAATATGTTGCATCTTCCTGTTAGGAGGCCAGCTGAGTCTCTCTATAGATCTTCACAGTGAAGGACATCTCATGCTCAGGCTTGCCTTGAAATTTGATTTTTTTTTTTAAATTCCCATCGTTTGCTTTCAATAGGCTTGTTGCTGTATGAAATATCAGTTTTTTTACATCAAAACAGTCACATCTGGGCAGCTGTGTTAAGCCCTCATGCATGCAACTACTTCTACATGTCCACGATGTCTGTCAGGGGCTCAAATGACCACATGATTCCAAGACTTGTGCCATATATACAGGTTATTATACAACAAGAATGGAGAATAATCCAAGAAGATAGTGCCCTGATCTATAGAAAATTCTGCAGGGATATAGGGTTTGGATCTTCTTTTTTGGGAAGTTATTATTTATTCATTCATTCAACCATCCATTTTTCTTTTTTCTTTTTTTTTTTTTTTAGATTTTTATTTATTTGACAGAGAGAGACACAGCAAGAGAGGGAACACAAGCAGGGGGAGTGGGAGAGGGAGAAGCAGGCTTCCCGCTGAGCAGGGAGCCCGATGCAGGGCTCGATCCCAGGACCCTGGGATCATGACCCGAGCCGAAGGCAGACGCTTAACGACTGAGCCACCCAGGCGCCCCAACCATCCATTTTTCTAAAACACACACATCTAATTGTGCTACAACACCTCAATCCTTCCACCTCTGCCCCCAGCTGCAAAACAATCATTGCAACCATTCCCCCCCCAAATAGAATCAAAACTCGTTAGTATTGAACTAAAAAGTTTCTTCCATCTCCCCAACCTACTTCCTAAACTCAATCTTTGCCACATATCTCTAAGCTCCACCCACACAGTGTCCCAATACCTTTGTGGATGTTGTTCCCTTTTCTGGAAATAATCCCCACTCTGCTCTTTTCCCCAAGGTTGCCCTAGGAAGTTATGTGCACAACTTCTGTGCTCTAACACATTAGGTACCCTTCTCTAAAATGGCCCTGATAAATAAGTCAAAATTGTATGTTTGTGTATTTATCATCTTGGTGACAAGGAATATGTCTTATTTATCATGATATCTCCTTTACCACAGGTAACCACTAATGAAGTAATGAAAACATGTGACATAAATTATAGCTTTTCATTAATGTCGTGTCAGGCTAGGGCTTGTGAGAGTGTGAAGGGTTGAGTACCAAGTAGGAATCAGTGATGGAAATAAGTCAAATAGAACGATAATTGTAGATGGGGAATAAGGCCTATATGGAAACTACAGCATTAGCGATATGGTCAAAAGGATGAAGGTGGAACAATGATTCATTAAACCCAGACATTAAACACAGATTTTATACCCTTAACACAAAGTTACTCAGCATGGATCAATGACCTAAATTTAAAATGCAAAACTGTAAAACTCGGAGAACACGATATAGAACACCTAGATGACCCTGAGTATGGCAATGACCTAAGATACAACCCCAATGATATGATCCATAAAATAAATACTTGATGAGCTGGATTTCATTAAAATTAAAATCTTCTGCTGTGAAAAACAATGCTCAGAGAATTAAAAGACAAGCCACAGACTGGGAGAAAATATGTGTCTTACAAAAAACACATCCACGGGTGCCTGGGTGGCTCAGTGGTTAAATGTCTGACTCTTGATTTTAGCTCAGGTCATCATCTCAGGGTTGTGAGATCAAGCCTCAAATTCGGCAAAGAGCCTGCTTAAGAGTCTCTCTCTCCCACTGCCCCTACCCACCCCCAACAAACAACCACCACCACCACCACCACCAAAAAAACCCACAAGAGACACATCTGATAAAGGAATGTTATCCAAAATATACAAAGAAAGCCAACAGGGAAACCACCTGATTAAAACGGTGAAAAGATCTTAACAGATGATATACAGATATAAGATGGCAAATCAACAAATGAAAAGGTACTCCACATCACAGGTCATTGAGGAAATAAAATTAAAAACAACAACGTGATACTACTACATACCTATCAGAACGGCCAAAACCTGGGCCAGTGATAATACCAAACACTGGCAAGGATGTGGAACAACAGAAAATCTCATTTATTACTGATAGGAAGGAAAAATGGTACAGCAAGTTCGGAAGCCAGTTTAGTGTTTCTGTGAAGTAAACATACTCTTACATACAATCCAGCAACCATGCTCCCTGGTATCTGCCCAAAGGAGTTGAAAGCTTATGTCCACACACAAAAACCTGCACATGGATGTTTACAGCTGCTTTATTCCGAATGGCCCAAACATGAAAGCAACTAAGATGTCCTTCAGTAGGCGAATAAATAAATAAGCAGTGATACATCCAGAGAATAGAACATATTTCAGCCCTAACAAGAAATAAGCCTTCAAATCATGAAAAGACAAAGAAGGACCTTACATGCATATTACTAAGTGAAAGAAGCCAATATGAAAAAACTATATACTGTAAATTTCCAACCCTATGACATTCTGAGAAAGACAAAACTATGAAGACAGTAAACAGATCAGTGGTTGACAGGGGTTAGAACTGCAGGGAGGGATGAATAGGTGAGGACATACAGAGGATATTTAGGGCATTGAAAGGATTCTGTATGATACTATAAAGGTAGATATATGTCATTATACATTTATCCAAACCCAATGAATGAAAAACAAAAAGACTGAACCCTAATGTAACTATGGGCATTGATAATGTGTCAACATAGGTTCATCAATTGTAACAAATGTCCCACTCTGGTGGGGGATGTCGATAATGGGAGAAGCTATGCGTATATGAGGGCAGGGTCCATATGAGAATCTCTGTAATTGCCTCTCAATTTTACTGCGAAGCTAAAATTGCTCTAATATAAAGCCCTTAATAATGAAATAATATACTAGTCATATTTCAGAAACTAACCATAGCATATATTCAAATTTGATACAAGTAATGTCTAATCCACTGAAGAATTAGTCAATAAATTTAAAAAAAATTATATTACTCACTTAGTAAAATAAGTCATAACTCAATTCCAGAATTTTTACACATAAAACAAAATATAAAATCATAAAGTATATAGTTACAAATCTTTCCCATGTAAAAATGATAAAAAATTGATGGGGGTGGGAGTGGTGAGGGATAGAGGGAGACGGAGAGAGAGAATCTTAAGCAGGCTCCACACCCAGCTCAGAATCCCACCCAGGACTCAGTCTCACAACCCTGAGATCATGACTTAAGCCAAAATCAAGAGTTGGATGCTTAACTGACTGAGCCACCCAGGTGCCCCTGATTTTTTAAAAAATCATTAAATAATGATTTTTAAATCATTATATATATTTAAATAGTTTGGGAATTTCTTTATATGTGTGTGTTTGTGTGTGTGTAAAAAGATAAAAAGAACAAAGAACTGGGAAAATCTTTGCAAAGGTATTAAAATGTAACAAGGGTTAAAACTCTTAATTTAAGACATGCAAGTCTTTTAGAAAAATAATCCCTAATACAGTGGTGCCTGCATGGCTCAGTTGGTTAAGCATCTGACTCTTGGTTTCCGCTCAGGTCATGATCTCAGGAGTGTGGGATCAAGCACTATGTGGGGCTCCCCACTCAGCAAGGAGTCTGCTTGGGATTCTCTCCCTATCCTTCTCTCTGCCCCTTCCTATGCTTGTGCTCTCTCCCACTCTTTCTCCCTCTCTAAAATAAATAAAAAATCTTAAAAAAAAAGCTATAATACATAAATAGAAAATGAAAAAATAGCAGCAACCAATTCACATAAAAATGAATGCAAATTTTTTATTCAAATGCTTAAATTTAGTAGAAATCAAGAAAATGTGGGTGAAATAAGTATCTAATTTCCTTATTAAAATAGAAAGCCAAATATATTAGTAAAAATATAGCTAGTCATGTATCAGTAGTTGTATGAAAGTAGTTGTTATCAGTCTGCTCCAGCTGCTATAACAAAATGCCACATTCCTTAAAAAGCTAAAAATAAAAATAGCATATGATTCAGTAATTCCACTACTGAATATTTACCCCCCCCAAAAAAACTAATTTGACAAGATAAATGGAACCCTATATTTATGGCAGCATTATTTACAATAGCCAAGATATGGAAGCAGCCTATGTGTCCATAAATGGATGAATGGATAAAGATAGAGTATGGGTGTGTGTGTGTGTGTGTGTGTGTGTGTGTACATACACATACAGTGGAATATGACTCAGCCATGAAAAAAGAATGAAATCTTGCCATTTGCAAAAATATGGGTGGACCTAGAAGATATTATGCTACGTGAAATAAGTTAGAGGAAGACAAATACCATATGATTTCACTTATATATGGAATCTAAAACACAAAACAAATGGACAAACAAATAAAAAGCAGAATCAGAGAGCAAACGGTGGTTGCAAGAGGGGAAGGCAGGAAAATGGGCAAAATGGGTGAAGGGAAGTAGGAGGCACAGGCTTTCAGTTCTGGAATGAGTAAGTCATGAGGATGAAAGGCACAGCATAGGGAATATAGTCAATGGTACTGTAATAGTGTTGTGTGGTGACAGGTGGGTGTTACATTTGTGGGGAGCACAGCATAGTGTGCAAACTTCTCCAATCACTATGTTGTACGCCTGAAACTGAGGCAACACTGTGTGCCAACTAGACGTCAATAAAAAAATCATTCGCAAGTGAATTTTCTCTCGGTCACGGGCCTCTATGTGCATAATCAGGAACACTTGTAAATAAATTTTTAAAACTTCACAAAAAAAAAAGAAATACTAACATTTGCCAATCATTGAGTTTTATATATATGATACTTAAAATTTTTTCTTTTTTTTTTTTAAGATTTTATTTATTTATTTGACAGAGAGAGACAGCGAGAGAGGGAACACAAGCAGGGGGAGCATGAGCAGTGGGGAGAGGGAGAAGCAGGCTTCCCGCTGAGCAGGGAGCCCGATGCAGGGCTTGGTCCCAGGACCCTGGGATTATGACCTGAGCCAAAGGCAGACGCTTAACGACTGAGCCACCCAGGCGACCGTTAAAATGTTTTCTAATGATAATTCCTTTAATATGTCTTTAAAATATAATCCTTTTCTACTAGAATTTGAGACATTCTAATATTTAGCACCATGAGATGTCCTGGAGGAACAGAGGAATAAATAATACATATTCTGATGCCAACTTCCAGTGAAGAAAACAGCATTACTCTTGGACCCAGGATCTTACTATTTTAGACATTTTTTGTAGTACAAAATATCATTATAGTAATTTACAACAGTTATGAATGAGTAATGCATCAAAGTTCCCGTATTTTATTAGTCCTCTTACAAATGACTGAAGGAATCCTTTCTTCTTTTGGGTTGATATTATGTATTTTTCTTATATAATGTGATTACAAGACAAAATATTTCTCTGCTACATGTGACATTATCAAAACTACTTCCCTGAATGTAGCCCTAATCTGAGAATAGAGCAGCATTCAGAGGCCCAGTTCCATCATTCTCTTCTCTGAGAAAAGTCAGATTATATATTGAGGGATAATAAATGACCCTGAGGACCCTATAACAAAGCCTTTAAAAAGTCCTTAAAATGTGCAACATCATCGTTTATGGCTTTGGCATTTTGGAAACGTTGTCCACTTACATGCATCTTTTTCTCCCTGAGAAAGAGGTCTTCTCCGAAACCAGGTACTCTGTTCCCCATCCTTCATGGGATTGTCACACTTACAGTCTTAGTTTCTGGAACTCAACAAAGAGTATCTTTAAAAGATTCACAGTGCTTTCCTTTGTTTAGGACATAGCTGGACATAGCTGATAATGTTTCTGGTTGTAGAATAAGGGAATTTGGTCTGGTGTGAGACACTTCTTTTCATGTGGGTTAAAGTCATAGTGGGACACTAATCTGAGGCCTATATTAAGCCTGACCCAACTCTTGTCTGTGGTACCGCTCTGAAGGGTCTTGTTTGGGGCATCTGTCACCAGGGCAGCTGACACTGCAGTTTTGCCATAAGACATCTTCCTCCACCTCCTTTCCAAAAAGTGGAAGGGAATGAACACCCCTCGAAACTCATCGATATCCTTGCATCCATACATGCCCACTCACAAGCATGCATGTAATTCGCATTGGTAGCTCTGTGCTGTAAAGGTAATTGCCCTCGTACAAAAGAAGGAAACTGAGGCACAGAAAGGTGAAACATGTAACAAGTCATTTGCCCAAGTTCTCATAGTTGGGAAGTGGTGGAAACAGGTGTGTAACTAGGTCTCTCCAGCTCCAAAGCACGGCTCCCTTTCAAGTGCATCTGGCTAATCAATAATTTAGGTGAGGTGTCAGAGAGCAAGTCCAGAAGAGAGTACACAAAGGAAGAGGGGGCAAAGACAGGAATAAATAGCTTCTTGCTTCCTTCAGGATCTTCTCGTGAATTTACAGGTGCATTTGTATTAACTTTCATGGTTTCCTCTTTCACATCTCAGCTATTTATTTTCCTGTGTAAATTATTTCAAAAACATAGGTGAATACCGCAAGTGATTAGCCTCTGCAGCTTCCTTTCCGAGTTTCAAAGGACTCCACAACCATTAATTACTCACCTACATCTGGAAGGCAGGGCAGGAATTATTGCCTTCATTGAACCAAAGGAAAACGAGAGGTCAAGCAGTTCCCTGCGGTCCCCACAGCAAGCAAATGATGGAGTGAGTCAAGAATTGGAACGCATACTTCCTAATTTCAAGTCTATATTTAGACATTGACTTTCTAATTTTCTGGTAGAAGAAGGGCAGTGCTGCTAACAATGTGGAGCTATTATTCGGCCTCTCACTCAGAGGAAGGCATGTTTGTGAGAGACAGGGGAGAGGAAGAGAGAGGAACACAGAGACTGGAGCAGAGAGACAGCTTCTGAATAAAAGGAATGAACTGTCATATTCCTTGTGGGGGGCAACAGGGAGCTCTGTGGGGAAGAAGGGAAAACTCAAGCGAAATGGGAAAATACAGGCCAGGAGGCAAGCAAATAGGTCAGCAGTCCAGAATTTTCTTCACACCAGCGGTGCTGCTGCCCAGCGGACGTGAGCATAAAAAGGGAGGACTATATAAAAAGAAACAGATGTGGGATTTCAGAACATTGACTCAAGTGCATCTTTGCTCATCACCACTGGAGTGTTCCTGGAACATCTCCAGGAACTTTAAAGAAAAACTAAATGAAAAAGATACATCATGTAAGAAGGAAAAAAAAAAGATTACTAGGGTCTATTCAGTAGGGTACAAACCTCCCCACCAGTAGATAATACTAAATTAGCAACCCCATAGAAAGATTATAATCCTCTCTAAGAGGTAATTTTAAAAAAAGGGGGGGTTATTTCAATGTGGTCTCCTGTACTTGGGATTCTTTCTAATGTAAAGCGATTATTTCACATTCAGAAGCTAACTCAGGGCCAAATGGCGTATAGTATGCACTCGTTAAATAGTTTTCTAAAATGAAAGAATATTTGAAAAATTGAATAAATGAATTATTTTTGTTATTCCCAAATGATCCACACATCCCCAGATACTTGCATTCTCAAATCTTTTCCCCCTTACCTGCCTACAGAATATAGGTATAACGTTAAAATTGAATTTTGGAGATCTTTTTTTGGCTAAATAAATTAGAATATGTCCATGCTGCAGGATACAGCAATGTAGCTACTAAACGAATATAAAAAATCTATGTGTAATGTCTTGGGAAAAGAAATGTATAAAATACATTAAGTTAAAAAAAAAAAAAGGGGGTCGCCTGGGTGGCTCAGTCGTTAAGCGTCTGCCTTCGGCTCAGGTCATGATCTCAGGGTCCTGGGATGGAGCCCCGAATCGGGCTCCCTGCTCTGCTGGGAGTCTGCTTCCCCCTCTCCCACTCCCCCTGCTTGTGTTCCCTCTCTCGCTGTGTCTCTGTCAAATTAATAAATAAAATCTTTAAAATAAATAAAAATAAAAATAAAAAAATTAATTAAAAAAAAGTACATTGAAAAGAGTATGCCTAGGGTGAGCCTGTTGGTATTTTTAAAGAATCCATATTCATTCTGTGGCTAGAACATGTTGGGTAATATATGCATATAACTTAAGTAGGCACTCAACCCAACACTGGCTGACCATCCTATGTTCCTCCCCTACAGGTTTCTTTTCTTAATCTGCAAACCAACTTTTTGAAATTGGCTCTCTCAAGTAACTTATAATACCTCATTGAGCTAATGACTCGACTTTGTATTTTATTGAGAAAATAAAAGCCCAAAAATGATATCTTATCAGTCCACAGTCAAAACTATCAAGCTCTCTGCTTTCTGGGCCAATTTTATCTGCATTCCCTCTTGCCTGTTACAAGGGAGGGAGTGTTTCTATTGCCAGAAAGGTCCAGTCTCACCACTTGAGCACTGGAGTCCAACCCCTCTAGCTTTATCAAAGGTCTTATTCTGTTGTCATGCATCATTCATTCATATTCATTCTCGCTCAAGTTCTCCTAACAGTGAGAAGAACCCCATTGTCTGTGCTGCTTGACCTTCAATCTGGTGACCAACTCTTGATTTCGGGTAGGGTCATGATCACAGGGTTGTGGGATTGAGCCCTGTTCAAGGCTCCTCACTCAGCAGGGAGTCTGCTAGAGTGTCTCTCTCTCTCCCTCTCCAACTGCCCCCCCCAACTCTCTCTCTCAAATAAATAAATCTTTAAAAAATAACATAAGGGGCTCCCAGGTGACTCGGTCAGTTAAGTAGCCGACTCTGGATTCTGGCTCGGGTGGTGATCTCAGGGTTGTGGGATCGGCCCCACGCTGGGCTCCGTGCTCAGCACGGAATCTGCTTGTCCCTTTTCCTCTGCTCCTCCCCTCACTGGCTCTCTCACTCTCTCTCTAAAACAGATAAAATCTTTTAAAAAATAATTAATAAAATAAAATAAAGGGGAACACGCATATAGCATATAATCCAGAAATTCCAATGCAAGATATTTACTCCAAAGAAACAAAAACTTGTTAACATAAATTCCTGCAGACAAATATTTATAAAAGCTCTATTTAGAATTTCTGAAAATTGGAAATATTTCAAATGACCTTCAAGGGATAAATGGATAAATGAATTGCAATGTATCTATATAATGGAATACTACACAGCAGCAAACAAAACAAAACAAAACAAAAAATAAACAAAAAACTATGGATACACACATATACAACACAGACAATTTGGATGAATATTAAAGGAATCATGTGGACTGAACAAAGCCAATCTCAAGAAAAAAGCACACATATGATTCCAATATATAGCATTCTTGAATAGATAAAGATATAGTGATAGAGAACAGATCAATGGTTGCCAGGGCTGAGAAGAGAATGTAACCATAAAGGTAACACAAAGGAGTTTTTGAGGTAAGAGAATAGTTCTGTATCCTGATTATGGTGGTGGCTCCACCAATCTATACATGTGTTAAAATCAAAAGAACTGTAGGTGCACCTGGGTGGCTCGGGTGATGGTCTCATGGGTTGTGGGATGGAGCCTCTTATGGGTCTGGCTTTGCACTCAGCAGGAAGTCTGCTTGAAAAATCCTCTTCCTCTGCCCTCCCCCCACCTCACTCTCAAATAAATATATAAATCTTTTTTTAAAAATCCATATAATTGTATATAAAAAATATGTTTTTTGTAATATTAAAAGTAAAATGTTAAAAGTGAATTATTGGTCTTCCTCAATCAACCAGTATAATTTAAACATCAATTATTTAGCATTGACTTTTTCCATAAATTTAGCTAAAATTAGTCAAAACTCATGTAGGACTCATTCAGGTAATTATTAGCTATATTCATCCTGATGGATTTTTTAAAAAATAAAATCAACTCCTCATATAAGCTTCCTTTTGAAAACTTCTGAGTCATTTCAACAACCCCTACTTCTGCCATGTGACTCAAGGAAGAGTTACTACTCAGGGAGGACTAGTTAGAAAAGTGTTGCATAGATATTTCACTATGTTTTTTTTAACACGTTCTTACCAGTAGTTCTATTTCCTTCATCTTGCTATGAGCCCACCCACACAAGCACTAGAGTGAACAGGTTTTCCATGAAATTGAAGTGAACAACCCCATGGCTTTGTTCTCTTCTACACTACTAAAAAGGGGGTATTCTAAACTAAGACTGACATTTAAAATTGTACTATTTCTTACCTTTGCATTGAATTCACATACATAATAAGTGATTTAAAACTAATGACTAATTCAATGAGCATTTACCAAAACCTACTAGCTGTCCTGATGGGGATATAAAGACGAACAAGGCGTGGATCCTAACCATAGGGATATCATAATCCAAGAGGGGTATGAAAAATATCAATATGAACAGAAACCACCAGTGAGTAAGCTATTCTTGGGGTATAATTTTGTCACTAAGGGAAGAAATATTACCTTCTTTGAGTCTGAAAGGTCACTGCTGAGTGTACCTATTAAATGCTTCTTGATAAAGTGTCTGTCAAATTCAAATAAGTTATTCACATGCTAGGTTTCACCAGATCCATGATTTTTTTTTTTAAGAATTTTGTATTTATTTATTTGAGAGAGAGAATGAGATAGAGAGAGCATGAGAGGGGGGAGGGTCAGAGGGAGAAGCAGACTCCCTGCTGAGCAGGGAGCCCGATGCGGGACTCGATCCCGGGACTCCAGGATCATGACCTGAGCCGAAGGCAGTCGCTTAACCAACTGAGCCACCCAGGCGCCTCAGATCCATGATTTTTAAATTAAATCTATCCAAAGCTTACTATACCAGGACAATGCTTCCCCCAGAGCCCAGTAGGATGAGCAAGGGAGAACAAAATGTCAATATAGTGGATGACATATGTCCCTTTAGTTTTGGACTACTTCTTCCACCCATTTAGTCTTGTGGGAATTAGAATATACATGAATAACAATGCCATTTGTTTCTCCTTTAGAAAATCATGTCCCTGAGACAATTTAGTCTCTTAACATAAAATATACATAGTTCATTTAAGATGCATTCAACCAGTCCTCCATCATATTCCAAACACTGTGCTTGATACAAGGGACATACATGTGAATAAGACAAGGGATTATCCTTCAAGTGGCTCAAAATCTAGTGGAGAAAGTTAGACACACATGTAATTAACAGGGAAGGAGTAAGCATATGAATGACATGTAGAGGTAGTACAGAGCAGGTTGGGATAAAATCTAATGGGTGGGGATCAAAGCATGGTTTGAAAATCTATAGTCTAGAGGTGCCTGGGTGGCTCAGTTAGTTAGGCATCAGACTCTTTATTTCACCTCTGGTCATGATCTCAGGGTCATGGGATTGAGCCCTGACTTGGGATCCATGCTCAGCACAGAAAGTGTGCTTAGGATTCTCTCTGCCCCTCCCCCACCCCACTCACTCGAATGTGCGCTCTCAACTCTCAAAAAATTTTTTTTTCTTAAAAAAGAAAGTTTATAGTCTAACATACTGAAAGCTGTTACAGCACTTGATGTTGTGGCTCTCTCACGGAAACTTTCTTGTAGCTTCTGGATACCACATTCATCTGGTTCTCATCTGATCTTTATGGACCCTCTATTCTCCTTTTCCCTTTCTGTCTCTGATCCTTATATGCTCCTGTCTACCAGTGTTATGAACTGAAAGTTTGTGTCGCTCCAAAATTCCTATGTTGAAATCCTATCCCCCACAAGGTGATGGGATTGGGCGGTCGGGCCTTTGGGATGATGAGGTCATGAGGGTGGAGCCCTCAGGAATGGAATTAGTGCCCTAATAAAGGAGACCCCAGAGAACTCCCACTCCCAATCTGTCATGTGAAGATAATGTGAAGTGTGCAGTCTGCAACTTAGAAAAGGACCCTCACCAGAGTCTGACCAGGCTAGCACCCCGATCTCAGACTTCCAGCCTCCAGAACCATGAAAAAGAAAGGTCTGTTGTTTATAAGTCACCTAGCCTATTGGTAACTTGTTATAGAAGCCTGAACTAAGACATGTAGTGTCCCATCCTTTGTCTTGTGCTCTCTCCATCCCACAGGAAAATTCTCAGCCTGTCCCATGGCCCACGTTACCACATCTTTTACCTCCATCTTTACCTTCTTCATAGGTTTCAGATGTATATCTGATTGCCTCTTTCATACCTTATCCATTCATTCATCTACTCATCTGAAATTATATGTCTTAAGTGCCTAAGCTAGCTATGGAGGGATATAGTGGGGAGCAAACACAGACGTGGTCATTGGCAGGTGGACATCCCACAGCATCTAAACTTCAGCATACTCAATCCTGAACAAGTGCATTTTCTCTCATAAAGTAGTAAGAACAGTTAACGTTTCTGGAGTACTTATTGAGAGCCCAGGTTCTGAGAATTTTATACTCACTAACGTCTTCAAACTCAATAGCCAATCTATGAGAGAGGTACTATTTTATCTCTCTTTTACAGCTGATGAAACTGAGGCAAAGGAATATGAAATGTCTTATCCAGGTTCACACAGAAAATAATTGGCAGAGCTGGGCTGTAAATCAAGGTGGCCTTTTTCCAAAGTCTGAACTTCTATCCACTGCATTATCTCTCTTCTGGAACCTCATCCAGTATTCCTTCTCAGGGACACCACTATCCAACCTACTGTTCTTGAACTCTCCCTTTTACTTACTCTTACCCTCTCTCCTCTCCCCTCTTCTCCTTTTACTTCTCCCCAGCAGCATTCCCCCCATCACCCATCAGCCCAGCAATCAATCACAAAATCTTGAAAGTTTAACCTCTCTCAAGAGTCTGTATTGTCATACTGCCCAGACTCTGTACGACTACTACATCTGCTACTTGAGCAGCCCTCCTCATCTTTTGTCTGGGACACTGCAATTTCTTGTTCACAGACCTTTCACCTTTAAGCATTTCTCACTTCCAATTCAACTTTCATAATGCTTCCATCATAATTTATCTAAAAAGTCAAAGCTGACCATATGGCTCATTTGTTTAAAACCTTTTCATATTCGCCCTGCTTCTCTGCAAAACCTCAGGATACACAGGGAACCCTTCATGATTTGGTCTCTCACTTTCTCCCTGGCAGCATCTTCCCCTGGCTCCATCCTCCTTGGCCAATCACTGGCAGCTCCCAACCAACTGGAATTCCCCATGCACGTCATGTCACATCCCATGTCCACACTCTCGCCCATGCTCTCTCCTCTGCTGGAAATGCCTTTCTCCAACTCCATCTAGTTCAGTTTTGCTTATATTTTCAAAAGTCAGTAGAAGCATTACTTTCTCTGACAGCCTTCCCTTTGGGGTCCCACAGGACCCACTGCTTTCCTCTGTACTGCACTTGTCACTGTGTCTCATGATTGTCTATTAACTTGCCTTAAATTAGAAACTCCTAAAGATCAGAGATATATTATTTTTCCATCCTCAACATCCCTCCCTCATAAAACTTATCACACTGCAATGTGAAATTCATCGGCCTGATTACTGAATTGATGTCTACCTCCCTATTGGAATGTAGGGGCTCTCCATTATGGGAAGAAACAGGTCTATTTTTGCAACCTCACTGTGTTCCTAGCACCTAATTCAATGTCCGGCATAGAAGAGATGAAGGATATAAGGAAAGCCTCACTTAAAAGCCAACTTTTTGTCAAGTAGAGAGTTAAAACACTGGGAACGCAGAAGAAGCAGAGACCGTCGTCCCAGCCTTGTGAGACTTAAGGCTGGGGACATGAGACTAGTAGTACAATAAAGTAAAGCAAATGGTGTTTTTTTTTTAAGATTTTATTTACTGGGGTCCCTGGGTGGCTCAGTTGGTTAAGCGTCTGCCTTCAGCTCAGGTCGTGATCTCAGGGTCCTGGGATAGAGTCCTAAATGGGGCTTCCTGCTCAGCAGGGAGTCTGCTTCTCGCTCTCCCTCTGCCCCTCCTCATCCCCACTCCTGCTCTCTCTCTCTCTCTCACAAATCTTTAGAAGATTTTATTTCTTTATTTGTGAGACAGAGAGAAAGAGTGTGAGTGCATGAACAGGGGAAGCGGCAGGCAGAGGGAGAGAGAGAAGCAGGCTCCCCGCTGACCAGGGAGCCTGATGCGGGGCTCAATCCCAGGACCCTGAGATCACGGAGCTGAAGGCAGACGCTAAACCCACTGAGCCACCCAGGCGGCCCAAAGCAAATGTCTTAAGT
The DNA here is from genome assembly GCF_054177405.1 of Leptonychotes weddellii. NCBI lineage: Eukaryota > Metazoa > Chordata > Mammalia > Carnivora > Phocidae > Leptonychotes > Leptonychotes weddellii. The sequence continues at coordinate 8,632,720 of NC_138385.1, read as the reverse complement.
GCTAAATAACCACATGCCCAATACTGTGGTATAGTTCTCACACTCCTCATTATAGATGAGAGGTGAATACAAAGTAAAGGTGATAGTTACCAGAGGCTAGAGAAGAGGTTTTGAAAGAGTGCAGTCCTTGAATGGCACAAATTAGCACAGCCTGAGCACTGAAGCCCAGAAGATGGTGACACCTTTTAAAGGTTAAGCGCAACAAAATGATCACTGCACTCTACAGCCAGTTATGCTACAATCTATCTTCTTTCCTCTTTCCCCACACTCTCTGGAAGCCATTGCAGGCGAGAGGAGCCAGGGCTCCAAAACTGGCCCCAGATCACATGACATTCCAAGAGAGGTATCTACCTAGTGTCCACGTGTGTACAGCATTTCAACAGGTGTTCTAGCTTCAACATATGTCGCAATATTTTCATCTTAGAGAGTTGACATGGTTTCTAAGTCCCTGAGAGAAAAAAAAGAAAAACTTTCAAAGGAGAGGGTAGGTTTTGCTCCATGGCCTCCTTAACCCGACTTCTATGGCATGGGGACTGGCTGACTCCAGAGGACCCCCCTTTCAGAAGCAGCAGTCCAGAGAGACTGATTTCATTGCACACAGTCACAAAGATAGTAAGTAGCAGGGATGTGATTCAAAGGACTGGAGCATTGGAGATACATGGAAAATGTCTGGTACACAGTAGGCACTAGATACATGCTAGCTATTACTCTAATTAATCCTGCCTGCAGATAAAAGGCTGAACAATACAATCCTTTGAGGTCCCCTTCTGTGCTTTGAAATGTGATCTTTTCACAAGTAACAAAGGGTATTATAAGGATCATGGTTTATCTCTCTAAATAGAGCCTATTATAAAGTATGAACCATCCATGTGTTGGAACTCTTTTTCTGAATTGTAGCGGAGTACATTCACACGACATAATGAGCCTCTGTATAATTTTTACTTTTCTTTATGATTTAATTAGCCTTAGTCTTTTCTATTCTTTGTTTTGACTGGTGCCCTCTCAATCTCTGCAGCTTTTTATTATGAATACTTAGTAACAGACAATACATATTCATATGCGTGCCAAAGGTTTGACCCAGGATATTAGAGCTTATTTTCCTTTTCTTTTACATCATAAATAAGAGATTATAAATTTTTAAACACTGTACTTAGTTGGGTGCTTGAATTCCATATGGAAAAGCGGGAATTGTGTAGATTTGTAAAAAAGCTTCTTTCCCACTCATGATATCTGACCATGATTATTAACGATTCTTATTGCAGACTGTCATTTTTATTGAATTCTACCTTTTCCTGAGTCTGGATTAATTCTACTCTTATGGTTTAATCCGGGGGTTGGCACAGTATGGAACATGGGCCAAATCTGGCCTGTCACCTGCTTTATTAAATAAAGTTTTATTGAACCACAGCCATATCCATCACTTAAATATTTTATATTTTCTTTTTCATTTTTTTAAAGATTTTATTTATTTGACAGAGAGAGACACAGCGAGAGAGGGAACACAAGCAGGGGGAGTGGGAGAGGGAGAAGCAGGCTTCCCGCAGAGCAGGGAGCCCGATGCGGGGCTCAATCCCAGGACCCTGGGATCATGACATGAGCCGAAGGCAGACGCGTAACGACTGAGCCACCCAGGCACCCCTATTTTATATTTTCTATGGCTGCTTTTGTCCTACACTGACAGTCAAGGTGTCATGATAGACATGTTCTGACTCACCAAGTTGAACATACTTATTATCTGGACACTTACAGAAAGTTTATTGACACATGATTCAATCCATACTACTTCTCATACCATTCCATCGAATACAATCTTGGGTGAAATTCAAGAACTGAACATTTTCCATCCTTAAAACTGGGCAATATTCTTACCATATCAAGTGATCACCGCCCAAAATAACACAACATTCCACACTGGAAACCTGCCACTTTCCCGAAATTCTACTGAGGAAACTGCTCAATGCTTACCTAGAAAACCCTCCTGCTTGTCTTGCATGATGTCAGCCCATTTATAAAGCCACAAAGTTTTCTTGAAAGAAACCATGGTTTCCTGACCTTCACTTCATTATAGAAAACTGGACTACACTACTACACTACACTTTGCCATTTCTGCTAGTTTTACTTTACTTTGAAATGTTGTACATATTTCAACAAAAAGATTCGGAAAGCAGTTGCAGATGAATTTAATGAGCCCATGAGGGAACATTTCAAACTTGTATTGCATGTGATAAGTAAAGTCCAATACCGACTTTGAAAGGAATTCTAAAATTTCTAGATTAATCAAAAGACTTCGGGAAAATGTAAAGAATGACTAGAGAAAAGCTGTTTTAATAGAGTTAAAGGTTAGGAGCATTTTGGCGTATCATATCTATAATCAACCTGTATTTTCTTAAGTGCACATTTCCTATTACCTCAGGCACTGCCTCTTGTGTTAGGTCTAGGAAAATATTTTCTTTATGCTGAGTCATACGAAGGCATAAATCTATAATACATTCCTCTCTAAAAGGAGCCATGGATAGGAGATATGCCTTGCTCTCAGTGGAGGTGTATAATTCACAGTAATGTGACATATAAAGGACAATACACCTTAAAGTTGGATATTCTAAGTGGGATAATTACACCCAAACTTATCTAAATTTCCTTCTGCTGCCTTAAATTGATAGGCTGTCCTATCTAGTTACATGAAAACTCACAATTCCTTAAGGATAAATATTTTAAATAACCTGAAAGAGGTTTTATTTATTATTTTTTGTCTGGTCAAGAGAGAATCTCAGTAGTTAGTATGTATAGCTAGCTTTCATTTGTTACCTCTATTTGAGTGGTAAGGAAGGAAGGATCCAGCACAGCAAAATGCCTCTACGTTTAAAATACATTGCACACTTGATGTGAGCATATACAGCTGACCGGCTTTAGGTACTAACACATTTCCTCTTCAAGTGGCAGGACTTCCTCTTTCCATAAAGTAACAAACCAGCCTGCTGTTTGGCACATCCATGTTGTTACCTTTCAGAATGACAAACTTGTCTATCTGGACCTTAAATGTATCAATAACTACTGATTCCCTCTTGTTCCATTTAGATCTTGGGAGCATAAAAAGTCTAAATGTAATAACTTGAAAGTTATAACCTTCTTAGGATTTGATTTTTAAAACATCTGAAACGTATTTTGTTGTTTTGTATGAGGTAAAGCTACACACTGATTTTGTTTTAATATCCAGTTAATAGCCCAACACCACTTTTATTATTTTTTTTAATTTTTATTTTTTAAAGATTTTATTTATTTGACAGAGAGAGACAGCGAGAGAGGGAACACAAGCAGGAGGAGTGGGAGAGGGAGAAGCAGGCATCCCGCCAAGCAGGGAGCCCGATGCGGGGCTCGATCCCAGGAATCTGGGATCATGACCCGAGCTGAAGGCAGACACCCAACGAATGAGCCACCCAGGCGCCCCCAACACCACTTTTAAAAACAAGTCATACAGATGCCACATTTTGGTGATCCATTCTTGACTATAATTTCAAGATTTAAAAAAAATTTTTTTGAAGATTTTATTTGTGAGAGAAAGAGAGAGCACAAGCATGGGGAGCGGTAGGCTCCCTGCTGAGCAAGGACCCTGGGATCATGACCCAAGCCAAAGGCATAAGCTTAACCAACTGAGCCACCAGGTGCCACTGTAATTTCAATATTTTTATTATTTTTTATGAAATATATCAAAGATATAATAGATACATACAACATATATAGTTTTAAAATAACCGAAATACATGTACATTTACGTGTTCACTACCAACTTAAGAAATAATGTATTCGCAGCATATTTGAAAACCTCATGTGTCCCTTCTCAACCGCATCCCCTTCCTTCGAATCCAGAAGTATCCACTGTCCTGAGTTTCTGTCAAGCAGCCCCTTGCTAATTTTAAGGACTGGGTACATATGTATTACCTACTCCAAAAACATATGTGTGATTGGTTCTGTCTTTAATATATATATATATTTAAATAAAATGAATTGTATACATTCCTCTGAAATTTATTTTTCCATTAAATATTATTTTAAAAATTCTTCTCAATATATACAATGGTTTTCCACTGCTGTAGAATATCCCATTGTGTGAATATGCTCTGTGTTTATTTATTTTGGGATAATTATGATTTACTTATCAATATTACTTATTGTCTTTTCTGTCTCACATGAATGTAAGCTCCGTAGGAAGGTATTTTTTTGTTTCCTTCACCATTGTATCAACAAGATACATAGTCCATTGCTGAAATTCAAGGAATATTAAATATCAAGTATCAAACTCAGAATGAAATTCTTCCTGATATAAATTTTTTTAATGTGCAGAAGACACAAACAGGTATTTTGCAGATGTCAGTAAACACTTTATTTTTATAAATAAATAAATAAACTATAAAGTGTTCAACATCATTAAGCCTCAAAAAATACAAATTAAAAGCCACAAGACACCTTTCCAGACCTAAAAATAAAATAAAAATTATAATAAAAATTTCCCAAGATGTGATGTAAAGGAAATTCACACACTCCTTATAGGGGTTTAAACCGGTACAACAACTTTGGAAAACATGTTGGCATTATCAGGAAAAGGAGGAGATAAACATACCAGATAGCCCTACAAGTCCACTTCTAGGTATATGTCCTAGACAAACAACTTGTACCAGATAACAAGTAAGAAAACACATATCAATTTTTTTCTATTAAAAGCCAACAAAAACGACAATGAAAATAATACTGATTGTATTATTTCCTTTATTCAAATCTTTATTGGTTACCTACTACATATCCGCTAGGCACTTCAAATGGATTAACTCTTTCAATCTTCACAACAATCCTAAGAGGTAAATATGAATAACATCCCCATTTTACAGGTGGGGAAAATGAAGCACAGAGAAGTTAAATGACTTGCTCAAAGTCACAGCTATTCAGTGGAATCGCCATGATTCCAATCCAGGAAGTCTAACTCCAGAGTCCCAAGTTCTGAAAGATAACTTCCTGAGAGTAACAATTCAACAAAGTGTGGGAGGGAATTCCAAAGTTAGTCAAGATGGTCTGTACTGTAATGATGCTTGAGACCCGAGGGAACTACTTTCAGTATGTTTCTCTATCATTGCATTGACATAGTCTGATTTATCACACAATTACACGAGACATGCTTTTTCAATGGCCCAGACCATCTGATTGTTCATTGTTTAGGCACAATTCAGACTGAAATTCTCGTGCCAAGTGGGGTAATGGGCTGAACTGTCTCTGGAGGGCTATTCCAGCCCGAAGGTTTTGTGATTGAAGTTTTATATCAAGCAGATTCTTTATCCCATCAAAAATGAAGAAAGTGTATCTATTAACACTCTGTAATATCCCTTAGGCTATTTCAGTTTAAAAAAAAAATCATGAAATAAACTGTGGCTTCTAGCAGAGTCCTCACCAGTTCAAGCTTAGCAGGTGGAATACAGATGTGTCTCAGGCCACATCAAAAGGACAATTTCCCTCAAAGGGAAACAAAACTCCTTTAATTTTTTTGGCAATCATTCATTCTTGCCTGCTTAGACATGAATGTGTAATGATTATGCATGTATTTCACTATTATTACTATTATCATTAATTACTTCAATTACATTTATATGGTTTATGAACTTTTCAAAATAATTTCAATTCCATTAACTCCTTTGAACCTCACAAAAATCCTACAAGCTTTTCAAAGAAGGAATTATATATGTTTCCGTTTTTCAGATCAGTATATTGAGTTCCTTCATCTGCTATCTACATCAGGAAAAGTCTTATGATTTAATTTTTTGCTAAATCAAAAAAGTCCTAGGATCTTTCCTAAACAAAGGAGTTGGAAAAAATCTCTCCCCATTGGGCTGACAATCTAAGATAAGGTAATTAAAACATAAATCACCAGGTGATGATAGGTGACTGGCACTGGGGAGATATATTTTGGCAACTGGTGTTATTTTAATTACCCACGTCCTGCAGAGCACAGACTATTCATTCAGAGGACAGAGAAATTGATGGTCAGGGAGGACTCGATTAAAAATTGTGCTTCAAGGAGAGATTTGCACTTGGATGATAAGAAAACAAGTGGGCAGGGACAGATAGTGAGCACCACCACTGTATAGACACGGCCAGGAAGACAGCAAGAACTGGCAGAAAGAGAAGGTCTAAAAATGGCAGAGAGACAGTTCATTTGTGTAAAGATATATTTTTGTTACATTTTGAGAATAATGGGCACCTACATTTATACACTGTTGTTCAAATTGGCAAGATGTTATAACATCTATTATTTAATTTGCTCCTCAAGAAACACTGTAGACAGGAAAGTTCTTCTGGTCAGATTACTAATGAAAGTGCAGATTCTAAAATGCTAATTTCACTTGGCAAGCAACACAAAGGTGGTGACTGATGGAGCGAGGACTAGCACTCACACCGTCCAAATGCTCGTCCTGGGCACTATCCACTCCACTACTTTTTTCATTGATCATTTTTTCCTTGAGTTTTCACATCTATAAAAATGACAATAGCCTCATCAACTTCACAGTGTTATTGTCAGATTTAAATAAAATCAATTGTATACATCCAACTATGTTTCACATACACACACACACACACACACACACAAATGCAGAGTATGTCTCTTTTTGTTCATTTAGCAAACAAATACCTTTTGAGGAGTTACTAACATGCTAAGCACTATCCAAAACTCTAGGAATGGAGTAGCATGTAATATACAAAGTCCTCTCTATATGGAGCTTATATTACAGCAGGAAGGGGGAGGGAATGTAAATACAAATGAATATGTAAAAAATATCATGTTTATTTTAAGTGCCCCAGAGAAAACTAAAGCAAAGTAAGTTGAATCTCGAGGTGGGGGCATGGGCAATTGTTATTTTTTCTTTTTTCTTTTTTTAAGATTTTATTTATTTATTTGAGAGAGTGAGCAAGAGAAGTAGCGGCGGAAGGGCAGAGGGAGAGGGAGAAGCAGACTCCCCGATGACCCTGGGATCATGACCTCAGCAGATGGCAGACACTTAACTGACTAAGCCACCCAGGCACCCCATTCTCTTTTTTTAAACATTTATTTATTTTAGAGAGAGAGAGATGTGCATGTGGGGGGGAGGGGCAGAGGAGAGAATCTTCCAGCACCAGGTGCCACACAGAGCCCAAATCAGGGCTCGATCTCAGGACACTGAGATCATGACCTGAGCTGAAATCAAGAGTCGGACACTTAATGGACTGAGCCACCCAGGGGCCCTGAGGTTGTTATTTTCTCTATGGTTGCCCGATACAATAATAAATACACAGAAACTGGGAATAAATGAAGAGTTTTCCAGGTAGAGGAAAGAGTATATGCAAAGGCCCAGAGGACGGAGAATTCCTAGAGTGTTCAAGAAACATCAACCTGCTGTATGTGGTAAGGCAGTGTAAACAGGAGGACGCATGGCGGGACATGAGGTCAGGGAAGTAGATGAGAGTGAAAGGGGACTGGAGATCATGCAGGACCTTGTCCATTACAGGAAGGACCGTGCCTGTTACTGTCAGTGAAGCATCGAGCCATCGGACAGTTCTTCACTGAGCAATGACAGGATCGGACTTAATTTCCTAAATGATCACTATTTTCTGTGTTGTGAAGGGACTATAGAGGGACAAAGGAGAAAGCAGTTGCAAGGCTAAGACAAGGTGAAAGAGAATGGTGGTTAGGAAAGGCTGGTATCAGTGGAGGTAGTGAGAAGAGATTGAATTATTGGATATATTCCGAAGGTACTGCTAACAGGACTTGCTTACACTTTGGGTGTGGGATATGAAAAAAAAGGAGAATCAAGGGTTTTGTGTGAGCAGCTAGAAGGATGGAGTTACCACTAAGATGAGAAAGATTATGGAAAGTCACGTGTGTGGGATCAAAGGCCAAATAGGAATTCAGTTTGATACAAGTTAAGTTTGAGATGATTAAGACCTATTTGTTTCAGTTACCTACTTTTGGGCAACAAAGCGGCCATTCACTTAGTGGCTTGGAACATTTATTTTGCTCAAATTCTGCTATTTGATATGGCTTGGTGGGGACAATTCCATCTCTATTTCACTGTGTTAACTGGGTTGGCTCAAAATTGGGGGCTGGAATGATCTACATTCCCTGACTTCCATGTCTGATACTTGATACTAGCTGCCAACAGGAACCTCGCCTGTGACTATTGGCTAGATCACTAGTAAGTGATCTCTTCATGTGGCCTTGACTTCCTCCCAACACGGTGGGAGTATGTGAGATTGGAAATATTGCTTGTTATAATTTTTGTGCATTATAACTTGTCATAATGTCCAAGTGGAGTTTTTGAATAGGGAGTTGAACCATGGGAGTTCAAGGCAGTATGCTGCCAGAAATATAATAGAGAAATTCTACCACAGAAACATATTTCCATAGGAGGGATTAAATGAGATCATCTGGGGAGTTAGTATGGACAGAAAAGAAAAGCAGTCTAAGGACTGAGCCCTGGAGAACTCAGTATAGACAAATCAGCAATAAAGGGGAGGCAGGAAAGAATGAGCAAAAACAAACAGCGAGAAAGAATGAACCAAAAAAAAAAAATGAGATGGCTTGGGCGCCTGGGTGGCTCAGTTGGTTAAGGGACTGCCTTCGGCTCAGGTCATGATCCTGGAGTCCCTGGATCGAGTCCCGCATTGGGCTCCCTGCTCGGCAGGGAGTCTGCTTCGTCCTCTGACCCTATCCCCTCTCATGTGTTCTCTCTCTCTCATTCTCTCTCTCTCTCAAATAAATAAATAAAATCTTCAAAAAAAAAAAAAAGAGATGGCTTGGAAGCCAAGAAAAGAAAGTGTTTGAAGTGGGAGTCATTAAGTCACCAGCTATAGAAAATCCTGCTAAGGTTTCAAGTAAGATGAAACTGAAAAATTGACCGCTGTTATTAGAATGGTGGAAAGTTTTGCTCACCTTGATAAGAGCTAGTGTAGTAGTGAGATGTGAGCTAACGCTGGACAGAAGAGACCCGCGCATAACCGGTCTAAACAGAGAAGAGGGAGCTGGCTGTGTGCCAGATGCAGAGGACGCAGCCCACGTTTTGTTGGGATTCCAACAGAAATGCTCTGAAGGGGACAACAGGAGACACAGAACAGGAGTAGAGAAGTTGGAAATGGAGAATAAAGGCAACTTTGATTTTGGAGACACATCTTGGTATTTTCCTTTATGTTGATATTCTCTATTCCTTTCAAGGGGATGTTACCTATTCTAGGAGTTTCCAGTTGCCATTGTAACAAATGACCATGCTATAGGGGCTTAAAACAATGGCGATTTGTTCTCTCATAGTTCTGGAGGTCAGAGGTCTCCAATAAGACTTAGAGGGTTGAAATCAAGGTGTAGGAAAGCCTGGTTCCTTCTGAAGGTTCCAGGGAAGAAAACCTGTTCCTTGGCTCTTCCAACTTCTAGAAAATGCCATCGTTCCTTGGCTTGTGGCTGCATTGCCACAATCTCTGCCTCCCTCATCACAGCACCTTCTCTGTCTGACCTTCCTGAGTTCCTCCCATAAGGACAAAATTGTGATTCAGTCGGGCCCACCTGGATAATCCAGGATTATCTCTACATCATGAGATTCTTAACTACTCACATCTGCAGAGAACCTTTTGCCATGTAGAGTAACATTCACAGGTTCCACGAGTTAGCATGTGTACATCCCCAGAGGCACATTTTTCAGCCACACTTATCAATTTTAAAAAAAGACATCTAAATGCAGAATAAAAATGATTTTTCTTACTTGGAAATTTTTTTTTTTTGAATCGTAAGATTTTCAAATATCTACCCTTCTCTCTAGTTTCTTTCCACATGTGAGGAATATAAATCACTTCTACTGTCTTCAATTTTTTCCACATTATTAGAACAGAAAAAGGTCACTGTTACAGGGCTGTTTAAATCAAAACACGCAGCAGGGTGCCTGGGTGGCTCAGTTGGTTAGAGCGGCTGCCTTCGGCTCCAGTCACGAACCCAGGGTCCTGGGATTGAGTCCTGCATCAGGCTCCCTGCTCCATGGGCAGCCTGCTTCTCCCTCTCCATCACTTGTGCCCCCACCAATAAATAAATAAAATCTTTAAAACAAAGAGAGAGAAAGGATGGGGCTCAGTGTGTGACAGCTGCAGTCCATGTTTTGTTTGACTCAAACACAAATACTCTGCAGGCGACAGCAGGGATTAACACTGGAAAAGCAGTGTTTCCTTCATATGCGCTTCAGGTCAATGTTAATAACTCAAATATTACCGGGTACCGCAGCCATCCTTTAGAATCCTGTTGCAATGTAAGGCATCTCAATTTATTAGGTTACGCTGAAGAGGTCAATGAAAATGATGGCATGATCTGAGGGACTGTACTGAATTCTGCCTCCTCCCACAAAGTCAATGAAAATCACATGGTGAGGTAAAGAGGAGCTCCTCACACGATGGTAAGTACAGTGAGTCTTGCACCGATTAATGTGGAAGACCATTTCTAGTACGGAATTTGAAGGATGGACACAGGAGAGTACCCAAACATAACATACGAGATGCAGAGCTAGGATGTGTAGTGACCACACACCACACAATATTCGAGGCACTCAAAACATTTCAACAAACTTAATCCTCACAACAACTCTAAGAGATGGCGACTTATATGCACGTTGCACAGAGGTTAAATCGCTTGTCTTAGTTCACACAGCAAGTAAGAAAGTCGAACTGGAGAGTAAACCAAAGCATTCTGAATTCAGACTGGGCATCTGTAACCACTACAGTATACGGTTTACTTGTTTGGCGATAAGTTTTATTGCTTGCTTTTGGATATTTTATTTTAGGTTGATTTGAGCAAATCTCAATAAACAAAATGGGGTGGGTAGGAGTTGGTGTCGGCATCAGGTACAGAATTAAAGCTACTCTTCACCACGGATCTAAATAAACAAATCTATGGTATATCACATAAGGGCAACTATTAGTTTATAATGGAAATATTTTGCATTTATATGACTTATATAATTTATTTGTATGATTTATTTATAGGACATATAATATTCTATCCCCATGGACATTACTTTTTCATCCCTCACAACCACATATGAATAGAACAGTACACTCATTTTTAAAATGAGTAACTGAGGCTTAGAAAATGTAAGAGATTTGTTGAAGGTCACCTAATAGAACAGGCCTCGCTGCAAACTGAATATATACTGGTTATGAATCTTAGTATCTCCATGGAATTTCTACCATACCATTTCTTAAACAGTCTTATTCTTGTCCTTAGCCTAAGAGTGGCAGCCTCCGCCCCAAATTTGGGGGTGGGGGAGTGTTTTGAGGGTAGATAAATGACTAGATGACTATAAATGTCCACACTTGGAGTTGGGTGATTTTCTGCTCTCCGAGGATATGACCTGATTGAACACATTAATAGATATCATGAACTATATTTTTCCACAAGCTAAATTAACCTTGGGATTTACCATGGGGAAAATATTATTAATGCTATTATCAGACTGAATTGCCCATGATAGGGCAACAAAAATGTAGTACGGATTCTGAAGTTTGAGGATTATGTTAATCAGAGTAATCAATGGTACTGGTGTAACAAATAATCTAAAAACCTAAGTATCTTAACACAACAAATATTTATGGTTCCCTTAGGACAAGTCCCAGGCTGTTCGAAAGTGGGCAGCTTTCCTCCACGTGATAACTCCTAGCTCTGCCGAGTCAGAGTCCTCTACTTCTAGTCACCAGCAGAAGTGGTGGAAAGCAAGTGCACGGGAGAGTGCACAGAGGATTTTTGAAGCCAGAAATGGAAGTGGTGCACACACATATTTTATTACCCAGAGTATTACCCACATGGTCTCTTCTAGAGCAAGGGGGAGGGCATTCGGGATAGCATTGTCTTCCTCTGTCATAAGGAAGAAAAGATGTATTTGGTGAAGCGCAGCATTCTCTCTGCCACAAAAGAGGCGTATCAAAGGTTCCACTGGCCCCAAATGTATCCCCTACCAGGGTTTCCCACAGGATGGCAAATTGCCATCTTAGGTTCAAACATGGTTGAACAAGAGCGTATGCTCATGCATGGTATACATGGTTGAAATGATCTTGGCTACCTCTACCCTCAGTTTGGCTTGCTAGAAAAAAATCATCTGTAGGGCATTTATAGCATGTACTGAAGGCTCCCTAAAATCAGCAAGATTACTGTGCCCCTTTCCAATCATGGGCATCAGTAGCAGTTAGGTGCAGATGCTTAGCTATAGCGTTTCAAATCCACAAAGATGGTGCGCCTGGGTGGCTCAGTTGGTTAAGCGTCAGCCTTCAGCTCAGGTCATGATCTCAGGGTCCTGGGAATTGAGCCCCGCATCGGTGGGCTCCCTGCTCAGTGGGGAGTATGTTTCTCACTCTGCCCCCTCCCCCCAGGTTGTGCTCTCTCTCTCTCTCAAATAAATAAATAAAATCTTACGAAAAACAAAAAAACCCAAAAACAATCCCCAAAGAACTTCACATTTAAGTTTCACATTACTCTTCTGGACTAGTTAGGCAGAAAGCATTTCTCTCATTTTATAGAAGAAAAAATGGAAGTTATGAGAGGTTAGGAAACATCCCCTAATTTGACCTAGCCAGGAGATGGCCAAACTGAAGCTAGAATGTAGGTCTCAGCTACCTGGTGTCTAGTATGGTACCATTCCCATTACTCTGTTATGCTCCCAACACTGGTAGAGAGATCCCTACATGAAGTCTAGCCAAAAGGGAACTCTGGAACATAGGGATTGAAATAGATTTCTTTTTTCAGGATGGGCTCCATCACACAGTCAAAAACTCTGTCAGTCAGTAAGTATTTATTGAGTCCCCACACAAGGGAATAGCACTGTTATGCAATGCCTTTGAAAGGAGTTTATACTTTGTTAAGTGTTTGAAAATCGACTTTCACAGGGTGAAAATCTTTTTGCCTTACATTTGAGTGGAATATTGATCTGAGTGCAACTGCTTTGTGGATTATTTCAATACAGCAAGATTTTATATTGTTGATAAGTCAGGCCAGTTTTTCTCTTGGACTGACGTGGAGACAGGGACGATAGAAAAAAAAATCAATTAGTATGTTAGGAAGAAATTTCATCCACTGTCCACACAAATCATCAGTACCCTTACACTAGGCTGAGATCAGAATAAGAAGTCGGGTCCATGTGTCGTGAATAGGTGAAAACAGCTGGAGGCCATTAGCCTTGACTACTGTGCTTCTGGGACACCAGAACGGAATGACGGATCTCACTGTGCATGCGGCTGACAGTGTGAATCACCAAATCTCTGCCTCTATATCCAGGCCATGGACAGATAGGAGATTACCTTCTGTGAGTTAAGCTATATAACTCTAAAACAACCTATGACAGGAAAGATCAGCAGTGTACAGAGACTCCCTAAAGAAACAGAATGGGTAACTAAGACAAGGCTTGTAAGCTTTCACTGTCAGAAGGAAGGTATGTCAGCCACAGAATCAAATAATAGCTATGTTAATGGAACACCTGCAATGTACCAAACATTGGTCTTTGTGTTACAACTAATGAGTAAAGCACTCTTCTTATCACTCCCATTTTACAGATAAGGCAATTGAGGCATAGGATGATCAAGGATTTTTCCAAGGTAACACGGCTAGTGAATTCTGGAGTCAAAATCACAATTCAGATACATGTGGATCAGACTTCAGAACTTGAACAGGAACGCAAGCGGCTTGTCACCAGCCTGCTTGATCACAATCACCGATGGGGCTTGAAAATACAAACGTCTCTGTTCTACCTTGTATGTATGCACTGGATCTGAATTCTAAGGTCAAGACCCAGCTTCTACACTTGGAAAAATCTTCCAAAGGAGTCTGCTCTACAGTCAGAAGAAAGAACCACTGCACTAAGCTATACTACATAGAGAAAGGAGAGGTCCTGTGGTTAGAAGATCACTAAGCTGGTCCCCAAGATTCTAGTTCCCTGGTGCACATGCAGTGTACAATCCTTCCCCTTGAGCATGGATGGGGCCTGGAAATAGGCTAAGATAGTACATGGCTTGATTAATATAGATATCAACAGTGACGAGATTGTCATTCTTGCCTTTGTTACTTTATATAAGGTTCTGTCTTAGCAGTTTGGATGCTAAGCCTTGAAGAAGCAAACAGCCACACTGTGAGAGGGTTATGTGGTGAGGAACAGTGGAAGGCTTCAGAGAGCTGGAAACCATCCTCTGGTGACAACAATGAAGAACAGGGGAACTCACCCCCACAACCTCGAGGAACAGATTTTGCCGCAATCACATTAGTTTGGAAGAGGCCTCGAAGTTTCCAGAAAGGAAGGTGGTGCAGCCAACCCATGGTTCGCAACCTTGTGAGACCCTGATTGGAGGACCTAGTTAAGCTGTGCTCAGACTCGTGGCTCACCAACACTGTGAAATAGTGTGTTGTTTTAAGGTACTAAGTTTAGATAATTTGTAATGCAACAATGGATAACTAATACAGTTATCAATGAAAAATCCTCTGTGTCCATTCCAGCATAGCCCAGAAAAGACTGCCCTCCTCCAAGAAGGCTACAGTGTAAGCTATATTTGTACGACGATGGTATGCTCATACCTGATGTAGCTATTTTGCTATACCTCTTCTTCTAATTCTCTGCTAACCATGCGAAGTTCTGCATTTCATTTGACTTCTCCCATAAGCGTGCGTAAAATATGTGCTAAGTAAAGGACAAGAGAGCTTTGGTCCCTCGACAGCAGCATATAACCTAACAACAGAATAACTGGCATTCTGGTTTAGACCTCACTGTCTGTGACCCTGGTTAGTGTGACTCTCCCAATGAGAGAGAAACCATTTTGGGTGCTACTAAGTCAGGCTTCTCAAGTAGTTTCTCCCAGAAAGAGCCTTGTGTATTACTGCTCCTCAACTGAATAAAGATCTATCAAAGGTCTAATACGTGCTACACTTTATCAGCTCCCACGATGGGGGTTTCATTGAAACAACTTCTTTGACGAGGTACTCATTTGACAAAAGTCGGCCAAGCAACTAACCTTCAGGAAAACAGCAAGCGGAGTAGTATGTGGAGGCAGAAAAATGAACAGCAACCACAAAATGACATATATAAAAATCAGGAGAGTGTATTGAGGAAAATGTAATGCATCTGTTTTTGTTCTTTTATGACAGACAGCCTTCCGGCATGGCATTCACAAGTTTGACATTCACGGTGTTTTATCTGGGAATTCCTTGCTAGTAAAATCATCTCGGTGAGCACTGTGCACTGGAATTCTGTCTCCCATTTGTTTTAATAGCCAGCATAATGGCGGAATTCTGGTGCCAATGCCCTCCATTTGTCCTCTAGTGCAATCTTACCTGGCAAGCGGCAGGAAGCACTACAATAGCTAATTTCTAGATAAGTATATCTTAGGACACCATACAAAAATCAGCTGCAGGTTTGGACTGCCAGATTGAATTTTCTAAACATAATAGCTTAGTTGTAGCAGGAATAGAGTAGACATTCCTTCTCTGATGCATTTCTATACACTGATACTGGAGATGGGCAGTTAAAGGAATGGAGCCTATTATTACCATCTTCCTGCAAGCACAGATTTATCACAGATTCACACATTTTCCTGCCTATCTCAGGCTCAGTTACCAGGATGTTTATGAAATGTCTCTAAAGGAAAAGGGAGGTGCTTGAGTAAGGGTGACTCAGGGCTGTATTTTTTCAAGCACTGGTTGGTGTCATGTTCTAAAAATATGAAATAGAGGATTGTGTTGTTGGCTATGAAAATGCAGTTGCTGTCTTAGGCAAATACAATTTAATTCAAATATTGAGGGAGCATCTGATCTGGACCAACTACATGTTAGATGATGGGTGGACAGTGGTGGACTAAAATGAATATAGTTTCTGTCCTCATGCCATTAGAGTCTAGTTGAAGAGACAGAAATAAGCCAATCACCCAAAGGAAGTGATAAAATCATGGACAGGACAAGTAGTAGGGAGAATAGAAAAAGAGTAATTGCTTACACTTATATGATTCTTTCCAGATTTATCTTAACTCTGGAGGAAGATGTGATTAACCTTACAGAGGAGGAAACTGAGGAAAGGCTCAGAGGCAGACCACTTGCAATGCATTCGCTCAAACCAGAACTATGAAACTTCAAATCCAAGACAGCTTCATCAATTCTCAAAGGGGAGGTTCTCTATAGAGACAATACATTTATCAGGCGGAGGGGGGCTCCTATGAATGGAAGAATATAATGAGGGGGCATTAATGATAAAAAGGAGAAGGTGAAAAGCTCATGGTAAAGGGCATCCTACTATTAAGGTGGAAGCCAAAGAATGAGCTAATAGGGAGGGACACAGGATATGGAGCCAGGCCAGCAGCAGAACTAGTAATAAAGGGGCTCTAGTAAAGTCCTGTATACCCTCCTGCTTTCATTGCACACCCCTGTGTAAAACTAAAGGGCCTCCTTTCTGTAGTCATTTGAACAGGAGAAATGCATATGGCTAAGTAGAGATAAGGTCCATGGAATTTGGAGAGAGAAGTGTTTCTCATGCCGGTCAGATTGGCAAACAGATGGAGTTTACAAAAAATAGATGGTACTCATCTCTCTTTAATTGGTACTATTATCTCTACACCATGTGTGTTACCATATAGCTTCCACAGACCCCGAAAAGAGCTGAGGAATTGAGTTTCTGTCACATCTGCTAGCCTGATTACTGACCCCATCTGCTAGCCTGCTTAGTGACCCCACTGTGAGAAATGGTTAAGGGTCAGGAAGCAGGGGCAGACCCTCTCTGTTTTTATATTCTACCTCCTTCCTTGCTATGCCTTCATATGGTAGCATGGAGAAGAGAAACCATCATAGAGATTGTCCCCAAGGGACAGATTTCAGCTACTCACACGGGACTTGGAGGTAGTGCCAATCTCCTGTTTGCCACAGATTCAGGACCAAATAAACATATGTAGATGATGGATTTCCATAAAATTCATCCTCTGGATCAAGGGTGATACAAGAGAAAAGAAGGAATATACAATCAGCTTTCTTCTGTATATCCTATCTATAGAGATGGATGCAGAATACCCAGTCTATCCACAGACACTCATGAAATTGTCAGTGTTGTTAATGACTGGGTGGCTCAGTCATTAAGCGTCTGCCTTCGGCTCAGATCATGATCCCAGGGTACTGGGATCGAGCTCCGCATTGGGGTCCCTGCTCCACAGGAAGCCTGCTTCTCCCTCTCCTACTCCCCCTGCTTGTGTTCCCTCTATCACTGTGTCTCTCTCTGTCAAATAAATAAAACCTTAAAAAAAAAAAAAAAAGAAATGGCAACAAGTTTATGTTGAAGACCCTAATTTTTGGCAGTAGTTTCTCCTGCTAGACATTGCTCACAGTATCCCTTATAGTCCATCAAGTCAGAGCAATGCATTAGCTGCATTGCTTTGGCATCCACATTGAAAAAAACATCAACAATAGCTCAGAAGTAAATAAAAGAACTAGAAGACTACAGTTTCCTTAATAGCAAGGAAGCAACCTATGTCATAGGAAAAAAAGGGTAAAGAGTAGCAGGAAGTTTTTTAGATAGGGTCCTAAGAGTTAAGAGAGGATATACTCAAAATGGGATAATTAAAATCACATCAAAGGGATACTTTACAAATTTGTGGGTACAGGGGGAGAAGCAGACTCCCCACTGAGCAGGGATTATACAACGTCTTGTATAATTGCCTTTGGAGGCACATTAACCTTTGCTTTTGGATATACTAATTCAAGGTGACTCCTTTTGGCAGGGCATACCTAAGGGAATAGTAAGATAACCCTCCTCTTTTCCTCAGATCTACTGTCAGAGCTGTCCAATGGTCCAATCCAGCAGGAACCCATAAGATATGGGACTCCAGTAATGCTGTCAATACAGATCAGACTTCTGAGGCACAGACCAATAGAGACGGGCTAAGACTGGATCTGGAGAAGCAAAAGAAGAACATCTAAACCAGAAACCAAGGATTCCTATACACTGGAGTGAAAGGGTATTAAATCCTATTAGTTATCTTCTTTTCTGAATACCTTCCACATATCCCTACCACTGCATATCTAAACCCTTATCTTCATTCAAAATTAAGTTCAAATCCCTGTATCCCACAAAGCCTTTCATGATTAACATCTAGCCTCCCATGATGTTATGTCCCTCTTTAGCTCATTTGACTCTTCTAACTTAATTCCTTTTGTTGTTATTTTTTACCACATCTGCTCTCATGCACCAGACTCTGGAGGGCAGAGTCTGCATTTGGTAAGTCTATATGTGTCCTCTATTGCTCAGTTTAAGGCCTTATGGGTAGTAAGTATGCAATACCACAGATCTTCAACACCAAGAGCCAAGTCAGGTACCAAAAAGATAACGGTTACATCGTACAACACAATGTTTAAATGCTTCTGTACTGGGGCACCTGGGTGGCTCAGACAGTTAAGCGTCTGCCTTCAGCCCAGGTCATGGTCCCAGGGTCCTGGGATTGAGTCCCACATCGGGCTCCCTGCTCAGTGGGAAGCCTGCTTTCTCCCTCTCCCGCTCCCCCTGCTTGTGTTCCCTCTCTCGCTGTGTCTCTCTGTCTAATAAATAAAATCTTTAAAAAAAAGAAAAGAAAAAGACGTAATGGAGTATAATGCGGGTATAGAGCTGTGGAAAATAAATTTCTGTTGTTTATAAACTACCAAGTCTATGGTCTTTTGCTATAGCAGCCCGAATGGACTAAGCCATGAGGCTTAGGAAACATTATTTTAAAAATGGCCTCAACCCAACAATATAAATTTTGCACTTTGGAGTTTTGAACAAGATGGATTCATTGCACAAAAGGGCACCACTTGTATCCATTTGGAATGCCAATGGCCAGCAACAGCCTAGCATCGACACATTAGCTTGCAGAATATCTCCAAATGTCTCTTACAAATTCTAATGATGAAAGGAGAGTTCAAGTTCGATGACTGTTCAGTGTCAGGCTGCCCTGCAGAGACCACCAGGTAGGCCCAATCACATACTGGAGGTGCAGCATGTGGCTCTCTGATCATTTATCTATCCCTAATGAGGACCAGCTTATAATAAGGAGCAATTTCTCCTCAGAGTCCAGTGTGATTGATTGAAATCAAACTCCAATTCAAATGTGATTATGCCAATGAATTCCTTACTTTCTGTTGGCTATGAATCATAGAAATGTTGGAAGTTTTGTTCTTAGCATGGTCTTCATTTACAGCTTTGGACTGCCTGTATATGGGTAAATTATGCCCGTTCAGTGAGAATCTATGTCCTACCATGTCTTTGAGAGTCAAAAGCAAAAATATGCCTCAACTTTCCTCCTAGTTTCTCAACATCTCATTGGCCAAATTTCTGTGGGATAAGCTAGTATGATTCAATCCATCATAGAATCAACCTAGTCCCTGCCTACAGAGATCCTTCTTAGAAGCTTATATGTGCTTATCAGGGCTATATTCTTTGGGAAACGGTGCTTTGAATTGCCAAAGGCAAGTTCAAAGCCTGGAAGCTCTACCTGGAGGGACTCAGTTTTGCCTGTTTAAATACACACAAACCCCTTCACTCTGA
Organism: Leptonychotes weddellii; assembly: GCF_054177405.1. NCBI lineage: Eukaryota > Metazoa > Chordata > Mammalia > Carnivora > Phocidae > Leptonychotes > Leptonychotes weddellii. The sequence continues at coordinate 8,613,149 of NC_138385.1, read as the reverse complement.
AACATGTCTACAGGGCTCAAAAGGTTGAGAAATACCAAATCTGCTGGTGGAAACTCATTTATTTTAAGTTTATATTACATTCCACAACCTGTGTCCTTCATAAAACCAAAGTTCTATTAGGAAACCTAATATCTAGCCCAAAGCAGCCTGAGAAAAATCTTATTTGAGCCCCATTCTTGACTGGTTCAAGTATGGCTCATCAGGACACAAAAACAAGAACTTGGTCATCTGCCTCATTGTTCTTTTACTTGAGAAGAATGTGTGTAGTAGATATATATTATCCTTTCACTTCCATTTCTATACCCACATTGGACAGAGCTTTAGCTCGGTTCTACAGTGATGGCATGATTCCCTTCCCCTTTGTGCGCATCTGATTAAGAAAGTGCAGTCTCAAACCGTGACTTCTGATAGCTGCAGCCCCTAGGAAATATACAGTAGCATATGATCCATGCCAATGCGCCAGACTAAGAGAGCTGAGGCTTTCCTTCGGCCACTATCCTATTCCACAGTGGTTGTGAACCAAGGTTTGGGATGTCATTCCCTTATCTCTTACCATAGTGTTAAGCTTCTTACCTTTGAAGACAAGCAGAATTTAAGTGAGGGCCATAGAACTATGTGCCTGGAGACATGGCTGTCAATATGGCTTATACTCTAACCCACATTTGTAACATCACCATGAAACAGATCCACTTGCCTTACCATTCCCAATTGCCTAAGAGAAGGAAACTACTATTAGCACTGAATATTCACCTCAGAATCAAAGACTACCAGAAGTAAACGAGCCAACATCAATGTTCAGGTTTTTTAGAGTCTATTTATCCCAGGGTATCCCTTAACATCCAGATGTTACCCCACACACAACTCTTGTATAACACCAAATCTCCCTTATTCTCATATTCCCTTGTAACTACCAGGAATTCACTGTTTCCATGGCATCATTCAGATTTTGTGTCCAATGTCAGCTTGTCTCCAAATTGACCGATAGATTCAAACAACCAAACAGAATCCCAGGTAGTGTTTTTGGTAGAATTTGACGAGAGAATTATAAAATTACTGTTGAAATGCAAAACATCTCTAGAATAACCAAAATGATATGGAAAATGAAGAAGAAAATTGATATAACTCATATTGTCCAGTTTCATGACCTACTTTAAAAACCATAGTACTCCAGGGGCACCTGGGTGGCTCAGTCAGTTAAGCGTCCGACTATTGATTTTGGCTCAGGTCATGATCTCAGAATCATGAGATCGAGCCCCAAGGCAGGCTCCGCACTGGGCATGGAGCCTGCTTAAGATTCTCTCTCTCCCTCTCCCTCTGCCCCTCCCTGGCTCCTTCTCTTAAAACAAAACAAAACAAAACAAAACAAAAAAACAGTCATCCAAATAGTATAGTGTCGGCATAAGGATATATGTACAGATCAATGGAACAGAAGAGAGGTTTTAGATAAAGAACTACACATATATGGTCAGTTTATTTTTGATAAAAGTGCTAAGACAATTAAACAGGGAAAGGATTTTTTTTTTTTTTTTCAAAAGAGAAGCTGGAAAAAAAACTAGCCAGAAAATTGGGTATCTGTATGCAAATATTTATAAGTATATGTGTGTATAGAGAAACAGAATATAGATATGTATAGATATATATGCATATACATATTAATGTATGTATGTATTCCCCAAGCCATATATAAAAATGAAATTGAATTGTATCATTGACCTAAATATAAGAATTAGAACTATAAAACTTCCAGGGAAAATATTGGATAAAAATCTCTGTTGACTTTGCAAGGAAAAAGATCCCTTAGAAAGGATATACAAAGTAAGAAACATTTTTAAATGATATATTGGACTTCATCCAAATTAAAAACTTCTTTTCCAAAAGAAACTTAAAAAGTTTCACTGACAGAGGACAACTCAAATGTTCACCAACTAATGAACAGGTAAACCAGTTGTGTACTCTACTGTATGGAATACAGTTCAGAAATGAAAAGGAATGAACTACTGACATATGTAGCCACATGGTTGAATCTCAAAAGCAATATAAGTGAAAGAAGCCAAATACAAACCTCTAACCACTGTATGATCTCATTTACATGAAATTGAAGAAAAGGCAAAACTATGGTTGCAGAAGGCAGATCTAGGATTACTAGAGCCTGGAACTGGGAAGAGGTGAATGACTGCAGAAAGTGAGGAGGGAACTTTGGGAGATAATGGAAATACATCTTTATTATGGTGATGGCCAGATGGACAGTATGCATTCATCAAAGTCGTCAAATTATACAGATGAAATTGGTGGGTTCATATTATGGAAACATATCTCAATGAAACTGATTAAAATATACTTGATGAAAAAAGATAAATGTGTACTTACATATATGCTTGGTATATATATATCTGTATACTTTGTGTGTGTATAATTGATATTTAATAAAGATAAATATCAGCTGTGGCCCTTTCCTGTGTATCACTGGGTATAACAGCTACTAATAATTAACCAACACAATAAATACCACTGGAATGAGTAAATCAGTACTAATTATAACGCCAACTTTTAAAATTAGAAGCAAATATTTACAAAATAATGCAGTAGTTTGCATGAGTGTGTTTGTTGACTGACTGGCCAAATACCAGTCTGCCTGAGTGATTACCTTGAGAATTGCTCTAGTTGTCTGAAGGTCATGCCATATACAGGCAGGAGTTCCACGCTTGCAAAATGGACAAGTAAAGTATCAATTAACTCAAACTCATATTCTATGTGAAATCAACTAGGGATGAGCAGCCCCAACAGAACCAATCAACAGTTGCCAGAACTTGGGACACAGAAAATAAAAGAATTCAAAACCATCAAAGACCCATGCAGCAAATATGATCAAGTGTCAAAGAAGAAAAAGCAGGTTAAAAGCCTTTCAAGAAGCAGCCCCACATGTGCATAGCATCATTTTGCTTCACTTCAACTACCTCTGACTAACCAACTACATTATCATCACTAAGCAAGGATCTCAGCAGTGCATACTTGTTGTATAATGAAATGTCTGCTTCTTCTTAGTCTCCGAAGAGATCTGTAGCTCACCAAGACTCTGACAGATGGAAAACTGTGAAGTCAGCTGCCTTAAGGACTCTGTGGAATATGTCAGCCTAGAAGATATAAAACAACAGATCGATAGTTATCCTAAATTGCATAGAATTGTAATTGTATAGAATGAGACAAAGTTCATCAAGCCACATAATGTGGATGCAGAAATTTCATTGATAGATTAGTCTGCAATCTCTTGATATTCATCTACCAATAGCTCCTTTGAGCAGTTGTGTTCTTTTTTGCAACTCTAGGTTAGTGTTTCATGTAAAAGGCAGTACTTTTATCTATTCACGAAACAACTTCCTAGACCATCTAACCAGACTCACACTTTACACTTTTCTAAACTGAACTGTCCAAGACACCAATTTCACATTTCTTTCTCTTATATAATCCTTACCCTACCCCTGGCCCTGCAATGCGGTATGAGGTATGAGGTACTCCATCTTGACTTTGGCTCTTCTCTAGTATGTTCCATATCCCACACCCCAATGCTGCAACCTTGGGGAACCACAGGTTGCGTTTACCCAACCTAACTATTTATGGCCAAGAAACAGAATTAGGCCAACTATCATGTGCTCTTTGTAACTCACTCAGTTCCAACAATGGCATTGAATTATCATGGTAAGAAAACCCTGTTTATGCTCTCCTCATAACATATTAGCCCAGGCTTAGAAGTAATAACTGCTTGGCAATCTCAAAAGTGTCTGTAGCTAGTAAGCAATGAAGTGGTTCAGCAGTATTAACTCTTGGTGAAAGAAAAGCATGATAGTACTGCCCAAAAAGGATATGAAACTATTCTTTCATTTAAGAAGCAGATACAGCTTTATATAACTTATGTAACTATCACCTTGAGTGAGCACAAAGTAATCATAAAGCACATTTGTTATTATTTTTATTTTCATTGAACCCTTACATTTATTTAGCTATTTCTTCCTCTAGCTCTGAAGGGGGAAAAAAAAAAAAAAAACAACGGTGCAGTCCTCATGGATTTTTTTTTTTTTTAATCATTTTTATGTAGTACAGGTCCCCTGAGAACAAATGAAAATATTTAGCTCCATGTAATAATTAAAACTCCAAATTTGATATAACGTTAAAGCTCCTGCCCTCCCCCTGAAGTCAATGAAAGGGGTACATTCCTTCCCTTGTCTTTTTATACCTCTTTCTATACCTCTCTCCAGCTTGTTAATTAAGGTTTATATTCCAATGGGACTGGAGCAGGTTGAGGGAGGAGAGGTCATGGAGTAGGAATCTCTCTGCGTGACTAATATGAAGCCGGGGATCTTAGTCTCCCATCCTGTCTTGGAGGCTGCCCTTCTGGCAGTGTGAGTCCAGGAGTTGCTCAGCCATGCTGCGTTTCTGAGGATCCTTCTCTGCACGTTTCTTTATGAGGACTGTGTCCATGAGAGTCCCACAGAATACAGATGGCACACTCAAATCCAGATAATTTGAAGGTTTAAGAGAGGGTTTACAAAACTATGGGTGGAACAGAAGCAGACCAAAAAGGAAATTGAAGTGACCTGGGGTTAGTGACAGTGGGAGTGATCTCTAGACCTCAACAGATTTGGGGGGGGGGGATTACCAGTACTCCAAAGGAGAGAACCATGCAGAAAAGGTCAATATAATAGGAACAGAGACCTTTGGTAAAGGGATAGGACAGGTTGAGGGGCCTCAGAGGAAAAGAGCCAGGAAACAAACTGCTCTAATCTCCTTACCACAGATCTCCTACTGTGGACCCCCACTGGGGCACCCAACTGGAAGCCAAGGGCAAAAGGGAGCCCTTGATGTAGTGCATGGAGGTCTGCCTAGCAGTGCAAAAGGTAGATGTAGAAAGTTAGAGAGAAAATGTTGAAAAGCAGATGGATGATAGCCAAAACAAAGACAGATTAGTCTTTCTTCTGGATTGTCTAATGCTGTCATTATCCCCTAGGCATCTTGTAATATCTATTAATTTCTCTCTGCTAAACTCTGTTACTACTATAGGCTAGAACCAAAGATAACATAGATAGGATCCTTCAAGTCTACAATAAACTCTTATGGATCCTCACAATAAGCTCAGGAAATACAAATACCCCTATAAAAATGCCTTTATTTTGGCTCACCAAGGGATAGCGAACTTCTCTCATGTCCTTTAGGTTTCTCTGGTGTTAATGAGAATTAGAATTACCATACTGTAAGGGACACAAATTAAGACATCCATGTGGTCCTCTTCAAACTCCTTTCCATAGACTTCAGGTAAGAGGCAAATACTCCTCACCTCTAATATTGCTGGAGTGTCAAGAAGGACATAGATAACCGCAGACTCAGTGTCCTCAGACGAGAGACCATTAATTTAGTTTACTCAGGAAGAAGAATGCTGGCATGGACTCTAATTGTCCAAGTTTGGGATGCATACTCATTGCTGAATGTAACCAGGGATAGCAGTACTATGATTGGTCTAACCTGTGTGATGCCCTTCTCTGTGGCTGGAGTTGAGGATTCCTATAATTGAAAGCCTACAAGTTCCACATGGATTCAGACAGCAGGTTCCCAAAGGAGGCAGACATAGAATGATGTTAAAACCTGCTTATGAGACAAAACCATAGCTACTATATCTTCTATAGTATGAACACAGAAGCTTAGAAATGAACTTCAGAACAGTCCAAGAACAATAAAAATTCTAAACAGAATTCTGAAGACATGACACCTAATATGTAATGCTACTTGATGTGGGAGGATTCAAGGGCATACATAACTGAAATGCATGGTCAAGGATAAGTTTAGTGCAGATCAAGAACTACAAGAGATGATTTACTGAAGGTCCTGGAAAAAGGCATTGCTTTAACACCTTAATCACAAAACCCCTGTGGTTCTCAAAACTGCACTTTACAATAGACTTTGACACTTGCAAAAATTGACTTCTGAGACCAAAACACCCTGTTACTTTCTTACAGAGCAGTGTTTTTCAAATTTTAGTCTTCATAACCATCACCTGAGGGACACGTTACAAAAATTCAGAATTGCTGGCCTTCCTCCCAGAAATTCTGACATAGTAAATATAGGATGAAGCCCTGGAATCAGCATGCTAAACAAGCATAAGGTGACTATAAGAGATGGTACAAAACTGAAAAAAATTAAAACAAAACAAATCAAAAATATATATATATTTTTTAAAGATTTTATTTATTTATTTGAGAGCGAGAATGAGAGAGAGAGAGCATGAGAGGGGGGAGGGTCAGAGGGAGAAGCAGACTCCCTGCCAAGCAGGGAGCCCGATGCGGGACTTGATCCCGGGACTCCAGGATCATGACCTGAGCTGAAGGCAGTCGCTTAACCAACTGACCCACCCAGGCGCCCCAAATCAAAAATATTTTAACATTATTTGTCCTTGGATCAAAAGACGCATTTTGCGCTTTGGAACTTATTTTGTACTGCACTGTCCTGACTTTTCTCTTTGTATAACCCACTTTAGGAATCACCTTGACTGTAATCTTCACCAAAAGCCAGGTGGCATGTTCCTGAACATCAGTAATGGGAAATTCATTACTTTTAAAAGCAGTTTATTGAAGAGCTCATATTCATTTATTCAATCTTGATTGTACTGTGCTTGTTAGAATTTTCTTTTCTAGTTTCCACATAAGATACAGGACTGGATTTGTGAGAAGATGTATATTTGGCCAACATTATTCTGTTCTAGGTAAGACTGACAATGGGTACACAGAAAGCACCCAAATATACGCTGCAGTCTAACTTCACTTACTTGCCTGGGGATATCCAGCTGTACAATTATTTCATTGTTTCAACCATTTGTTGAAAAGATAATTCTTTCCCCCCATTGAATGGCCTTGACATCACTGTTTAAATTCAGTTGATCACAGATGTGTCAGTTTATTTCTGCACTCTAAATCTGATTCCATTAATCAATATGTTAAATCTTATGCCAGTACCATACTGTCTTGAAAAGTATAGCTTTGTAGTAAGTTTTGGAACAGGAAAGTGTGCGTATTCTCACTTTGTTCTTTTCAGGACCATTCTGGCTGTTCTAGGTCCCATGAATTCCCACAGGAATTTTAAGATAAGCTTGTCCATATCTGCAAAACAAGGCAGCTGGGTTAACTGGGTTGCAATGAATCTGGAGATCAATTTGGGGAGTATTCCAATCCACAAACATAGGGTCACTTTTCATTTATTTAGGTATTATTTAATTTCTCTCAACAATATTCTGTGAAGTTTTGGACTTCTTTTCATTTATTCCTAAGCATTTTATTCCTTTTCATACTTTTGTAAATTGAACTAATTTATTCCTTTTATTTTTGATTGTTCATTGCTAGTGTATAGAAATACCATGGCTCTCTGTATACCGAGGTGTATCCTACAACCTCACTGAACTTATTAGTTATAACATCTTTTTGTGGACTCCAAGGATTTTCTACATGCAAAATGTCATACTGAAATAGACAGTTTTATTTCACCCTTTCTGTGATATAATAGAAATAAATATTTGGCCTTTGTCCCAGTTCCTGGCACAGAGCTCCTGAAACCTTTGGAATCTCTGGAGTGAAAAGAATGTTTTTTATATGACTGTCTAGGGGCGGGGGCCCCTAGACAGATTCAGGACTGGGGCTGGTTGCCAGAAAGATCAAGCCATGATTAGAGTTGGCAATTTCAGCCCTAGCCCCTAATCTCGAAGGAGGGGAGAAGGATTGGAAATTGAGTCAATCACCAATGGCCAATGACTTAATTCTATCTATGTAATGAAACCCTCAAACAACCCCTAAATGATGGAGTTCAGGGGCTTCTGAGTTGGTGAGCACATCAAGATGCTGGAAGGGTGACATATTCAGAGAGGGCCTGGAAGTTCTGCACCCCTTTCCCCATAACTTGCCCCAGGCATCTTTTCCACTCGGTTGCTTCTGTGTTGTATCTTTCATAATAAACCAGTAATAGCAAGGAAAGAACTTTCCTGAGTTCTCTGAGTTGTTCTAGTAAATCACAGAATCCAAGGAGGGGTTCGGGAACCCCTTATTTGGTTGATCAGAAGTACAGTAGTAACCAGGGATGTGAGACTGGAGTCTAAAGTGGGGGTAGACTTATGGGACTGAGCCCCTAACCTGTGCAGTGGGGACTGACCCCACTGTCACCTGTGGGGTCTGCGCTAGCTCTGGGTAGATCGTGTCAGAACTGAATTGAGTTGGGGCACCTGGGTGGCTCAATCTGTTAAATGACTGCCTTCGGCTCAGGTCATGATCCTGGGGTCCTGGGATCAAGCCCTGCATCGGGTTCCCTGCTCCTCGGGGAGCCTGCTTCTCCCTCTCCCTCATCCTGCCACTCCCCCCTGCTTGTGCTCTCTCTCTCTCTGTCAAATAAATAAATAAAATCTTAAAAAAAAAAAAAGAATTGAATTGAGTTGTAGGACATTCTAGTTGGTGTCTGGAGATTTGGAGAATTGGTCGGGGGAGGAGGGAGGGTACCAGGGGACACCAGATATTTGGAGTCAGAAGTATCGTGGGTTAAATCAGACTTTCCAATCTGGATGCCTTTTATTACTTTTTCTTGCCTGAATGCTTTAACTAGTACTACCAGTACAAGGTTGAATCGAAGTTGTAAGAACACACATTCTTGTCTTGTCGCTAATTTCAGGTGGGCCCAGAGCCTTACTGTCTGCTGTTCCTTCTCGGACATTTCTCCTGTGGGACTTTGTAAAACTACCACCTTCATACCTTTCACATATCAGCTCAAATTTTCTTCCTCGGGACTCCCCCATTTCTAAAAGAGTTTTCTGTCCATATCCAAACTCCACTCACTGTCTATTCCATTATCTTTTCTAAGCTTCACAGTATTTATTAATATTTGAAATTACTGTATTTAATTTGTCTGGTCACCTTTCTATAGTCGATTGCTAGAATCTTAGATCAATGAGAGCTGAGACCTTCTCTGAACCTGCTCAATGTTGTGTCCCTCATGCTTACAACAGTGTCTGACACACAACAGGCATTCAACATTTGTTAAGTCAATGAATGAATACGGGAATCAATGAATCAATCATATTAATATATATTTGAAGCAGAGCTTTCTAACCAGAGCGACTCAGAATACCCGTTACAGGTGTATCCGATCTATGGATTCACTCAGCGATGTCCCTCCCCGTACTAGAGGCCAGCCTCATCCATTTTCCTAGGAAATTGTACAAACAATATCTATGCACGCTATGATGTTAAAGTTTGGGAAACTAGGTAGAAATATATTCTTATTCTTATTCCTTTATTTTTTTTTTTCCTTGCTTTAAAGAATAAATGCCTTCACTCACCCAGGTAGAAATCATGGAGAGGATGAATAGTGACTGCAGGAAAGAAGCCCAAACAGTCATTTCAAGGCAAGAATTAACTTCACTGCGACAAATGCTCTATGCCTGTAAAGAGAAGAAAGTATGCGTGGGTGTGGGGGAGGGGCAGGGGGGGTGCTGTGTATATGCACTCAGTGAGCTGTTGTTCCAAAATATCTCTGCCTAAAAGCTGTGGAATGATTCGAGATTTTGAAGTGGGTAGCCCAGTTGTCTGCAATTGACACTTCCTGTTTGTGAAACCAAAGCCTAAGCTGGAAAGCCCTGTCAGTCCCCCAGAGCATATTCTTTTCAGCAAATCATTGTTTCTACAAATCCTGAGTGACAGTTAAGTGCCAAAGGAATTGCCATTTCCTTGCTGATATGCAGCCACCCAAAGAAGTAACCAACCACCTGCCAGACAGATGGCTCTGCTTTAGCCACACCGTCCAGGATGGAGAGCTGGTATCCGGGGTCAGGGGTCACACTGGAAATAGTGCCTCAGTGGAAGTCAGCCAGGAAGCTGCAGGGGAATTTCACAACAGGCCAGAGTCAAAGGCCAGACAAAATGAAGCATACTGCCCAGTGTGAGTTCTTTGTGCTCATGCTTTCAGCTGCTTGGGTTAGCAGAGATAAAAAACTGTGTCTTTGGGCTTTCACTACCTACTTTGAGTCCTTTTTCATCTCCCCACCTATACAGTGAGGGCTTGGCATTGTCTGTGCTGCCCACTGTGGTCACCCCAAGCCACAGGTCGCTATTGAGCCCTTAAAATGGACTGGTCCAAACTGGTACGGGCTTAACTCTACAACACACACCAGGTTTTGAAGACACATACACAAGAATGTAAACTATCTCACTGCATCTTTATATTGATTACAAGTTGAGATGGCAATATTTCCCATGGTATTATTAAAATTAATTGTATGTGTTTATTTTTTTTAATGTGGCAACTAGAAAATTTTAAATTATATATGTGGATTGTAGTATTTTATTGGCAAGCAATTGACTAGATCTCCAATGCATTTTTCAGTATCATGGTTGATTTATATAGCAAAAGAAAAAGTAGGGAGAGGGAGAAAGGAAGGAGTTTAAATTTATGAAGATCGTGTTTTATTATGTATGTGTATGTGTGTATATTCATTTCTGAATGTATAACTAGGAGAAATATCAAGAAATGCATAACCTGTTGTAATAATTCTTTGGTCTTAATTGAAATACATATAGGCAACTATAAAGTCAGCGTGTGTTGAAGAAGCCACAACACTGGAAAAGAGGGATTGCCCAATTTCCCTGGAGCAGCATCCAAATGGAGATTCAAAGCCTAGCCCAGAGGAATCAACAAACACCGTGTTCTTCCTCCAGCCCCGGCCTTTATCATATGCCCCTTCCTGCTGCCACAGTGCCCTTTCTTAAGTGTGATTCTCACTGTGTCACTCACCAGCTTAAAAGTACTCAGTGATTCTTTTTTTTTTTTTTAAGAATTTTTATTTATTTCTTTGACAGAGAGAGAAAGAGAGCACAAGCAGGCAGAGTAGCAGGGAGGGGGAAGAAGCAGGCTCCCTGCTGAGCAAGGACCCTGGGATCATGACCTGAGCCAAAGGCAGTTGCTTAACCAACTAAGCCACCGAGGCGCCCTACACTTAGTGATTCTTTATCTACAGGAGAAATTATTTAGTCTGACACAGATATCCCTTATCTCCTGCCCTCTCTGCCTGTCCCAGATGCCAAATCCATGGCCATTTCCTGCCTTTCATGCCCTGTCTCAGTCATGCTGTACGCATTTACAGAGCAAGCACTTACTGAGTGCCTATAGCCTGCCACAAACACGGGTTTCACAACGGTGAAGAGAAGAAACAAGATCTGGTCATCGCAGAGCCTATAGTAGAGATGGGGAAATAGTATCAACACATAAACAAGCAAATGCTATGATGGAAAGTACAATAGAGGAACCTAATTTAGGAAAAGATATCAAAGAAGGCCCCTCTAGAAATGCAACATATAACTAAAACATGAAGGCCGAGAAGAGACCAGCTACTCAATGACCTGGAAGGAAAAATTTCCAAGCACAACAGAATGTACAAAAGCCCTGCAGTGAAAACTCATCTATTCATTTAAAACTCATCCAGGGGCGCCTGCGTGGCTCAGTCAGTTAAGCCTCTGACTCCGACTCTTGACCTTGGCTCAGGTCATGATCTCAGGATCCTGAGGTCCAGCCCCACCTTGGGCTCTGTGCTTATCCAGGAGTCTGCTTGTCCCTGAGAGGAGTCTGCTTGTCACTCTCCCTCCCTCCCTCCCTCCCTCTCTGCTCCTGCCCTCGCTCATGAGTTTTCTGCTTTCTCTCAAATAAATAAATAAAATGTTTAAAAAATAACATAAAACTCATCCAAAGCATCCCTTTCTTCAGGAAGTCTTCTCTGACTTTCTGAACCAGGTTAATCTACATGTTTTATTCGCCACCACCATGCTCTGTGGTTCCCTCCATCACTGTAATTACTACATTGGACTGAATGTGTCTATTGGTCCAATTAAACTGACAGCCCTGGGAAAGTAAAGGATTTGTATTTGTTTTCTTTGTTTTTGCATGGGAAGTAGCCCACTGTTTTCTCCTTAATTCATAGTAAATATTTACCGATCTTTTTGTAATGCGGGGTTGGTATATTACCTGACTCTGGACTCTTTCAGAAGTACTGAGGAAAAGTAGATTATATCATGTTCCTGATGACCATGTGAATGATTTGCCTGGAAGTGGCACCTTATTCTCAGTGGTATATCCAGCAAAGCTAAAACCATGAAGAATGAAAAAAAGGTCACCTTTGGATAGAGGTCAAGATTTGGAGAAGGAGCAGGAAGGGGGGGATTTGGGGACAAGCAAAAGAGAAAAGCGGGAGGCTGCCAGGAATGATGGATTGGAGCAGCCAATTAAGTAAGGAGAGTCGGTTTAGCACCCTTGGAAAGGGACAAGGAAAATGTTAAAATCCAAGAAGCAACAGCTGGTGTGACAGTGACCCATGGGCTTGCGCAGAACAGGAGGCACTGCCATGTTGGTCCCCTTTTGGTACTAGTTACTAGTTACTAAGTCTGTTCTTGGGCATTTGTTCTCTTAGTAGACCTAGAATTTCCTTCTGCCTTGCTAACTTTCTCTTTTCTTTGCCCCCCACCCTGTCCCTCTGATTTCAGCTGCTTTGAAACTCTAGGCGGTACGTTAATCTTTCTCAGCAAGAACCGACTTTTCTCTTTGTTTAATGTTGTGACAACAGTGCATTTATGTCAGTAGATCTCAATGTGACATGTACACTTATGTAAACAGTCACCACCACCCACTGGGCTTAGTGGGTCAGGGGAACTGACCCACTGCATGGGGGAGAAGGAGGGATAAAACAATGGAGAGGGATAAGAGAAAAAAAATCCAGAGACTAGAGGACCAGATAGGCTGATTCAGGGAAAACAGTTTTATATCAAAATTCTACCTTCCTATGGCAAATGGCATGGTGGTGTGAGCGTGGTGGCTTTGATTATGGCCTTAGGACATTTATTACAAGGCCTCTTACATGACACTCCCCTAACTCCAAAGCAGACTTTAAAGACAAGAAATCTTTCTGTATTTCCTAAGGCCTTGGGTTCTGTAGGCCTTTGGCTCCTCATCCATGACTCCAGGCCCCATGGCCCTAGGCCAGCTTTCTTTAGCACCTTTTCTGTGGAAATTAGCCTACTCAAGTGTTTTCCCTGGCCCACAATCAGGATAACTAGTCCTTTTCCCTAATCTTGCCAAAGAGGCAATTATATGTAGAAGGAATCACAAAATTGCCATGCCCAGGGTGTCAAAAAAAAATGTAGCTTTTCCATATATAACTTCTCTGAAGCACCTCTCCTACACACACACACATTGCCCTACTAAGTAGAATGGAAATTTCTCTTTAAGTAACACAGTTTCTACTTGAATGGCTAAGACTAGTATTCAGAGTTTATTTCTCCAGCCCCTGCTCCTCTCTGAGATGTATTTAGTTGTACAGGGAAGGAAATCGTCCATAACTTGGAAGCTGCAAAGAGGTAAGCCTCACAGTGTCGTGGGCAAAGCCTTACATTGTCCTGTCACTTCTCTGCTTACCCTCAACCAGGATTCTTGTTTCCCTTAACATGAAGCATCTTGCTGTCCTCCACTAACAAAATCTGTGTCTTGGCCCCTTCTTGCCTGGCATGTGGGTTCTCAGGGACCATTTCTACTTTAGCAACTGGTCTGCTTCTGTCTGTACAGAGGGCTCAGACCTTAAGTGAGGGTGGGCAATCTGGCACAGGGGATCTCAGCACTCAGCCTTAGGGCGACCTCCCCGCCCCCCCACCACCACCTTGGTGGCCTTCCCTTGCAAATTCTCTAGGAAGCATCCCTACTTACCGCTTTGACACTCTGTTGTAGGGAAATTGAGTTCTGCATGCCTTCTCCATCAGGAGGACTGCAATTCCTAACCATAGAGCATCACGAGCTTTTTAACGTTGCAACCTCCCTTCAGATGAGGTCGATGCCAGTCTATAGAACAACCGATTCTCTGGGAAGAACATGGGGCTAAACTTACCTGACTTTAGTATTCCTTGAAAATTTCTGAATCACACCCTCTCCATCCCAGATGCAGCACTAGGGATGTGGGGCAAAGACCCTGACGACTAATCCCTGTACAAATTCTAGCCTCTCCTTTTCTCCTATAATTCCACAGGAGTAGAAGGGAATCTTTGAGTTTCCCACTTCTTCTTTGCCATGTTCTTCTTTGCCCTACCCTGCCTGACACACAGAAAACTTTATAATCTAGTTTACTCAGGCCTGATGACCTTGATGATAAAGACAGAAAAGAAGGAATTCATACAATAGTTCTCTTTCTTAACAAACACTGGCTTTCAAGCTGCTAGTCTTCCTGCTTTGATTATTACAATTTGAATAACAAAACTTTCTTTCTCTTCCTATTTTTCAACAATTCTAACCTCATTCCCAAACCTAAGAACAAACGTATGTCTTAGGAGGAGTAAGAAGAAGGTCCTATCAGTGACAGGCTTCAAAATATTATCTCTATACTATAAGTTTGCATAGGTAAATGTTGCAGAGGCTTTGACTGAAGACAAAGAGAACATTCTAGAATTAACATGTACTAGCTCATGAGAGCTGTGTACATCTCTTCCCAACTCTGTGTTCAGTTAAGTCAACTTAGTAATTTGACATCAACCATAGCTGTAGTATTTATGCTATGGAAATCAGAAAGTGCTACAAATCAAATCAAGGTTTTTTGTTTTGGTTTGATTTGGAGTTTTTTTTTTGGAGAGCATCATTAAACATTTACTGGCACATCATTGTACTGGGTATATTGCAAAACCAAATTTACATACAGAGGAAAGCTATTACCTACATGGGAGCTAGCTACCCATCAGAATGTTAAGGTCAGGCAGCCTAGAGAGTCCCAGAAGCGCCATCCTCACTTCCCTTACATCCAAAGAACACCACACTCAAGCCCTCACTGCTAATACGTTTGACAAAGGTGATGGTGAAGTCCACAGCTACACCAGGTTCTAGGCGTTAACGGTATCAGTAGTACTACCTCAGAAATGAAGTCTCTTCAACTTTGCCTCAATATAGGAAGCAAGGGCAGTATGTCTTCACCAAGCCTCATAACAAATTGTTTCTATCATTTAAGAGAAGCTCGGATTTAGCAAGAGTGCTAAATTTTGACATTGAAAAACAATGGCCACTATGTATTTTTCCCAGATATGTCAGGCCATAGTTTATGTAATATTTTAAGGTCACTCATGGTATATGGCTAATAGCCAACACCGGTAGCAGAACTTTTAAACTGTTGGGGTTTTGTAGAATAAATAAAAAACCCTAATTTTATACTTCATTTTTAATCTGATGTTTTTCCCCTGTTAAAAACCAAAACATCTTATGGGTCATAGCCATGGGGAATGATATGTTAACAGCAGACTCCTTCTATGTTTTCCAAATTTACTAGAATGTGTACTTAAGAAAGGTCAGCAACCACAACAGGAAACAACATTGATCCAGGACCAAAATGAAGGACAAGATCACCTCAGAAAAAGATAAATGGTTAGAGTCTATTATACCTCTTCTGTCTGTACAATAAAATCAATGAATGCCTTATTCTGGAACATTGTTTTTATTTTGTCTTGGGTTTAGAGTCAAAAATCAATTCCAGTGTGGTTGATGTTTGACATAGAATACGAAATTGGAAAATGAGTTAGCTAGAAAAACAAGAAAAAGGAACGAACAAACAAAAATCATTTGAACATGTGTTGCTCAGCGTCACCATCATACACGCTAACAGGGGAAGATACTACAGAGCCAGCAGCGGGAAGGTGACGGAGGGATGTAGAGCATGGTTTCAGAGGGACACACCTGACCTCTCGCAGGAAACTGGCCCCCTACACAGCTGCACATGGTTCCGTGGCTGTGTATGTATGTGTGTATATGTGTTGTCAACGTTTCCTAGGAAAATACTTATTTCCCAAAATACAAAAATAGGAGCTATTCATATTAGATCATAAAGAGATAAAAGGCAAAGTGCCAAATCCTTGTTTGAACCAGTCAATATATCTGAAAGTCTGTCAGCAAGAGATTGAGTTGCTTTGTCCACAATCTAGTCCTTTTTTCTCCAATGATACCATTTAGGACAGGATTTTTCAACCTCATCACTGTTGACACACTGAGAGGGATAATTTTGTGTTACGTGAGGCTGTACTAGGTATTGTACTGTGCACGTAACAACATTCCTGGCCCCCACATACTAGACGCCACGATCATTTCCCCTTCTAGTTGTTATAACCAAAACTGTCTCCAGACACTGCCACATATCCCTTGGGGGGCCAAATCTGCCCTAGCTGAGAACCACTGATTTAGGGAAAAGGAAAAGAAACTCATGGAGTGTCTAGGTGGCTCAGTCGGTTAAGGATCTGCCTTCAGCTCAGGTCATGATCCCAGGGTTCTAGGATTGAGGCCCGCATCGGGCTCCTTGCTCAGCCAGGAGTCTGCTTCTCTCTCTACCTCCCCGCTGCTTGTGCCCTCTATCTCTCTCTCTGACAAATAAATAAATAAAATCTTAAAAAAAAAAAAGAAAGAAACTTTTATGTCACATCACACAGAAAAAATAATTCTAAGTGGATTAAAAGAATGAAAATGTCTAAAAATAGAATCATAACAGTACCAGAAGAAAATATAGTATATTTTCATAATATCGTTTAAAATATAGTGTGTATCTGGGGGTTAACTAGTTGAGGATGATGTTCTTCATTAAGCAGGACATGAAATAAAAAGCTGTAAGGGATTTGATTATATGCAAATTTAAAACTTTTATAGGGTAAAAGGTGATGTAAGAAAAGCTAAAATATGAATCATACAGTTCATAAAAATATTTGGAACATATTATATATCCCCAAATATTAGACGAGGCTTGTTTTGATTATAAAAATTTACTGCTGAGAAAGATGGAACCCTTATGTTTGAGGCCTAATATATCTTTCTCCTCTTATGGGTGCTTTCTCAATTCTTCCTTTTAAAGAACAAAACACCATTGTGAGAACATACCAAATTGATAGATCTATTCAGTGCTAACTTTAATTATAAAAATCACCTGACATAATTTGCCAAAAATGCAAAGGAATAAAAAAAGGTAGATGAATTGCTTATCTGTTAGATACAATTATAAAAAACAAACTCTTTTAGGGGCATCTGGGTGGTTCAGTCAGGTAAGTGACTGACTCTTTATTTCAGGTCAGGTCAAGATCTTAGTGTCATGAGATCGAGCCCCACATTGGGCTCCACACTCAGCAAGGAATCTGCTTGAGATTCTCTTTCCCTCTCCCTCTGCCCCTCCCCCCACTCGTGCACATGCATGTGTTCTCTCTGTCTCAAATAAATAGATCTTTAAAAACAAACTCTTTCAGAAATTACATTATGAAGCAAATATGTGCTCTTATTTTTCCTCATCTTTTTCATTTCTAATCACTTCATTTCTCTTATAGTCTATGGGGCAGGCAAACTAAATTTCTTTTGCTGCCTGACTGTACACATCTTTCTGTCTCTTCTCAAGGCACTTGAACATGCTGCTCTGTGTGCAACAGGATTGAAATCCTCCACAATACTTTCACCTAACTCTTCTTCATCTCTCGGAACTCCATTTCACCATTACTGCCTCTGGGAAACATTTCCTTACTTCATAGACTTTAACTGGTTTTCGTTGTTTATATGATCTCATATTACTCCATACTTCTCTAGGACTTATTACAGTGGGAAGTAACTATTTTTTGGCTATGTACTTAATGTCTGTCTTACCCACTTACATCTAAGCCACATGAGCTCAAGGAATGGTTCTGACCTAATCATCAAATGGCATCTGGCCCTGAAGTGATGGTCAATAAATACTTAGGAAATATCTCAATAGTAAATGCTCAATACTGGAGCAATTGCCAAAGTACAATACCTGGTATAGAGTAGACGTTTAGTTGCTATTGAATGAATAATCAAATAAATATTAATAACAAGAGTGATGTTGAGAGGCAGACATAATAGGCATAGAAATTTGGACAACGGACTTTGGGATAGAATGAAGAAACAGAGGAAAAAGATTCCTGACCTTCAAAAATGTACTCCATCCCCCAAAGATACAAATGTAGTGACCCGAAGGGGCACCTGCACCTCAATATTTATAGCAGCAATGTCTACAATAGCCAAACTATGGAAAGAGCTGAGATGTGCATTGAAAGATGAATGGATAAAGTGGTGTGTGTGTGTGTGTGTGTGTGTGTGTGTAATGGAATATTACTCAGCCATCAATAAGAATGAAATCTTGCCATTCGCAATGACCTCGATGGAACTAGAGGGTATTATCCTAAGCAAAATAAGTGAGTCGGAGAAAGACAATTATCATATAATTTCATTCATATGTGCAATTTAAGAAACAAAACAGAGGATCATAAGGGAAGGGAGGGAAAAATAAAACAAGATGAAATCAGAGAGGGAGACAAACCATAAGAGACTCTTAACCACAGGAAACAAACAGGGTTGCTGGGGGGAGGGGGTGGAAGTGTGGGGTAACCGGGTGACAGACATTAAGGAGGGCATGTGATATAATGAGCACTGGGTATTATATACAACTGATGAATCACTGAACTCCACCTCTGAAATTAATAATACACTATATATTAATTAATTGAATTTAAATTACATTTAATTTTTTAAAAAAAGAAAAAAATGTACTCCATCATTTGAGTTTCAAATGGTATCCGCCAGGTCGCATTTGATCAACTTTGTTCGTGGGAACGTTAAAATTCAGAACTGCCTAAATTTTGTGTAACCAATTTACAAATTCTTTTCCTATCAGTTTAGGAACAAAACAGTAATCAATTTCAAACTCTCCTACCACAGAGGTGTCAGTAATCTACGTTCTAATTTTGGTGAGAAACTAAGATAATCCTTGAATAAAATTACTATACTCTGATATTATATCCCAGTTGGCATGGGCTCTATTTTCTGTCAAACTGGCAATTAAGAGGTCAGAAAATCAGGAGAATGTCCACGACTATCATTATTTTTGCCCCTAGAATGTTCTCCTATCACTGGTATTCCCTGCAGTCTTTAAGGCTTGCTCATATCACCAAGCAGTAATCCCTTCAAAGCACAGAGCAGCTGAAGAATGACTCAGAAGTCAGAACAGAGCTATGGATTAAGGCTATATGTGAAGAAAACCTAGAAGGAACCCTTGGGATACCCGAACAACTGCAAAATACTTTCACAAAGCAACAATAGCTGCGGCTTTGACTGAATAATAATTTTGAGCATTCTTGGGTAAGCTGTTGTTCTAATTAACACAGATATATAACATAAAATGAAGAAGGCCAGTATCATCTTTTAAAATCTGGAAGTTGGCTGCCAACAAAATTAAACTCCAGAAGAAACCTAAATTAACATGTTACCATCCCTTAATACTGGGACCCTTATTTAATTTAGTTCTTTATATCGCGACTCAATAATTTATGGGCATTCCATTTTTCACATTTTTTAATCCCCTCATCTGTTCCAGATACATCTCTATCTTCAGTGTAAATAAAATCATGTTATCCTGGGCCTTCGACCCCTTCATTACCAAAGGTCAAAGTCAAGTTGGGGCCCACACAACTGAAATAACACCTCACCTTCCTAGATAGCCTCAATTCTGTCAGTGGGATTCGGTCTGCTTTTCCCTGGACAGGGGTACAATGTGAACCTTGCACAGTATATCTTTCTCACCTTCAGGGACCCAGAGATAACCCCAGATACCCATGCTTCCCTATACCTTGGAACTCACACTCACCCGCCTCTGCCTCGAATCTGCTCAATTTCATTGAGTCCCTTCCCTCCTTTATGTCAGTCCCTGCAAGAAACCCTAGGCTTCTATGTACCCTAATCTTGCACACTCTAATCCCCGGGAAGTCTTTGCATATCCCCTGTTTTGTCTTTATTGTTAACTCTGCCTTAACATCTGAAACCCATCCACTGAGCCTTCTGCAACTCCTGGTCCATCAGCACCACAATGTCCTATGTGTGTACACTCAATCTCATCTTTCACTTTTTCCTTCCTCTGAGGACACTGCTGCAGACTTTTCAAGTGATGGCTGTTTCCTCTTCCACACCTATCCTACCACTGGGCCAGAAGTGGAGTAGGTGTCCCCCAAGTTCCACATCTCTGCTTACAGATCATTCTTCTTCTATCTCACATAACGCAGCTTTGAACTTAACATTATCCTATTGTACTGCCCACAATCTCTCAGTTTTGCTGCCATCTCCTCCCCCACTCATTTTATTAATTAATTAATTAAAGATGTTATTTCTTTGAGAGAGAGAAAGTGAGAGACAAAACATGAGCAGACAGGGAGAGGGAGGGGGAGGGGTAGAGGGAGAGGGAGAAGCAGGCACTGTGCTGAGCAGGGAGCCCGATGCGGGGCTCGATCGTGGGCCCTGGGATCATGACCTGAGCTGAAGGCAGACGCTTAACCACTGACTGAACCACCCAGGCGTCCCTTTAGACGGTGATTTACTGACACTCTCCAGCACTACTCTCCTGCCTTAATCTAGGGCAACTTAAATAGGCACTAGATAATTCTTCCAACACCCTAGCTTTAACCTCCTTTTCTCCAAGGGTGTTTATCCACCTACCGCAGTACTCTCCCTGATGATCATACTTGTGACCCATACTGTCCTATATGTCTCGCTACATGTGGCTACTGTCCCAAATGTGACTAGTCCAAACTGAGATGTACTGGAAGTGTACAAGACACACTGGATTTCCAAAATTTAATATGGAAAAGTGTAAAATATCTCACTAATATTTTTATATCTGTCAATGTTAAAATAATCATACTTGGATATTTAAATTATTGTTTAAATGTGGGGTACTAGAAAATTTACAATTAGGTTTTATCAATCCCGTTATACTTCTATTGGTTAGCTCTGTTGCAGACATTCCCATGACTAGTAACTGTAAAGCCTCCACAGTCTCAATTTAATACTTTATCCTCCCTGATGGCCACCTCCTCCTACCTTTCCAGCTCACTCCTTCTAGTGTCCCACCAGGATTCTCCGATCCTTCTCCTTTTCCGCTCTTCCTCAGGCCCTTGGTGTTTTCCCTTTATTACTTTCCCAATTTAAATTTTATAATCAATCATTGTAAGTGTCTCCTTCTGTCCACTCTCAATTCTCTTGCCCTTTTTTCATTTTAACTTAGTTGCTTGGTGAAACCACAGCCTGGGTTAAAACAATTCTCCCACCTGTGCCTTCCTACACCATTCCATGTCTGGAAAAAATGTATAACCATATGGACTGGTCTCATTTTAACATCAAGGACTTAATCCTCTAATCCAGTGGTCTCAAGCTTTAGTATGCAGAACAATCTCCTGGAGGGCTTATTAAACCACAAATTTCTGGGACCCACTCCCAGGGTTACATTTTCCCTATATCTGGCATGGGGCCCAAGAATTTGCATTTTTAACAAATTCTGAAGCAAAGCTGACCCTGCTGGTCACAGAACCACACATTGAGAACCACTCCTCAAGCAGGCCCGTAATGCTACCCACCAAACATACTGTATTTCCCTCATCTATTCAGTTTCTCATTCTCCTATATAATTTATACCTTCTTTTTTCTTTCTAAACTTTCAACAAATTCACTCTCATCCTCACTCTACCTGATGTCTTTGCTTCCTACTTCACTGAGAAATTTGAAAAACAAAATTAGAAGAGAACTTCCTCATTCTCTCAAAACCACTCCACCTGAGGAGTTCCCCTGCCTTCACTTTTGCCTCCATGTAGTCCATTCTCTACAGAGAAGCCAGACTTCTTTTAAGTCTCTGAGACTTAAAATCCCTAGTATTATGCAATTTCTCTGCCCCAAATTGTCCCACGGTTCCGTCTTCAGAGTGAAAACCAAAATTCTTTTTTTTATTTTGAGAGAGAGAGAAAGAGCATGCAAGCGGGGGCGTGGGGGGTGGGGTGGAGGGAGGGGAAGAGAATCTTAAGCAGGCTCCACACCCTACCTAGAGCCCCTGGAAGGGCTCAATCTCACAAACCTAAGATCATGACCTGAGCCAAAACCAAGAGTCAGATGCTTACCTGACTGAGCCACCCAGGTGCCCCAAAAAACTAAATTCTTAAAATAATCTAATCAGGTCCTATATGGCATAGTACTTCCCCATTGACATTACTCTCTCCCTTTCTCACTCTGCTCCAGCCACATTGACCCCCCACTTGTTCCCCCAAAAAGCCAGATACTCTCCCACTTTAGGGTCAGCATATCTCAATCAACTACTATCATACCTAATACATAGTAGACACTCAATAAATATGGCTATATATGTAAATGAATGAGAAGAGGTTTAGAGTTAAAAAGAAATAGCATTCTGAAAGTGTCTAAAGGCAGAAAAGAGCTTGGCATATTCAAAAGGTCAAGTGAAAGGTGACAAAGTGGTAGTATCAGGATTTTCATCACTCAGAGCCTGTAGGCCATAGTAAGGGTTATGGAGTTTATATTTTAAGTGTGATGGAAAGATATTGAAGATATTTGAATGGAATTTATATGCTTCTGTTTATGTTTCCTAAGGATCCCTCTGACAGTTTGATGGAGATTTGACTATAGGTTGATAAGGGCCAAAGCAGGAAGGTGAGTTAGGAGCTTATTACAATGATCCAAATGAGGGAGGATGATGGCTTAGATTATTAATATGAAACTAGTGGAAAGTGTATGAGTCTAGGCAATTTTTTTAAATGGCCTAAATAAAATTAGTTTGTTCAGAATGTTCTAAAAATTTCATTTTGAACCATGAGGTCCTGAGTTATGCTTGCAAAGAACTTCAAAAACTTGTCACAATGAAAACAATGAAGTATGTTTTTTCTACTTTGATGTTTGCCATGAAAGATAAGTCAAAGTCATGATTTTGGAGTATCAAAACTATAATCTACATTCTGGAAAAGTCCTACAAATTTTAAAAGGAAATGCACAAGGCTATTTGAAAAAGTACTCCATAAACAACATAGGGTTTTCTGGCTTCCATAACTCAAAGTTTCTCTTTAATTGAGTCTCACAGATTAATGGACTTTTTTTGAAGTTACTTGAATAAAATGATTCAAAAAACCATTTTTTATTTTTAGGGTGAAAACACTTACGTTTAGATTTAGCTAGCTGGACTCAGTTTAGATGATCCCAGTTTTGTTGGAACATCCAGAGCGTCACAGTCAGGAGCCAGTAGAACATACACCTTCTTCTCTCCATCAAGCCTAATCAGAGTGTTGACCTTGGCTACAGCAATGTCATAGACCTTCTTCACAGCCTGTTTGATCTGGTGCCTATTGGCCTTGACAACCACAATGAACACAAGTGTGGTGCAATCTTATGTTTTCTTCATGGTTGAATGAGGAGTGGGGGAGAGGGGGAACTTGAGGGCATAGTGGTCAGGCTTGTTTCTCCTGGGGGCACTCTTTCAAGGATATTATGGCTGCCTTCGGAGACGCAGTGTCGGAATGTATGTGATGTGTGGATCTTCTCTTGTGTTTGACTGTGGATGCCTTTCAGCACCACTTTCTTGGCCTTCAAAGACTTTGTTTTGGCTTTGGGAGGGGCAAGGGCTGACTTCTTCAACTTTGGTGCCATTTTTGTGAAAGAACACTTAAATTCCTACCATATGATTTGACAATAAAACAAAGACTATTGTTTTTAGAACAAAGACCCTATTGTTTTCCCAATGTGGATAAAATTCAATATGTAGATAAATTCTCAAGTTATTTTACAGGAACCTCATGTTTCTGGTCCTCCTTTACTAGCCAGGGTCTCAATACTACATACCAGCCGCTGTGCTAAATGCTCTTCCTTTATTATAACATTTAATCCTCTACAACAATTTTATGAAATAGGTACTATTATTAACATGCTATGGATGAAAAACCTAACTCAGAGAGAGTAAGTAACTTAACCAACACCACACATTCTAGATGGTGAAGTTGTGACTTGAATCAAAATCTAACTTGGCCCATTTTCTTTGCATTTTAATAAAATCTTACAATTCCAAAACCTTTCTATAAATGTACTTAAATCATGTAATATATGGATAGAATCCTAGGGCTTCCATGCCAGTTATACCTTAAGAAAAACCAATTGTATCAGCCTAAGTTCTACTATCAATTTTCAAAATAATGTCCTTCACAAGTGGTGGAATGAAATTTATGATGGTATCAGAAAAACAGAGGAAATACTGATGACGCTGGATGATGTAGGGTCAAACTAAATCCTAACAAATTAACAGCCACTGGGGGTTCTATGACAAATTCAAATCAGATATAAATATTTATAGTGCATTTATTTTACTCATCTAATTAGTTAGCAAAAATGTGACCATTACATTGTGACTTAGCTATTATTTTTCATTTTTTAGGTAGTATTGTAATTTAATGATAGAACTCTGAATGGGAATTTTTAATCTTGAGTTCCATGTTCTAATGACGTTTATCTACTATAAGGGCTGTGTTTTGTTCATCCCTGTATCCCCATCCCACAACACTGTCCTGCCAGCACTAGGTTTCCTGGCTGCAGTGGTCAGTGACAGTACAGATCTCCAACTATGTCAATATACGTTGGATATATAGCAATAGTGAGGAGTACAATATGGGTATATTAAGCTAGTGAAATATATTTGCAAAAGGGAAATAATTATAATAATCATCCAGATAAGTAGTTAATCCCATTATGCCTAATTCTGCAGCATGCTATTCTCAATAGCAGATTTCTGTAGACATGTTTTATAAAGTGAACTAGAACTAACGTTATGAATAACTGAGGTTCGTGTCTGGGAAATTTCTTTACCCAACATTGCTACATGTTAATTGTAATGCCACTAGTAAAAATAAATAAAACTGATATAAGTGAAGAACTGTTGGTGTATGTGCCTATTTGAACTTTGTTCAGAGGAAGATGCTATTTTAACTGATTAGGGAACTAATAAAGCATTCTTCCTGAAAAGAGGTGTTAATTGGTGATAATTCTCAGAAAGTGCTCTAAAATTTAACAGCTTGAAACCCAACATTACTGTGCATCAAGTACTTTTCACAAAGTCTTGTTCGAAACCAAAATAAGGGTTACAGGGGCTGAAAACCAAAGTTGGAATGGCATGAGTAATAATGATATAAGAAAATATTTTTATAAAACCTGCTCCCTTGAAAACATTTCAAAAGCATTGACATTTCTCCCACCAGATTTTACACCATCCATTAGAAATAGTTGAAATTCAGAGAGGCTGTGATTTACTTGATATCCTGTATTAGAACTAGGAACTCAAGATTAAAAATTCGATCTCACAACTCTGAGATGAGGACGTGAGCTGAAATCAAAGAGTCAGTGCCTTAACCAACTGAGCCACCCAGGCACCCCAAGTGCTGGAAATTTTATACCCACTCTTCTATTGTTACTATGTACCAGGACAGTGTTGTGGGATGGGGATACAGGGATGAACAAAACACAGCCCTTATAGTAGATAATATTGTAACAACTTTATAATTGTAGCAAGATGGTGACTAAACTTATGGTGGTGGTCATTTCATAATGTATATAAATATCAGATCACTATGTTGTATACCTGAAACTAATACCACATTGTATGTCAATTCTTCTTCAGTTAAAAAGACATGGACCTCATCCTCATGAAACGTAAAATATGCGAACAGAGAAAATGAATAATGATTGCATGGGCCTGTGAAAATTCTGAAGGAAAAAAGGATGGAAATCTTGTATTCAAATTTCAAAATGTAAATTACAGAGGAAGAAATTTTAGATGGCTCCCAGTAGATAAATTCACATTTCAGTATATCATGGAAGTGGAAGATGAAGTTTAAGAAAGAATAAAAAATGGAATTAGGTGAAGCAGAAGGATTCAAAGATAGGTAAAGAACCTCTGGTTTATAATGGTACCTGCAAACCAAAAAACAAAACTGGAGACAACATATTACATAATACAAACAACATAAATTTAGACAACAAACTGGTGTGGCCAGAAAGGGGTGGGGAGTGAAGTAGATGAAGGGGATTAAAAAGAACTAATTTCCACCTATAGAATGCATAAGTCATGGGTATGAAAGGTGCAGCATGGGGAATAGTCAGTAATATTAGTGACATTATATGGTAACAGATGGTGACTGCACTTACGCTAAGCATAGCTTAATTTATAGTGTTGTCCTATCATTATATTGTGCACCTGAAAATAATATAAATACAACATTATGTCAACTATACTTCAATAATAAATAAACAAACAGTTCAAGTTGCATTCAAAAAAGGATACTTGCCTTGCAGATCTGAGGCAGCCTCTCAAATCCCCTTACTCAAATGCATATGAAAAGGATTTTAAAATGCCTAAAACCTCAAAATGACACTAAAACATAAGATTAATGTGCAAAGAATGATCACACGTACAGGACTTTTGAACATGTATAAGGCAGAAGGACTCAGACTTAAAAATAATAAAACCTATCCAAATTTAACCTAATGAAATAGAGTCTGCTTAAGTGGGCTTACTTGTAAAAGAAAGACTTCTTCGCCCTATCAACAATTGACCTTTGGTCAGAAACACAGGGCCTGTACAATCAGCATGTTGGGCAACAATCACATTATTACACAGAAAAATTTTTTGAGACGATAAAGAATAGAATGAATCACCCATATAAATATAGCAGTCAAACATAGATTTGAGATACTCAAGTCTGAATGCAGAAGAAAAGGTCAGAGGCAAAAAATGAGAGAGAAGATAATAGACATGTACATCAGAGGACAGAGATCTATTATACAGATTCTTTATCTGTATAATAGGTGAGGGGCACCTGGGTGGTGCATTTGGTTAAGCATCCAACTCTTGGTTTCTGCTCAGGTCCCGATCTCAGGGTTCTGAGATGGAGCCCTGCATGGGGCTCAGAGCTTAAGCTCTGCTTAAGATTCTCTTCTCCCTCTGCCCCACACCCCATCTCTCTCCCTCTCTCTCTCTATAAAATACATAAATAAGTCTTTAAAAAAAAAAAGACCAGGTGAAATGGGAATTAATAAACAAACAATAAATAAGAAAGACACAATCCAAGGGGCACCTGGGTGGCTCAGGCAGTTAAAGGTCTGCCTTTGGCTCAGGTCATGATCCCAGGGTCCTGGGACTGAGTCCCTTGTCAGGCTCCCTGCTCATCAGGGAGTCTGCTTCTCCCTCTCCCTCTGCCCCTCTCCCTGCTTGTGCTCTCTCTCTCTGTCTCAAATAAATGGAATCTTAACAATAAAAAAATTTTTTTAACCCAAAATCCAAGTAGAAAACATCCTGAAGTCACAAAAATAACCAACAAAAAACAAAAAAAGCAGAGTACAGAGATTGAAATATTTAATCAAGTTTCAGGCAAAATCAGTGTAAAAAGTCTACACCTAAAAAATCTTGACATGAAGTTGAAATTGAAATGCTTGAGGCAAAAAAAAAAGTTTGCCCACAGTTGGACATAAATCAGGCTGGACTCACACTCCACCTCTCAACATGAAATGACAGAAGCAGCTAGGGATGTTTCTATACAGTTTGAAGATAAAACTTTGTGATCCAAGAATTAAATATACAGTTGTATTCCATTACTGAGGGGAAAATGAATATTATGTTCAGATATAGAAGTGCTCAGAAATCATGCTCCTCATATACACACTGGAGAAAAGAAACAAAAACAAAATCTCAAAGATGTGCCATACCTGATCCAAAGGTGAAACAAAACGAAGAGCTCAAATACTGGAAAATAAGGACTTTAAGGGCTGGCAGTGAGCTCCAAAGTTGGTAAATAGGGAGAAAAATCTAGATTGATGTAAGTTTTTTTAAAACTTAGGTATCAATGTTAAAACACTATTTTTGATAGTATAGGATATAAAACAATAAATTGAATTTAGTATACAATAGCAAATAACACTAACAAAGATGAAGAATACACTTTGTTTTTAAAGATCACATATTAGAGCACATGGAAAATGGCTATAAAGTATAAAATGTATAAATACAAAAGCACAATATCTGACCACAAAAGACCGAAATGGAATAAAACTATAAATAAATACAAATTTATATTACAATATTGCTAGTCCCTGAAAATTTTAAATCACATATCTGCATAGTGCCTGATTCGAAGATGGACTTAAAACAGCAATTCTATGTATCCTCTTTAAAACATAATCAGTGATGATAGATAGGTCTATGACCTTGATGATGGTGATTTCAAGGGTATATACTTATCCCCAAACTCATCAAGTTGTATACCTTAAATAAGTATACCTTTTTACATGTCAATGAACCTCAATTAAGAATTTAAAAAAATAACCAGTGAGAACACCAAAAACTAAAACATATATGATCCAACCATAATTTAAATCAAAGAAAAATTAATAACATTTCCTTATAAAACAAGTAATAATGGAAATAAATTACACTAGCATTTATGTAGTACTTAATGCAAGATGCCAAGCACTATTTAGGATCTTACACCCATCACATTAACTCATTTGATATTTACAATAACCATTTGAGGTGGGCATTATTATTTTAAACGTTAGGAAACTGAGATACAATGAAGTTAAGTGATTTGCAAGGCACACAGCTAGTCACCGTAAAAGCTGGGCACAATGAAAGGATGTTTGTTCTCATTATTTCTATCTATTGTTAAAAGGGGACCTTTGATGGTATAGTCCATCAAGATAAGAAATAAAAGTCATAAAAAAGGTGGTCAAATTGTCTTTATTGACAGACATGATTGTTTATGTAGAAAATTCTAATGAACGTATAAAAGGACCACTAGAAATGAGTGAAATTAGCAAGATTACTGGATACAAAGTAAATACCAAACAAAACAAAACAAAACAAAACCAACCCAACAATCAATTGTATTTCTCTATACTGGAAACCAACATTTAGAATGCAAAAATTTGAAAACCCCATCTATAATAGCATTAAGAAAATAATAATTAGAAATATATTTAACAAATGACGTGAAAGATCTCTAAACAGAAAACTACAAAGCAATATTCAAAGAAACTGAAGTAGATGAAGATAAATGGAGAGATCCACTATGATCAAACATTGGAAGATTCACTGTTAAGATATCAATTCCAACATTTTGGGGTAAGTAGAAATTCACAAGGTAACTCTAAAATTTATATGGAAAAACAAAATAATACAGGTAAATCATCTGGAAAAGAAGAATAAATTTGGAGGAATAACTACTCTCATATCAAGGCTTACTATAAAGGTACAGTAATCAAGAATGTGTTAGAGTAGCATAGTTAGACACACAGATCAATAAAACAGAACAGGGAATTCAGAAATTGAGCCACATATATGGTTAACTGATTTTCAACAACAGTGTCAAGAAAGTTCAATGGAGGGGCGCCTGGGTGGCTCAGTCGTTAAGCGTCTGCCTTCGGCTCAGGTCATGATCCCAGGGTCCTGGGATCCAGCCCCGCATCGGGCTCCCTGCTCAGCGGGAAGCCTGCTTCTCCCTCTCCCGCTCCCCCTGCTTGTGTTCCCTCTCTCACTGTGTCTCTCTCTGACAAATAAATAAATAAAATCTTTAAAAAAAGAAAAGAAAGTTCAATGGAGAAATAAATGATTTTTTAATCAAATTCTTCTAAAACAGTTAAAGTATAAAGAAAACAGAAACTCTAATCCTTACTACAAAACCCCTCTCCCTATTTTATATATATATATTCTGAAAAACAATGTGTACCAAGAATTTGATGAGCCTTTTTAAAAAAGTTGTACAAAGAAGTTTGAAACAAACAAAAACAAAACAGATGCCACATGATTCTATTCAAATGAAGTTCCAGAAGAAACAAAACTAATGGATGATGAAAGAGACCATAGAAGTGGTTGCCTCTGAGTTACTGGAAGGGAACCTGAGGAAAATTTCTGTGGTGATAGAGATAGGTCTTGATTTAGGTGATCACTGCTTGGGTGTACACATTTTTCATAACTCATCAAATCATACCCTTATGATCTATGTGTTTCAACAAATGTAAATTTTACCTTCATCAAAAAATAAAATGAAATGGGGTACCTGGGCGGCTCAGTAGGATAAGCATCTAACTCTTTTTTTTTTTTTTTAAAGATTTTATTTATTTATTTTGACAGAGAGAGAGAGAGGGAACACAAGCAGGGGAAGTGGGAGAGGGAGAAGCAGGCTTCCCGCTGAGCAGGGAGCCTGATGCGGGGCTCGGTCCCAGGACCCTGTGATCATGACCTGAGCCAAAGGCAGCCACTTAACCACTGAGCCACCCAGGTGCCCCTGAAGCATCTAACTCTTGATTTCAGCTCAGGTCATGGTCAGGGTCTCAGGGTCTAGAGATTGAGCTCCTCATCAGGCTCTGAGCTATACAGGGAGTCTGCTTGAGATTCTTTCCCTCTCCCTTGCCCTCTGCCCCTCGCGCTCTGCTCACACAAGTGCTCTCTCTCAAATAAATAAATAAACCTAAGAAACAAAATAAAATGAAAAATAAATTAGTGAATTATCAAACAAATAATAAAATAAGCAGGCTATTTGATTATTTCATGTCCATAAATCTTTTAAAATACCATTTCAATAGATACATACTATCCCATGATTTATTTAATTATTTTTTTCTTATTGAATAAATAGGATTTAAAAAAATTTTTGGACATAACAGATACTAGATTGATAAATATATTGTATACAAATCTGTGCATTTTTAATTACTCTACTGGTGTATATTTTTGTAAGTGGATAAGTGGAGTTACTAGATAGAATAATATATAGTTTTTCCATTTCCATCACCATTTGTCAAATAGGTTTTAGGACAGTGCCTGTCTAGATACCAGGGGAGTTGAGACTGGTCCCCTATCCAAAGAGGGGAAAGGCAGAACACGAATATGAATCAGTGTACATGTGACTCCAGAATAAAGCTGAGCAAGGTAAATACTTTTTATCATTTCCTAATTCCATTCCAGGGTTCATTTCATAAAGACACAACTTTGCATGCAAGTAGGAGAGACTTAGTTTATTGTATTGGGACTTACACAGGGAGAGTAATGAGGGAGGTCTTAAAATTTCTGTGCACAGGACTTCAGGTTCATGGTACACCCATTTGTATGTCAAAAATAAATTATGGACATTTATGTGTTTTATCTCCTAAGCAGACATTTGAGAGTTTTTCATTTGGTTACAATTTTGCATTTGGTTACAATTTGTCCAGGCTGCATTCAGACATGAAAATATATTAACTTGAAAAAGCTATCTTTGCCTTACTCCTATACTCTTACACTTAAAAGACACATGTAGAGACCAATTTAGTAGTGAATTTTTGAAGACTGGAAGAAGGATTTGTGATCACCCAACTCCCAAATGCATTCCTATTCTAGTGTTCCCTATCTCAGTCACTGTCTTAACTACCTAGCTGGGGGCTCAAGCCAGAAACCAGCCTTGCTGGGGGCCTACTTTTCACCCTGAACTCTACCTGTCAGCCTGCACGTGTATGAGCCCTCCTGTGATCCCACAGCCTTTTCCTGTTACAGCCCCATTTCCTGATTCCCATTCATAGCAAAACTGTCTATTCTCATTGCTACAAAATCCTCACCCCTGCTTTTCTCCTCAAAGGATTCTAATCAGAATTCTACCTGATAACTTCCATATTGCCAAACTGAAACATTCCTATCTCGGTTTCTAAGTTATTCAAACCTATCAGCAGCACCTCACTCAGATAATCACTGCACTGCTAAAGCTGCTTTCTTTTTGGTTCTGAGAAAACAAATATGTCTGATTGTATTCGTTTGCTAGAGCTGCTGGGTAAAACACCACAGATAGGTAGCTTAAACAACAGATACTTATTTTCTCACTTTCTGAAAGCTAAAACCCCAAGATCAGGGGTACCTGGGTGGCACAGTCGGTTGAGCACCTGGCTCTTGATTTCGGCTCAGGTCATGATCTCAGGGTCCTCTGATTGAGCCCCACGTGAGGTTCCACACTCTGCGGGGAGTCGGCTTGACACTCTCTCCCTATGCGCCTGCCCCTCCCCATTCTCTCTCTCTCTCAAATACATAAAAAAATCTTTAAAAAAAAATAAAATAGGGGCGCCTGGGTGGCTCAGTGGGTTAAGCAGCTGCCTTCAGCTCAGGTCATGATCCCAGCGTCCTGGGATCGAGTCCCGCATGGGGCTCCCTGCTCAGCACGAAGCCTGCTTCTCCCGTTCCCACTCCCCCTGCTTGTGTTCCTCCTCTTGCTGTGTCTCTCTCTGTCAAATATATAAATAAAATCTTAAAAATAAAATAAAAGCCCAAGATCAAGGTATCAGCAGGTTTGTTGTTCCTGAGGTCTCCCTCTTGGCTTGCAAACTGCCATCTTCTGGCTGCATCCTCAGCTTCTCACTGTACCGGATTAGGACCCAACCTAACAGCCTCATTTTTAACATGATCACCTCCTTAAATGCCTTATCTCCAAATACAGACATGGTCTGAGATACTGGAAAGTTAGGACTTCAACATATGAATTTGGGGGGGGTGACAATTCAGTCCCTGACAGAGAAGCTTCATTTCTCAATCTTTTTTGATACCTTCCATTCATCTTTCAGACCTACAAATGCTAGAATGCTCCAGAGTTCCGTCCTTAGACATAGCCCCTTGTCAATCCACATTCATTCCCTAGGTGACTTCATCTAGTCTGATTTTTTTAAAGAACAACTATGTGCATATAACAACCAAAATTACTTCTCTACCCTGCACCTCTCCCTGGAATCCCAACTACCTAATTTTTGTTTCTATCTGGATACTTAAAAGAGTTTAATAGTAATATCGTCAATGATAAATTAGGAAAAAACACTAATAATGTGCTTAGCACATGCCAGACACTCTTCTAAGATCATACAGAAACTTATGAGGCAGTTAGCATTTCTGCCATTTTACATTTAAAAAAAAACCAACAAGACAAAGACTGGATATTTTAATGACCAAGTTCACATAGAAAATATCAGCCTCCAAGATCTGAACCCAAGAATGCTGGTTCCAGAACCCACATACTTCACAGCACATGATATCACCTCTTCCAATCAAAGCTTATGTTTTATCTATGTACATATATTCTCCCTTATATTAGAGAAGAAAATCCTTGAGGGCAGATTCTCCTCTAAGCCCCCTCCACAACATAAATTATACAAATAAAATAATTTAAGAATGAATGTCTACATTTTCTCTCTCCCACAGCACTCTACTAGACTCTTAAACCATACTGCTAAGTTACCTTAAGGAAGTTAATATGGGGAAGACAGCATTAATATAGTTTCTCAGTAGAAACTGCTGTTTATCAATTTCTGCCCTTTCCCTGCATGCCCTCTTTTCTACAGATGCATAAAATCTTAAAATAAACAAAAGAACACAATAAGCAACAGTCTTTGGACAATATTTCAACGTATCCCGATTCCCAGTAGATTTTAACGTGGAGCGCTAGAGTTCGGGTTTTATTTGCTATCTGTAACCATTTACTCTGTGATCCCTTTTCTTTGCTGAAAGTACTGGAAACTAGATACATTTGAGTCCATTTCTCTATCACTCTTCCTTTCTTAAGAATTATAGCACCATATAACTGCAGGCTTTCTGGATGTCTTTCAATTCTGTATATATGCCAAGATCTCTCCCACCTGGAAGTTGATTTCCAACGTTAAAATAAAAAAATAAAATAAAACAGGGAACTGCCTTAAAAATTCCCTGGGCAGATGGGCGCCTGGATGGCTCAGTCATTAAGTGTCTGCCTTGGGCTCAGGTCATGATCCCAGGGTCCTGGGATCAAGCCCTGCATCGGGCTCCCTGCTCAGCGGGAAGCCTGCTTCTCCCTCTCCCACTCCCCCTGCTTGTCTTCAGACAGCTCTCGCTGTCTCTCTTGTCAAATAAATAAATAAAATCTTAAAAAAAAAAAAAATTCCCTGGGCAGAAAAAAACCCGTTTACTCATACAAACAAAGCTTAATTTAGCTAATTTTGCAAGACCAACTTGACCTGGGTCATGTCTTACTTATGCTTCTGGAAATCAGAAGCGAACTTAAACTTTCCCAAGGTTGATAGCAAGTAACCACTCACCAGTTCCCTAGCATCTGAAGACAATTCTGATATTATCATCAATCACTGTGAAGAATAAACGAAGAGTCATTGCCCACTCACTGTAAAAGCTGCTTTATGCCAATATAGCCCCCTGAGCCTCATTCCATGTTTTGGTTTGAGTGCTCCTGGTTGGCAAACTGTTCGGTGTGGGCACAATAAACTTTTACTACTTCAGTGATTCATTGGTTTTACTTGTTATTTATAAACTTCCAATAGTTTATGGTATCAGAAGTGTGATTCCAAAGAACATCCCCAATGCCTCTGAGGCCAGTGAACAAACAGGTGCTAATACCCAGACAGCCCACTGACCTCACTGCTTTCTTGCGGACTCTGGAATTTGAGGCTAAGTCTCTATTGGATCTAAACTCTATTCACTTTGCGTTTTGAGCTCTGCGACTTGATTGTGTATTTTTGCTTGGTGAAGCTTCTTGGTGAAGTCACCCCATTCTGTTCAAAAGGGGAAAACTTGTGATTCCTTGTGTTTTGGAATAGCTGTTGGAAAACAGGACCCCTCATAATTAAGAGGTATTGGGAAATCTAAAGGCAAAAATAGGCTTTACCTGGTTTATTGACCTGGACCTTGTGCCTTTTTGGAAAATGGGTGAACTTTTGGAACTGTAGTGGGCGCTTTGGGGAAACTTTAACTTAGGCAAGTCTACCTTAAGGAGCATCCTAAGAGGATTTCAAATATCTCAGAGACAATAGAATGCATTCTTTGATTGGTATGCAGAAGTTTCTAAAAGACAAAATGACTCCAAAAGTAGCTCTAAAAGGATCCTTACAACAAAATCTTTGGGGGCGCCTGGGTGGCTCAAGTCGTTAAGCGTCTGCCTTCAGCTAAGGTCATGATCCCGGGGTCCTGGGATCGAGCTCCGCATTGGGCTCCCTGTTCGGCAGGAAGCCTGCGTCTCCCTCTCCCACTCCCCCTGCTTGTGTTCCCTCTCTCTCTGTGTCTCTCTCTGTCAAATAAATAAATTAAAAAAACTTAAAAAAAAAAATCTTTCGTAAATAATTTTCGCCATCTGAACAGGGAACCTTAATCCATCTGCCAGAAACACAATTTGGACCCAACTGTTCTTTTGAGTTTTGTATCCGTGAGACATGGCTAAGTTTTTCCAAACAAAAGCTTTAGGAACTCTTGTGTCTGTCTGTGTATTTATGTGCATCTATATATGTATGTTACAGATACGTGGTATTTTTCTCCTTCTGGATGGTGCGGCCAAAATTAATTGTGAAGAGCTCTCTATTTAACTGGATTAAAGAAAATTAAGCATTTATATGAATCAAGTACACTCTTAGAAATATAGAAACTAACCCAAATGATTTTCACGTTCACATAATCTGGGATAATCTTTGATAAATAATGTTAAAGTTTGTTGGTTTAATAAAAACAGACATGTCTTCAGAGTTGTCAATGTTAAATGTAATGCAAACATACAACTTTTTCCACCTGGGTTTACTAACCAAATAAATTTATGCCACCTCCATGTATTCAGAATTTTTCAACAAGAAAAATAACTTAAGATGTTGGTTAGCTGTTTAATGGCTAATCCGAGCATAATTATTATAAGCAAATAATTTAAATAAATGTAAATAAAAGTTTATACTAAGTTAAATTAAATATGGATATTCATTGAATGCCTATATCATTTCCAAATAAGATAAACAATAAATTCTAAACACAAGTTTATCTACTTTGGCTCTTAACATTTTTGCAGAGAGAAAAAGATATGTGAGTCTATTAATAAACCTGTTCTGTACCACACTGAAAGTTTGGCTATGAAGTATATACTTGCATAAATTGTGAAAAATATTTATAAATTTGCCACTCTGCAATTGCTTACTTTAGTTTTCCCTAGGAATTAAGGATTCTAAGGGTTAAAAATTCTAATTAATATATGTAATTAAGGGGCACCTGGGTGGCTCTGTCAGTTAAGAGTCTGTCTTCAGCTCAGATCATGATCCCGGAGTCCCGGGATTGAGTCCCACTTTTGCCTCCCCACTCAGCAGGGAGCCTGCTTCTCCCTCAACCCTTCCCCCTGCTCATGTGCGCACGCTCTCTCTCTATCTCAAATAAATAAAATCATTAAGCATATATACATAATACATATACATAATATACATACATGAATATAATATATATATACATGTGTGTGTATATATATATGTAATTAAAACTACTAGAAATGACCATCAAAGAAAATGACTAGATATGGAAAATAAAATGTGTTTTACAGATAAGAAAAGGTATAAAGGACATGGGGGTTTTTGTTGTTCTTGTAGTTTGGTAAGGAAAAAAAGGAAGTAATTTTGTCCTGAAGTAAAATTATTCCAGAATAAGAAGAAAGGAAAAAAGATAGGACAAAACATAAATGGATATAGAAGGTTGTAAAAGGTTTGTTAAAAGGAATACTGAGAAAGGGATTTTACGTGTGGTTAAGCTAAGATTGGAACGGATATAAGTTAAAAAAAAAGAGCTTTAATATCAAAAGTATTATGCTGGTACAAAATTAGAATGTGGTTTCCTCTCTGTTAAAATCACAATTTTTTTAGATTAGTCTGCTCTTTTTTTTTGAGAGAGAGCGAGAGAGAACAGGCAAGCGGGGCAGGGGGGAAACACAAGAAGACGGAGAGAGAGAATCCCAAGCAGGCCCCAAGCTTCGGGGGAAGAGCCCAGGAGGGAGGCTTGATCTCACAACCCTGAGATCATGACCTGACCTGAAGAGTTGGACATTTAACCAACTGAGCCACCCGGGTGCCCCTATTAGTCTGCTCTTAATAAGAAATTATAAGCAAAGGTTTTTCTTTAAGTTAAATGTAAACTACCTAGGAAACAAAGATTCTGTGTCTTATGCAAATTAATTTCCTGTGCTTCACATTGTCCTCATGAGGTCTTTGATTACTTAGGGAAAAAACCTGAGTCTTTTCAATATTATAAGAGCTGAGGGTTTTTTGTTTTTGTTTGTTTTACAACTATGTAGCTTTCTGTATTTGCCTTTGAAATCTTGTGTCACTTTGGGGAAATGGATAATTAAGTCAACTGCATCATTTTTGCGTGCGTATAAACTCGCACCAGATCTTTGATCATGTCTATTTTTTTTTAATTAAAGATTTTATCCATCTATCTGAGAGAGAGAGGAGGGCACAAGCTGGAGGAAGGACAGAGAAAGAGGGACAAACAGACTCCCCGCTGAGAGCAGAGCCCACTGAGGGGCTGGATCCCAGGACCCCAGGATCATGACCTAAGTCGGTTGCTTAACTGAGACACCCAGGTGCCCCCATGGCTATTTTTAAAGTCTTTTGTTATTTACACCTATTGTTTTACTCTGATTCTTTAGCCAAAGTGTTCATGAAAAAAATGCTTCATCTTCAAAGAGATCCATGAAAAAGAATGTGACAAATACTCTAAAATGCAGACATTGAACTGGATAAGAATTTCTAAAACTTTAGGGGCACCTGGCTGGTTCAGTAGATAGGTGCAACGCTTTTTTTTTTTCTTTTTTAAGATTTATTTATTTATTTTGGAGAGAGAAAGAGCACAAGTGGGAGGGGGAGAGAGAATCTCAAGCAGTCCCCGCTGAGTGCAGAGCCCAACGCAGGGCTCGATTTCAGGGCCATGAGATCAGGACCTAAGCTGAAACACCAAATCAGGCACTCAATCGACTGCACCACCCAGGCGCGCCCTGTGCTTGCAACTCTTGATCTCAGGGTTGCGAGCTCAAGCCCCACAAGGGGCATGAAGCCTACTTTAAAAAAAAAAAAAAAAAAAGATCTGGAGGCGCCTGGGTGGCTCAGTCGTTAAGCGTCTGCCTTCGGCTCAGGTCATGATCCCAGAGTCCTGGGATCGAGCCCCGCATCGGGCTCCCAGCTCTGCGGGAAGCCTGCTTCTCCCTCTCCCGCTCCCCCTGCTTGTGTTCCTGCTCTCACTATCTCTCACTCTCTGTCAAATAAATAAAATCTTTAAAAAAAAAAAAAAGGATCTGTAACTTTAATAGAAAACTGATTGATTCATAAAGCTGCTAACCCATGATCAAGGAAAACAAGAATTAATTACATAAGACTGAATGAAACAATGACGAGGACTATAATTTTTATGGCTTCATTTAAAACACTGCTAGTTCCTTAATGTCTTGTTTTCCAGATTTAAAGGACCCCTTTTTCTACTCTCTTTTTTCCAAATAAAAATCAGAAGGATTTTAATTTCCAAGTGCTTTTCAAGAAAGGAAAATTAACACAATGGAAATCAGAACGTGTAATTAATAAACTTAACAATGAACCGAAGTAATTTTGTTACGGAAAACTAAGCCATTTAGTATAGGCCAGCAATGTTTCAAATGGTGGAGCCTCTACTGGTCTTTCAGCTCCTTCAGGCATCTGATGGCCGACTTGACTATGGCGCCAGAAGGGGTGTGATAGCTCCAGGCACCACCTGCTACCACTGTCCCTCGGGAACCCCAGTGCCAGGCTGCCATCTTTCATCTCAGTTTTGCCAGCAAGTATCCTGGGTATGCTGGCTTATTTTCAACTTTCTTATTTTCCTGAGGGAGGTACCAGAACAGGTCCCATGTTTAGAGACACTTCCGACCTTCTTGGAGCGTTTCTCTAAGTCACCACAAACTAAGTCCAAGACCAGAAAGCCCTTTTTCTCCTCTTTTATGCTACCTATAACTCACAGCAATTTGGTAAAGTATATCTTTGCAACAAAGGTTGAAACATTTACCTTTTTCTTCCTACCTGATCCCTCCAGACTTCAGAAACTCTTATAAAACAGTCTCATTTCTTTCATGACAATATATATATTTGCATAAGTTCAGTAAGAATCTGTTTCTAAAGGACACATCAGGACAAGTTCTTTGCCTGGCTTCCTAGCCTCAAGAGGCTTTTTTTAAAAAATTTTTTATTGTTATGTTAATCCCCATACATTACATCATTAGTTTTAGATGTAGTGTTCCATGATTCATTGTTTGTGCATAACACCCAGTGCTCCATGCAGAACGTGCCCTCCTTAATATCCATCACCAGGCTAACCCATCCTCCCACCCCCCTCCCCTCTAGAACCCTCAGTTTGTTTTTCAGAGTCCATCGTCTCTCATGGTTCGTCCGCCTCAAGAGGCTTTTGAAAGTCCAATTTGAGATTCCTTATGAAAAGATCTAGCAAAGAAGATTTTAAAAAGCCTGTATGGTCAATCACTATTCTTGCTGCAGGCCAAGTTTATTGAAACCAGATTTGAACCGCAAACAAATTAGTCTTACTGTGGTTATCTTTGACAGAAATGGGGATGATTACAGAGAGAAAAATGATGTTTCAGTAATACACCTCTTTAGGTATCAGATTCCAGTGCTGTTTATTGTCTTTGAGGTTCTGTTTCCTACCTATAAAAGCTGGACTGGATCCTGAATTCTAGATTCCTTTAATATTTGGCTAGAACCCTTCAAAGTAACATTTCCAATTTTCTCCCACTATTTTGACTTGGAGACACTATGAAACTAAACCTGCCCTCTTCCTGAAGCCATGCATGCTAAAGCTGGACAATTGGATATAAACTTGAGAGAAATCACAACAGCGCATATGTGTGGACATCTTCATGTGCCTTTTGCTATGTGGGCACTTTGAATGATCACCAAAAACATTCTCTCTGCAAACCAGGAAAATGTGTCAGATTACAACTACCAGCCCTCACTCCGTCTGAAGATGCTTCGAACCTGACATCTAGAAATTTTTTCAACTGGCTGCTCTCCAAACTCAGAAACTGAATTTATAATTTGCTCGAACTATTAACTTTTCTTTGTTTCCTTTTTTAAAAAAAGATTTATTTATTTATTTCAGAGGGGGGAAGGGGCAGAGGGAGAGGGAGAGAAAGAATCTCAAGCAGACTCCGAGTTGAGTGTGGAGCCTGAGGCTGGGCTTGATCTCAAGACCCTGAGATCACGACCTGAGCAGAAACCAAGAGTCAGACGTTCCCAGGCGCTCCTGTTTTTCTTGTTTCTGTAGAAATGTCTCTAATTAAATGCTGTGATTGCTCACATCATATAGAGGCCTACTTTAAGTGGAAATTCACCTGCAACACTGCCTCCTGAAATAAAACATCCTCATGTTCGTCCTGTCCTAAGTAATCACTTTAAAAAAATTATAATGCACTTGAGTTATTTAATTGGCTAAATCTTGGCTCCTGGGAATCTCTGCTCTGGGAAATTTTTCAGTCCCTGGCTATTGCTCTCCTTATAGTTATAATGACCACTTGGCCCTCCCCTCACTCGTGCTCTCTCTCTCTCATATAAATAAATAACATCGTTTAAAAAAAAAGAAAAAAGAAAATTGTAATATAACCAATCACTAAAGAATAAATAGTCACTGCCTTCTCACTATATACGCTGCTTTATAACAATGCACCCCTGAGCCTCATTCCATGTCTTGGGTTGAGTGCTCCTGGTTGGCAAACTGTCTTTTCGGTGAGTGCACAATAAACTTTTACGAAGAACTACTTCAGTGACTCATTGGTTTTACTTCTGTGATCTATGAACTTTGACATGAATTTCTCCTCTTTGCCCAGAATTCTCTTCTCCCTACTCACAGGGTCAGCTCCAACTTAAATTCTTATTAGCTGTATTTATCACTAACTTCAGGTCTTTATTCAAAGCTTACCTACCATTCCAGCTGAATTCTTCTCTCAAGTTTGAATCCAATTCCTCCCATGCCCGCAACACCAACATTTCATCTGGCCCTTCCTGGTTTTACGTTTTTTCTCCTAAGTAATTATCATAGACAAATATCTATTTTTAAAATCTTTGTTAACACGTTTGTTATTTGCTTCCCCCACTTTCATGTCAACTCCACAAGGGAAATGTTTTCTGTTTCTTCTGTTTCTACGGTATCCTTAAGGCTTCACTGTCACTGCAGGAACAAATGGGTGTGGCTCTTTGCCAATAAAAGTAGCATTTTGCCAACTCCTGTTCTGAGCCCATGGATTTCAAACGATCTTTTTAAGTAATAGAACCCGTTGTTCATAGAAATGTTATGTGTAATGCCAATATCTCATGAAACAAATGAGAATGGCCTTGGTTGAAACTGGGGTGGGAGTTTAGAGACCTTTATGCCTTTTCGAAATGAATGAACAGAGAAATAAGAGTAGGCTCCCATCTGCAGGGTAAGAATTATCCACTTCATCTCTTTTCTTGTCTGGCTTCCTTCTTATCTCTACCATTAGTCGTTGAGGCCAATGAGGTTGTTCTCACTGAAATAATCAAACCTACTGATGTTCAGAAACAGTAACCTAAACCAACTTACCCATGATATTCTCAAAGATACCTCTATGGATTGAATTGTGTCCTCCTAAAATGCATATTTTAGGCCCCAATGTGACTGTATTTGAAATAGGGTCTGTAAGGAGATAATTAAGGTTAAATGAGGTCCTAAGGGTGAGGCCCTGATCCAGCAGGATTAGTGTCCTTTTAAGAAGAGACATGAAGGAACTCAGTCTTTGTACACATTTACCCCAAAAAAGGCCATGTGAGCACACAGCAAGAAGGCAGGCAGATACCTATACACCAGGAAAAGAGCTCTTCTCAGACACTAACCATGTTGGTACCCGGATGTGATATCTCCTTCTTCCAGAACTGTGAGAAAATAAAATTCTGTTGTTTAAGCCAACCAATCTACAATATTTTTGTTACAGGAACCTAAGGAGACTAAGACAGACACTCCTCAGAGGAAAGCTGAGCTGGCATTCTCTGTCATACTTTACTATTGAAGTTGGTCTTTGGCCTTTCCTAAGTCTTTTCCCCCAAGCTGCTTCCTGGATATCACAAATCCCTTTCAAGGCAGCACTTACTGTTGTTTTGTTTTGTTTTTTTTCTCA
Organism: Leptonychotes weddellii; assembly: GCF_054177405.1. Taxonomy (NCBI): domain Eukaryota; kingdom Metazoa; phylum Chordata; class Mammalia; order Carnivora; family Phocidae; genus Leptonychotes; species Leptonychotes weddellii. The sequence continues at coordinate 8,571,270 of NC_138385.1, read as the reverse complement.
CAGAGTCACTCAATTAATCCTAACAGTTTCTGACTACCTCCTATTGCCCTAGCATTTGAGGGGAACTTGTAAACCCAGTGTGTAAAAAGCAGCAGATGTTATTTCAGAGATCACCACATTACTCACTCTGACGTAGTGGGATGTATTCTCAGTCAAGGAAGTCACCCTAAAACTGCTGGCTGTCCAATGTGTCTTTCTTTTCTAGGCCCATGCGATTCTTTGGGGAAGGTGACATAATGAACAGGCAAGGCACATGCGTGACCGCTGACTCCGACTGAGAAACTAGCAGAGCTGAAAGCCAAGTTGATGAATGGAGCAGAAGAGCTTGTTAACAGCCCAGAAGTCACACAGAGATGCTGTGAAGACTGCCTGGGAGCTGTCAAACACAGATTGGTGAGTGTGCATAGCATCTTGCTTGTCTTGACATTACAGCTGCTGTGAATGATCCACTTAATAATACTCTTGGGGAGTCTCAGATAAGCAGCGTGGGCCCTCGAAGTGCTGCCTACATTAAAACTAAAGAAACATTCTGCTAGATCTGAGTAAGCAGGAGATGTGTTTTTCCTATGATCTGAAAAGTGCTTGGTGGAACGTCATTGCACTCCGCGGTCCTCCTGGCACAACATTTCTTCACTAGACCGATGGGCCGTGGGCACCAGTTTTGATGACAATATAGAAACCCACAATTCCTATGTCTGTCTGTCTGCTCTTCGGGATAGGACCTGAAGACTCATTGCCCTGGCCAATGCTGAGGGATGACTACACGATGATGTTTAGAAGGCGTAACTATGACCTCAACTTGCTTTATGATTTTTGTCCCCAAACTCCTGAGGAAGTCAAAAGTTGAAGGTGACATAGAAGGTGTGGGGGTAAGGTAATAACAGTGTTTGTCAAAAAGAGGAGAAAGGATTTGCCTATGAGAGGTATCTCCTTTTTAAAAAGCAGTCCTCTCTGGAAATTTAGATTTCTTCCACCAATGTTGGAAGTGCACAGATCATTTCTGGGATCCCTTTTGGAGATTAACGTATGTTCTAATGATAGTCTTCATGTCAGACATAGGTCATTCTTAACTTGCAATTAGATTATTTGCCGCAGCCAAATATTCAACAAATCAGCTGTTTTAAATAAATTAATCAGCTGAGCTATTTAGTAATCCTTTAGAACTCATAATGATGTAAGACTATAAAGTAACGAGACTTATTTAGCCCTGATGGGACTTTCCAAAGGGACCCTCAAGAATGGTTGGAGCAAAAGCAGTACAGAATGTATAAATGTGAAGCTTCCCAAGGAGCCTCCTCACATTGGGAGAACACACATTTGGACAGATACATTCTGATCATTTTCCTTTATAATCAAAATGTATTTGAGCTTGGTGCTTTTGTCCAAGTAGTAGGTCATGTTGGGGTGATCAGAAGGAGCAGGAAGCTACCAGAGGTCATGGTAGGGAATTCAGATTTATTCTAAATATAAGAAAAGCTATTGGTTTTAAGCAGAGGAGTGGCACGCCCTGTATTACTTCTATGCTCTGATCCAAATGGATTAGAGGGGAGCTGAGTGAGTCTGTGGATGAAGCATTTGCTGTGGCCCAGGTAAAAGATGCTAGCAGCTGGGTCAGTGGCAATAGAGACTGAGAAAAGTAAGCAGAATTAAGAGATACATAGGAAATAAAACTAAAGAGTTAACACAGCTTAACATTTATAGCACTGTCTCTTCTATGTCCCTCAATCTACATGGATAGTATTGCACCAAAATGCAGATTAATTTGCTGTTTAGCTGTTTTAACAAAAAGGCAAACTTGAGAGAATGGTTGACCTGCATGAACTACGGGTTTGTATGATCAATATACTTATTTATACACAGTGGTGAGCAACTAGCGATTTTAAAACAGTGGTTCATAAAACAGAGGAATAGGACTTAGGATATTCCTATTAACGTTGCAGTTATATTTGAAAAGATATAGTCTGTCATTCCTGACAATTTATATATAAATTTAGATTCAAAGTGAGCTTCAGCTTCCATTTGAGCAGAGTGCTTTTTATAGTGATTGCTAATTTGGCAGGATTCACTTTTTGGTGGGAGTTCTTGATAAATCGTTTCTTTGAATGGAAATGTTCCTAATTAATTTCTCTGTGAATGATTCTTCCCTGGAATCAGCTGTTGCTGTGGTACTGACTCCTTTAAACTGACCTGTTATTAATTATTTCTAGTTAGAAATGCTAACGATAGCACTTGGAACTTTGTCCTGGAATAGGGATCCCCAGTTGGCATATAAATACGCCCAGATGAACCTGTCATCTGCACTGGAAGGTTTGGAGATGCCCCAGCAACACGGCTCCGACTGTCCAATGGGCAGACTCCTACATCCCCGTGCTCTGTCCACCCTGGGCAGCTGGGGCACCAGCATGGATACTTTCAGTTTGTGAAGTCTCATTCGTCCAGGCTGAGTTCCTGATTGGAAAGGTACTCTTAGAGATGCCCTACACGGCAAGGTCATTTCACTTTCAGGCAAAAATCAGTTCAAAAGGTTTAAAGGACGTTCACAGGGAAACACACCTGTGAGGTTGTAGCCGAGTGCTGTCTCAAAGATGACGCAACTATCACATTCCATCCAAAGAAGGGAAATGAGATAATATGTAACAAAGCAAGCGGTTGTTGCGACGGTAGCATAGATGCTTATTTTATTATCAATATACGGAAACTATCTGTGACCAAAAATCTCCGATGCTGTAAGCCCGCCCACCGTAGCCTCTTCCTGTGCACGCAGGAAAAGCACGATTCCCCAGTCTCCATATCGTTTTTTGTGGGGACCACGTGACTGGGTTCTGGTTAGTGGAAATGCGAGCCGAAGTGACGTGATACCTCTACTGTGATGCAGGTAAGAGTGAATGTGCCTTTCTCTAAGCTGCCTCCATCACAGCTTTGAGCAAAACTGGACACAGAGCCCTCAGTGATGGCAGTAGTACAAAATGGCGGAGACAGAGATCCCTGAGTCACTAGAAGGGACTCATTGGACTGTGATGTAAGAAATGCATCTGTTTTGAGTCACTGATGTTTGAGGGGCTATTTTGTATCTCAGCATATTCTGGATAAAATAATACCTTTAAATAATGATGATGATGATGATAATAATGATAACGACGACGACGACTGTAGCAGCAGCTACCGCTGGTGGACCACGTATGTCTGGGCGTGGTGCTGAGCACTTTACAAAAGGTATCTCATTATCTTCACACACAAAATCTTCCAGGTCAATAGAACACTTCTCATTCCATAAATTAAGAAGCAGACTGAGAAAAGAAAATTATTGGCCCAAGGTCTCACAGCCTACTTCCTGGTTCTAAATGTATTCTTTTCCCTATAGGTCAGCTGCCCCTGAGTGTTCATCCTTCAATGCTGTTACCGTATTTCACAGGCAGATTTTCACTGTTGGAACTTCCTAATGCCAAGGATTCTCTAAGTCTTACAAAAATGCCAGGAACAATCTGGAATAAATGGATCAAAAAAAATACTGGACCAAATATAAAAAGGAACATAGCTCCAGGGGTCTTTCCAATACAAATACCACTAAAATCCGCTTCAGAAAGTATGATCGAGATCAAAATTCTTGATGGTTCCTGCAGCTATTTTCATTTTAAAAACCACAGCAGCCAAAAGCAGCTGTTATCAACAGATTGGAAGAGCACAGCAGACACAGTTAATTTCTAGGAAGCCACCAGAAAGGCACATGGTTCCTAAACTAGCATTCTGGTGTTCTTGTCACATAGATGAGATGTTTACAGGAATCACAATAAGTTGAAAAGGATAAAAACATTTAACTTGTGTCCGAAATGCCTACTTTTAATTTAGATAATATTTAGTAGCTGACATTGGTCACCACCCATGTAAAATATTAATTTTTCAGCCTACATTATTAAGAGAAAATTCATGATATGTTAAGAGAAATTAATGTGTATCTGCTTAGAATTTTACCTGATCACTCTAAAGAGATTTGTTTTAAATGTAATGTGTGAATATAAACACATAAAATGGAACTCCTTGGGTGTTTTTTTTCCAGTTGCTCTTAGGAGCCATTTCCCATTCAAGAGTTCCCAAAGCATTTCGAGCAAGGGCACCATCACTGGAATATGTGGGTATTCTCCCGGGGGGAAGACTTAGAAGGATAGCACTCATATAGATGTATAAATTCCGGGTTGTTTGCTTTTAAAATGCCCAATTATTTTTATTCATGCCTGCTCTATGCTCTTATATGTCTTTGTAATGCCTATCTGCAGATTTTCCTTAAAAAAAATAATAGTGTTGAGAAAAAATGCCTTTGAAATATCAGGTTGGAGATAGTCTTTCCCAATTAATGGAGCTAAGATAGCATTAAAAATTCCTTCTTGTTTGAGGTGTATAAATAGGATTCATGCTGAGTGTTGGCAGGTTAGTATAATGGGAAAAATGTCTATACTAGGACTCAGACTCCTCGGTTCTGTAATTGGTTTGGCTTTGTAACATCAAGGAAATGTGACTAAACTACTTAATAATGCCATCCATTCACTCATTCTTCATTCATTCGTTCACTCACTCACTTACCTACCTTCCATTTTTTAAACAACATGAAAAGTTCACTAGGCTTCAGTCACTTCAGGGGTTATAAAAAATGGTCCAAGACAGTCCCTTCCCCAAAGAGTGCTTTCAATTAAGTGGATAAAATTCCAAACTTTTTTAAACTTTAAAAGCCTCCCCTATCTACCTTATTCATGCAAGGGGAGAATCTAATGAAATGGCTTATGTGAAAGTGAACTGTGAATCCTAAGTTGCTGAGCACATACACGGGTATTAACGTTAGACCCAGTACAAACAATACAGTGGTACTGAAACTGGGGTATTGATACAGGAAATATTTTTCTCCTTACACAACAGATCAAAATAGATTCTCAAGTTCCCCACTCCCTGTACCATCCTTTCAGGGGGAGGATGTTAAAATTAGCTACATTTCTGTAAGGCGCTAAAACAGAAGACATTGATCTGGCCCGCCAAAGACACCCCACAACAGATATGCATTTGCTTAGAAATTGAAGCAGTTTAGGTAGGGATTAGCTAGAAGAATTAAAATGGAAAGGGAAATTCGTTAAGAGTAAGTGAGGGAGAAATTAAGAATGAACGATCTGCATAGCTTCTTTCAGTCTCTACCAGGAGAGCAGATGAATCTGGCCAGGTGGTGATTATGCCACAAGCTGATGAGATCAGTAGAGAGGGGTAAGTGTAAATAAATGTGACTGTATTCTTCATTTTGCACCGTTTTGTTTCCAAAAGGGAAACATCCCTTCTGGCTAACACATTTTCCTGCTATACATGCAACACCAAAGGCCATTACCAATTACTAAACTGTTTAGTGCAAGGGCCCACTGTGGTGGGATTTTCAGAGCTTCCAGATCCAAGGCTTTGCCAGTTAACAAAAGGAGATGCTTCACTAGCTAAAGCTAATAGAGGTTCCTTTCTCTGGCTTAAAGCTCCTAGCTTCACAGGGAAATCAAAGTGCCCATCTAAAATAAAAAAAAAAAAAAAAAGTGCCCATCAAGGCAGGGGATAGGGGAATGTGTGTGTGTGTGTGTGCGTGTGTGTTTCTATGGATAGTTGTATACTGAGTATTTTCAAAGGCACTGCAGACTAGAAAGCTCCAAAAATATTTGCATTTCCTAAAATGTTTTCATTGTGAGAAACTCAGTGCTTCAATGTGCTCTTCTTTTTCATTTAGTCACTCGTGGATTAGTTATCTTGTCCAAATGACACTGAACTCTAAATACATATATAAAAGAGTTCATAAAAAGGTCATGGTCAATGGCAACAGTAAAAAAGATTTTGTTGCAACCGCTTCAAAGATCTCAATCGAGTTTTGTCTCCTCCTAAATGCATACCGAGTATAAGCACTAATCACACATTTAAATTTATTATTATGTTAAAATAAATGTGGGGAGTAACTGCTTAGTGGGTGCAGGGTTTCCTCTTGGAGTGAGGACATGCTGTGGACCTAGATAAAGTTGATGGTTGCACAACACTGTGAATGGACTAAATGCCACTGGAGTGTAAACGTTAAAATGGTTCGTTAATGTTACACCTTAATAAGAACAGATAAATAACAAAAATGTGTAAATGGGTGTTTTTAATAAGTTCATAGTTTTTGTTTTCCTTGGAGTCTGATGAAGTTAATGCTATGCAGTTCTGAATGAAGTGTAAAGCTATCATTCCTTTGGTCCCTCGAGAAGCTACATCCTGCCCCTGTTGAATGTCTGTCTATAAAAGCATAATTTAATTTAAAATGGTCCCTCTATGGGGCACCTGGGTGGCTCAGTGGTTAAGCGTCTGCCTTCGGCTCAGGTCAGGATCCCAGGGTCCTGCTTCAGCGGGGAGCCTGCTTCTCCCCCTCCTTCCTGCTTGTGCTTTCTCTGGCTATCTTGGTCTCTCTCAAATACATAAATATTTTTTTAAAAATAAAAATAAATAAAAAAATAAAACGGTCCCTCTCTGTTGCTAAACTGATAGAGCTACTTCCTTTGCAAGTGGCATACACATGAACATGCTGGATTTTTTTCCTTCCCCTGGATCCCTTAATGATTACTCTGCTGATGGGAGCTGGCTTAATCCAGCAGTGTTGAAGCAGTGTGTCAAAGCAGACCAGGAGCATTTGTGGGACTGACTAGTAGTAACGCCCAGAGCAAGTTCTAGCTCCCTTTTTTTAATACACAGTTGCCTGATCTGTGTAATAAGGAAGTGAACGAGATGATCCTGAGGAGCCTTTCTTTTTCTAAAATTAGGGGATTCTGTGGTCTCTGTAAACGGCTTTTTAATAACCAGTACCACAGTGCACTTATTCTAAGTATCGAATGGATGCTTGGTGTAGGGTTATGGTTCCTTCGTTTGTTGATTTTATTTTTTTTCATTTGTTGATTTTAGACTACATTTTCGCAGAGCTGAATTAAAATTAAGTTCTGGATTGTTTTACCAACTACAAGGTCGCATGTGTTTCTAAAAGATAAAGATGAATGATGATTAAAGGCATGGATTCTAGAACTTGAGCCGGAAATAAGATGGAAAATTGGTAAGTTATTAAGAAAAGGTCTGCTTCCCCTATTGTGTAAATGAGGAAATAGAGAATCTGAGTTAAAAGGAATGTACAAGGTTAGACAGCTGGTAATTGATGGAGGCAAGATTTTATGTGATGCCAGAAGCTATCCACTTAAGACCTTCCCTCTTCTTTTGGTCAGTCATTCAATTTCCAAATATATTTAGAATCCACTATGTGTCAGACACCAAGATAAGTTCTGAGATAGAACAGTACAAGAATGTAAGTGGTCCTGCCCTGATGGAACCCAGTCCAGTGGAGAAAATGGAAGTTAACAAATAATTATAAAAATTAAAAATCAGGGGCACCAACCCCAATGTTTTTAGCAGCAATGTCCACAATAGCCAAACTATGGAAAGAGCCAAGATGTCCATCAACAGATGAATGGATAAAGAAGATGTGGCATATATATACAATGGAATAATATGCAGCCATCAACAAAAAAACCCCACAAAACACGAAATCTTGCCATTTGCAACAATGTGGATGAACTAGAGGGTATTATCCTAAGCGAAATAAGTTAATCAGAGAAAGACATGTATCATATGATCTCACTGATATGAGGAATTCTTAATCTCAGGAAACAAACTGAGGGTTGCTGGAGTGGTGGG
>NC_138385.1:8456104-8563054 GCF_054177405.1 Leptonychotes weddellii | reverse complement strand
AGCCTGGTGATGGGTATTAAAGAGGGCACACTCTGCATGGAGCACTGGGTGTTATACACAAACAATGAATCATTACATCAAAAACCAATGATGTAATGTATGGTGATTAACATAACAATAAAAATTAAAAAAAAAAAAGAAACACAAGTACTACTCATTTTAGAATTGTTTACCATAGTTAAAAATTGGCAATAGACTGAATGCCCATCAGCTTGAACTAGATCAACAACTTGCTGTATATTCATACAATACTATTTAATTTCATAGCTATACAGTAGAATGCACTTCAGCGAAGATGAATCTCACATATTAATGAGTTTGAAAAGGTAAGTTGAAGAAGGACTTATAAAGCTTGTCACTTACATGAAATTTTTAAAAAGAAAAACCTGTACTCTATCTTTTCTTTGGTGGTTTATGCAAAAACTGAAGAGTGGAAGAATGCCTTTCAAATTCATACTAATGTTTATCTGTATGGGGAATTGGGAGAGAATGAAAGTCAGGATGGGGATGGAAGTTACATAGGGTATTAGTGGTATCTGTAATATTTTGATGGAGAGAAATATGGCCATTATATTCCTTGGGCAACTCTCGGCTCAGGGTGGGGTTGGGAAGTGGGGAGAGGGTAAGGCAGGGAAGGGAAGGGAAGCTGCGAGCCAAGGAAAAACATGTCTTACCTAATATGCTGTGAAAATAGAATATGTATCTGAAATCAAAAGTCCATCATGGTGGTTACATTTGGACAGGAATCCCCTTTCCAGCTGTGAATATGAATAAGAATTATACTATCACCTAAAAAGCAGACGGAATGCTGCCATAGGTTAATTGTATTTTAATCTAAATGGCCTTAACATTTTAACTCATCATTAATCACTGATGATGTGGTCATGTCATCTCAAAATGCACACAGACTTTATAGACTATTCCGTGCTCTTATGCAAATGCAAACTGTAAGCATTTCTATGCCTTTTAAGAAGGGAAAAAAGCCAAGACTGTGTGTGACAAAATAAAAGTCGAATGGTTAATGACAACAGAACAAAAGAACAATCAGGAAATGAACCCATCCTGCTTCTTTTTAAGGAAAGGCTTCTGCCTTGATTAGGATTACTAGAACATGGAGCTACTCTTGCTCGGATGGCTTCCCTGATGTGGAGTGGAATGCTTATGGAACAGGAGGCCATTTCTGCCATGCAAATCATTTAAGCCACATCATAGATTATCTAGCATACAATCAAGGATAGCTACTTGCGTATAATGTCTATAGTCAGCTAAAAATTATGTCTAAATATTATTACACTTTATTTTGCAAATTACAGCACTTGAATACATTATCAGACTTGTTTTATGTATACACTATTAATATGTATTTAATAATTATTTTCAACAATGGATTTTCTTAAAGTGATTGTCAAAATTTCCATGTAAATGTTGTTTACTCTAGGACATTTCATACTTTTCCAAATGCTGTTGCGGCTCTCGTGATGCTTTAGAAAAGTAAATGAGTGATTTAAAAAATAGAGTATTTCTTGATCTTCTCTGATTAAATGACTTATTTCCTTAAATGACTGACCTTTAAAAGGTCTGCTACCATGATGCCATTCTCAGTGATACTTGCTTGACCCCATTCTAGTTGTTTTAACAATGTTAAACACTAGGAATTTTATAAGCACAACATTCGCAGATTTTACAATTTAATCCTGTAAATTGAGGTCAGCAAGAGACATGCTCCTACTTGCATTGTAGTGCACTTTTGCGCGTACTCTTATCTTGAATATCCAGATGATGTTTCTGAATGTCAGTTGTAACAGTAAGATGTGTCTCTGACAAATTCTAACTAAAATCTGATGCCGCATCAGTATTGTGAAGGTTATATTTTTACAGAGTGGCATCAATCACCTCAAGATCAGTAAACTGAGATTAAAACATGGATCTTTTAAATTTTAAATGAGGTAGAGCTCAAATTTTTGTGGAACACAAAGGTTAATATTGTATTATTAAGAAAGCATCATTATTATTATTACATCTTTCAACTTATTTTATATTCCTTTAATTCCATCTTACTTGGGACACATTTGTATTCAAAATATACAGCTAGTTGGCCTTCTATTTCTTTCATATTGATAATTTATATGTCAAAAGTAAAGTTAGAAGTAAACTTCATGCGGGCTTTATTAGAAAAAGATTTAAAAACTTTAAAACCTATGTTTGCTTTCTAGTTAATATCTTTGCATCCCCAAATTCAGCATAATTCTTCTTGGTTTGAAAAATGTTTGTTCATTGAAAGGAACTTTAGAGAACACTGAATAAATAGATCACAGATTCTAGATTACGATTTGAAAAAAATTTCCAAAATTAATTATCTTCATGTCATGACTGAATCACATAGTTTGATCAAATGCATAAATGCTATAAATTGACAACCAAAACAACAAAGAATGCAGTGTGATGTTGAGTTAGAATTAGGACCTGTCAATAAAACACCGATTTAAAACACTTCCAGGGAGAAAGAGTTTATCTTAGAATTCAAGTGCTTTCTGTCAAAACTTGAAATACATTCAAGTATCCTAATTCAGATAAATTAAATCAAGCTCCTCAGAGGAGATTTCACATGTGAACAAAATCTTTATCAGTGGTACTTAAAGAGGCGTGTGGAATAAAAGGAGAGTGGGAAGACAGGATCCGACTTTTAGAGGCTGTAAGCAACTGCTGAGATTATGATGCCCACGGCTCCCATTTGTAATGAGAATCAAACAGATACTGGACAACAGAATAATTACTAAGGAAATACAAAACAAAGTCCTGAGGTTTTTCTTGGTAACCAATTCTGGTGCTGTGTTTCCTTTTGAAATACAGATTTTTTTCTAAGATCACTTTTGTTATCTCTGCTTTACTAGTGGCCTCTATCCTTGGTTCGCCCAATAAATAAACCTGCATACATCGACAAAAGACTAAAGATAGGCATTATTTAATCTCTTCTTTCCGCCAAAATGCTGAAACCCAGAAATTCCAGACCTATGATCTTAATATCAATGCAAAGAAAAATCCCAGACAGACTGCCAAACAGGTGGTTTGGTAACCCTAATAAAACAGAGATTAGTAGCAGCTAGAATAGGTTCTTAATACCAGGGGCGCCTGGCTGGCTCAGTTGGTAGGGTGTGCAACTCTTGATCTCAGGGTAGTGAGTTTGAGCCCCACGTTGGGTGGAGAGATGACTTAAAAATAAAATCTTTAAAAAACCGAAATAATACCAGGTCACATTAACAATATTAGATTACTAGACTGGTTAATATAGTAGAAAAGTATATATGTGTGCATATATTTTTCCCTTAGTGTGAATGAGTGATGTGAGAGTATCTTTTCATATACATCTAAACAAAAGAGAAAAACAAACTAAATGACAGTCAAGTGTATTTTTAACTGCTTGAGTGAGCTAATTAGCACTCATTTGCTCATTCATTCATTCAATGGCATTATTTATATCAAGCACTGCCGTTCAGGGGTGAATAAAACATTATCTCTGGTTTCAAGAAGCTTACTTCCATGTGTGTAGTAGATGTGAGGAGGAGTAGCAGCAGCAGTGGGCGTAGGGTGGGATAGTGAGGTGTGCGGACTCTGGAGTTAGTAAGCTAGGTTGAATTGCTAGGTCAACCATTTCATAGATCCATACGACTTCGGACCTGTTCCTTAATTTCTTTACAAAGGAGCTCTTTGTGTAGAATCAGAGAATAATCTTGGTATTGAATCCTAAGGTCATGTGTGGATTAATGGACATCACGTGTGTGGCAGTAGCTGCTTGTCCAATCAAAATCCAGTGAACTCACTTTCACTTAATCACCTATACTGAAATATAGCCACAGTCTGAGATGCTGGGAATTAGGACGTTAATATATGAATTTTGAGAGGGACATTATCCATGCCCTAACACTGAGTGATCTCAAAACAACAAACAAAAAACTTTCTAACAAAGTTGGAGATGAGAAAAGCTAGCATGGGCTGTCCTGATGTGTGGCGGGCTTCCTGTTACTAGAAATGATCAAGTAAGAGCTGGAATTGATGTTGAAATGGGAATTCTTGGGGCACCTGGGTGGCTCAGTCTGTTAAGTGTCTGCCTTCGGCTCAGGTCCTGATCCTGGGGTCCTGGGGTCCTGGGATTGAGCTCGGCAGGGAGTCTGTTTCTCCCTCTCTCTCTGTCCCTCTCCCCACGCATGTACATGCTTTCTCTCTCTCTCTAAATAAATAAAATCTTTAAAAGAAAAAAGAAAGAAAAGGGAATTCTTTTAAGTGGGAGAAAGCTTAGGCTAAATTATACTCCTGCTTTTGTTTATATCTTGGTAAATAACCAGTAATGTGAAATTAGCCACAGGCATCTTGCTCTGTTCAGTTATGTTTCCTTATACAACCAAACAGTTGATAGCCAATACACATCAAATAGAGCTAGGTAAGCTGATCAGTATCTGGATATAAATGATCAGACTCACAGTGCCCTGGATATTTTTACAGTACTTTATAATTTACAAAATAGTTTTTATGCATATTATTTTAAAATTTCATAGTAACAATTACGATGGTAGAGGAATTATTGGCATCTCCTTATTTGCAGACATTGAAACAGATCAGGAAAACTGCACCAAATCATTAGCAAACACTAAAGCTCAGACCCACTTTTCTTCCTACTCTTTAACCCTGGGTCTATGAGGAAATATAGTAATATATCCTGAGCCACAGGACAGAAGTAATCCATCTTTCTGAAGTATCCATTTTTCTTGATGGTAGAGAGTTAAATCATTATTTTCAGATCAAAATAAACATGGATATATTTCTAAGTGAAAGGCAATCTCTTCTTAAATTTTTAAAATAAAAAAGATTGACAGAAGCTTTTTGTTCATGGCAGACTGATGTGGAAAACTCCAGGACACCCCTAGCTTACGATACCCAGACTCTCCTAGGCCTTTAGGAAGCTGCAGTGCAAAGTTTAAGAAAGTCTGCCACTTGATGCCGTCACCTTCCTGTAGAGGGACACTGGTCCTACCTGAAGAAGTGATTTTTGTATGCAACTGATCACCCACCGAATAGAAACTGCTTATAAAATACAGTTTACGGCAAGCCACCGCTTTATTCACAGCTAATTAATCCATCAGAGAGAGCCTCCAGTAGTGATTACTTTCACTTCTCTCCAATCAACCTGCGCCAGATTTATACCCCTGACCCTGAGAGAAGACTCTCATCTCAAACCTCTGGATAGGTCTATTATAATATCATCTTCTGGCATGTTCAGAATAGTGATAACAGTTAATGCAGGATATTCTTTTATTTTTAATCTAGCACTGGAAAACACAAATTGGGTCCTGTTGCCAAAAGGGGTTGGGGTTTAATTATGTTGAAAATTCTTTTACTTGAATTCTTGCAATGAGCCAACTTCACCTTTCTGAAGTGAGTATTTTTTATTTGTTGGATCCCGAGATCCTGCTTTGAAAACATGGTGGTTTGAAACGGCCAATTAGCCATGATGATTTTGATGCGGCTGAGTCAAAACAGCTATGGTCAGTTGTGAAAACGTTTTTTCTTATCAAGGAACACAAGCAATGTACATCCTCAGCTCTCCTCTCATCCCTGAGTTCTACCTGTACCAGAGGTCTGTGACATTTTGTGAGGATCATCAAGGAGGTAAGATGTAAACAATGAGTGCACATTACTTGTGTGTAAAAGGAAAAAAAGACATATTTTAATGTGGCTCTTTCGACACAGCTGCACTAAAATTTTCCCCATCCCTCATCAGCTGTATCTATTTCATCTCTTCATTGTCCTTTTCCAGAATCTGGATTCAGCCAGGCCAGGCATCGGTCTTCCAGCAGGCCTCCCTTCCAGGTCTAGATTGCATAAAGACTTTGGGCGGGTAGGTTGAGGGGACGGGTGAGTTACTCTCCTCCAGGATTCCCTACATGCTAATGGATTCATGGCTTTTCCAGAACGTTGGGTGTCAAACCTGATTTTCATTAGAATGACCTGGATGGCTTGCTAACACAGAGATTCTTGGGTCCCACTCCAAGAGTTTCTGACTCCATAGGTCTTGCAGGACCATGACAACTAATAGTTTGCATTTCTAGCAAGTTCCTGAGTGATCCTGATACTGCACGTCCAGACTCGTGCATGGACGCCAACTACCCCTGGAACTAGGCGCTGTCTTCAACCTCCGTGTGGGTACACTAAGAACCTCTTAGAAAGTGCAAGAGCTCATTTTTGAGGGTATATAAACATATTACAATGGAAATTCATTTAACTTCTTCTAGTTTGTCAAAAGCCTGTCAGTACTTTTCTTCCCATTTTCAATTAGTGTTCTCAGTCCGACACAATTCCATCCCTGAATCTCTGCACAAGATGACCTTTTGCTTCTGTCCTGCCTGGCCAGCAAGCCATCACTCTATGGATTTGCCTTGTGTTTTTTTCTTAGAAATTCCCACTCAATTCTTCTTCCCTAGATGTGACACCAGCCCAGCACACACCCCATTCTGAAAATGTGCCTTTCTCACAAGTCACTCTGGCATTAAGACATTTGTACCCTGTTTTATAGTCTCAGTCCCACAGGGTCTTGCTTTTTTTGATCTTTTACTGACAATCCTGTTTTCTCTGTGTACAGTATTCCCAGAGCCAGACTCTCTATTATCCCTGTTCATTTTTAAAAAAAGATTTTATTTATTTATTTGACAGAGAGAGACACAGCGAGAGAGGGAACACAAGCAGGGGGAGTGGGAGAGGGAGAAGCAGGCTTCCCACCTGACACGGGGCTCCATCCCAGGACCCTGGGATCATGACCTGAGCCGAAGGCAGACGCTTAACCGACTGAGCCACCCAGGCGCCCCATCCCTGTTCATTTTAACCATATTGGAGAAGCAATTCTTTGTAATGGTTAAGGGCCTAGTTACACTGTTTAAAGTACTTACATTCAAATCCTGTTCTTACCATGTACTAACTGTGTTAGCTGAGGCATGCTATTGGCTCCCTATCTCAGCTTGTCATATGTAAAATGTGGATAATAATGCCTAACCTCATATGGTTGCTGTTATGAGGCATGAAGATTAAATTAATTATTATTTGTAAATGGTTTTATACAATGCCAGGCACACAGCAGGTATAATCAGTGTTTGTTGGATAAACTGTCAGTTATTATTTATTTCTTCCTAGATCTCAAATACCCATCCAACAATATTTCAGAAAAGGCAATTTTATCCTCAATATTGCTTAGAAATTCATTTGTTCGTTTTTTTAAGATTTATTTATTTGAGAGAGAGAGAGAGGGAGGGAGAGCAGGGGGGAGCAGCAGAGGGAGAGGGAGAAGCAGTCTCCCCGCTGAGCAGGGAGCCCGAAATGGGGCTCGATCCCAGGACCTTGCGATCATGACCTGAGCCGAAGGCAGATGCTTAACCGACTGAGCCACTCAGGTGCCCTTCATTTGTTCATTTTTTGTTAAAATTAGTTTACCTTCTAGCCTTCAGTGTATCACAGTCTTGCTTCTGCCACTAAGATGTCTACCTTTTCAAGGTTGCCTTCAACCTTCTGCCCTCAAATCTAAAGGCTTCTTCTCTGTCCCTATTTTCCTCCAATGCATCTGTAAACACTGTTGAATAATCTATCTTTGCAAATTCTGTCATGATTTGGATTTATCTTTATAAAATTTACAATTATTTTCTTTGCTTCAATAATAGTTTTCTTCCTCAATTCAAAATTAGTCTGTGTCAAACACTAAAGGAACAAACCTGAAAAGCTCAACTAAAGATAATGGAAATCCTAGAATCCTAAAAACTTATCACGTAACATGTATACATCAAGATGGCTGAGACTCCTGGGTATCGCAGGCTCAAGTAAATCATTGGGTACCCCCTTCATATCAGTATTGCTTTAGAAGGGAGGGTGTAAGGATCAGGTGAGAGAAGATCAGACAAGGAGATCTCAAGGTCATGGATCAGGCTTCATCTACACTTTGCACTACTCAGGCCCCTAAACTTGTACACTTCGAGGAGCCAAACAAAAATCTTAGTTTATCAGGCCTGCTCTACTTAAAAGGAAATTTCATGGCCATGTGTTAGTACTGGAGCATGATCTTGGGAATCCCAATACTCCGGACCCACCCTAACTGCCACACTAAAGTATCAATTCTCTCAAAATAGTCCTCATCCTCAAAGGTGCCCTGATAAACATGCTTTTCTCTGTTTCATTATATTCCCAGTGATGCTTAGTGTCCCATATATATTGACACCTAAGGCACTACCTTGCTGGTTTGCCCCTTTGCTTGGCTCAGACATATTTTTGTCATTTTATAAAATGGTAATCTGCTGGAATATTTTCAACAAATACTGTCCTACAACATGATTTTCAATGGATGAACAGTAGTCCGTGGTATCAAAGTGTCATAATTTATTTAAAGAATCCCATCATTTTGGCACTTACATTTCCTAGATCTCGATAGTACTCACAAATATATTGTACTACTTATGTATCTCTGCCTATAAATCTTTACATTTATAATGTGTTCTTTCCTTAGAGGGAATTCTTCGAATAAAACTTGATGGTTCAGATGATATGAATATTAAGGCATCTCATACATCCTTCCCTCCAAATAGATTGTGTCAATTTGTATTTTATGTAGATATGCATAAAACCAGGAAAATATTGGACGGAAGAGTGTTCCTGGGAGATAGAACATGAGACCAGGCAGTAAGTACGTGTTTGGTATATACGAGGAATGATAGGTGTGCAGTATGGTTTGCACTGAGTGAGTGAAAGGGAGGTGGTAAGAAATGAAGTCATAGAGGGAGCAGGGCCAGATGGTGGGATGGCCCTGAAGGGCACATAAGAACTTTGCCTTTGACTCTGAATAAGATGGCGTGCTGATGGAATGTTTCGAGCAGAGAATACACACGGCATAACCTGTCAGCAGGGTGACTCAGGCAGCCGTGTTGAGAAGAGCCCATTGCGATCGTAGAGAAAAGACACGCGAGACGGCAGTTGATTTAGAACAGAGCACTGCCAGCAGGTAAGAGGCCTCACATTTTAAATATATTTTATTTTGAGGGTAAAACTGCCATGAGTTGTTAATTGGCTGAATATGTGGTGCTAAAGAAAGACAAGAGTCAGGAATAACTAAGCCTCTTGGTTTGATCAGCTGGAATCACGGAGTTGTCATTTAACAAGATTAGGAAAACTGGAGGAGGAATTTTTTTGAGATGAAAACTGGGACCAGCTGAAGTCCCAGACATAGGGCCAGGAAAATCCCACACCTTGATGGGCTAAGGACTGCACCAATAAGCTAAATCACTATGTTAAAGGGGACGGAATGCATAATTATCTGTTTTATTTATTTTCCCAATAGATCAGCTACATTATTCCTGATATAGTCATCTGCAATCTGCATGTTATCCTGACTGAAACACATACTAAAGCATAACGTTGGGCAAACTGTTTAATCTCTCTGAGCCTCAGTTTCCTCCTCTATGCGCTAGGGAAATGAGGATGACATTATTTACTTGCAAGGATTAGATGAAATACTGGATGAAAGGTGCAGTTAGTTCCTTCCTTCCCCCTGCCAAATTCTAAATCCCTTTGGAATGTCTCTGTAGCCCTGACAGCTTATTATACATTACCTTATATATGGTAGGTAGATAGTATTTATTTATTTAAATAGAATTAAGTACTTCATAAGCACTCCTCTTTAACTGCCATGACCGGTGGTGATCCCAAATCATATGTATGTCGGGTAAGCTTAGTTACATACACAATTCTTTGTACTTAACATTCGTATCATTCCTCTGTAGCTAACTGGTACTTTTTTGGTAAAGTGTGTTTTACTGACAACTACTTTCCTGGTCTATGATTTTGATTTTGCACTTCCAGTATAAATGCTTTTGCATCTAGCATTTTCTCCATACCCCATTCAATTCCTCTGCTGAAACTGAGGGACTCATTGTCCTCTCTTTACCGGGCCTAGGAAGAATGAATTCAATGTTGTTTCTCCCCAGAAAGGGGGAACACGGGGTAGCTGCGTGGGGGAAGTCTGCACTAGAATCTAAGGAACCATTGCGGGGTGGCGGGGGGGGTTGCATGTCTTCTAGCCTGCTACCTGTGGTCCAAGGAGCTACAGTATTCAACTTTGACACAGCGATCTGTGGGGTCCAGGAGAGCCATGAACACATGAACCCCCCTCCTTCTCTTCCACTTTTAACTTCTGTCACCCATGGAGGAGAAGCAGCTTGGGGTTCTTCATGAACTCTCCAAAACTCTCTAGATAACTGCCTGGCTCTTACTTTACATTGCCTTAGAGAGTCCGAAGAAATGGATTTTCTTCAGATTGGATGCCCTCCAGATAATAAAGTTCATGTTCTTCACATCATGAGTCTGAGTTGCCAGGATATACAGGCTTCGGGCCACTGTGTGAAGGTGAAACATGCTCCACACACAGTTCACATTAAGCTCACTGATTAAGGTCGAAATATCCCTGGTGACAGCAGTTCTCTCTTGTTTACCATTTCAGCAACTACACCCAATCACGGGGAGACATCTAATCAGCTAATTGACCAAATTCAGACAGGATGTCATGGAAATATTTCCAGACAAATTAGTATTTATCTTTTTTTTTCAAGGTCTGCTGGGCAGGAAATTCCCAAACCTTTAGCAATTTCTGCTAGAACTAAGTGAACTTCACCATCAAGAAATGCTTCTTTCTTTCCAACCTAACTCCCTCAGTTTGTGGCTTGTTCTTTTTTGCTCTCTTCTGACCACAAGTCTCAATTTTCCAAAGACTTTTAAAATCCATGCTAAATTAATCCCAATGGCAACTGAGATGTACAACTGTGCTAAAAAAAGAAAAAAAATGCTTAGTGCTTTCTAAGCAGATCATCTCCGTTTTTTATGTTCATTAAATATGTCAAGTAAAAAACCTCGAAAAAATTGCTTTTGTGCATTCTTAGGCCAGTTACAAATCTCAATTTAAATTGCAACAGCTTCTATGTTATTGGAATTAGCGAAGTGAAAATTAAATGTATTTATGTTTATTTATTTCGATCTTCCCTCCTTCTAAAAAGGCTGTAAGGTGGTTAGAAATTTAGGCTAATACTACTCAGCGTTCAATACAAAAGCAGAGTGTAGTGTAATTGCATGTGGAATAAATTAAGCAAAAGAAATAAAAATCAAATAATTTAGTACAACCTGAAAACATTAAAATGAAACATAAAGAAAATAAACAATTAATTGGAAAAGCAAAATAATACAGAGGGGGGCCAGTCATTAAACACTGATGAAACAGCCAAGTAGATAACCTTAAGTGCAATAGGTCAGGATTAAATTAGATTATAATAAAGTAGATACTAAGGTTCCCATGGATTATCTCAGTTTTGTGCATATTTATAAAATTTTAAGTGACTACAGTTTAAGACGCTTGCAATTTAGTGTTAAGTGTGTATATATATATATATATATATATATATATATATATATATGTCAACCTTTAAGGCAGTCTGTATGGCCAAGTAATGATGGAAATCTAAAATGCCTGGTTTAAATGATCACCTAGGGAATGTGAAGTTCATGGAAATGAGCAGGGTGCCATTCATTAGCATGTCAAGGATGTTTCTTCAACAGGATGCCATTAAATTATTGTGGTGATAATTGAGACACTAAAAAGAGACAGATGCTGGGCCTGTAGTTCCTAAGATCTTATAACCCATTAGCAATTAAATTTCAATGAGCTGACATAACTTCACTCTCACTAAATTAACAACTGGGAATATTCTTTCTGCAGTTTTTTCCAGGCAGATTTTTGCCTGATTTTAAAAGCAAAATGGAACTCCACTAAGATGCAGGATTCAGGAGACAGAGCATCTAGGTATTAGGAGAGTCCTACTCTCGGAACTAGACCTTGGGTGGCAGCCAACCAAGTCAGGGCTGGAAGTGGCAGTCCAATGACATCAGAGTGATCTGATGGGATACCGCACAGCGGCGAAGAACAAGAATGTATGCTCAGAAGGTCAGTCCCTTCAGGGAAGGCATGTAAGTGCTCTCTCTCTAAGTAAGAAGAGTAACCTCAGGGGTGCCTGGGTGGTGCAGTCAGCTGACCGTTTGACTCTTGATTTTGGCTCAGGTCCTGATCTCAGGGTTGAGAGATCAAGCCCCAGGTCAGGCTCCCTACTCAGTGAGGAGTCTGCTTGGGATTCTCTCCCCCTCTGCCCCTGCCCCCCACTCACATGTGCTCTCTGTCTAAAAATAAATAAATAAATATTTTTTTAAAAAAAAGAAGAGTAACCTCAGAGACTCCGTGGGTCAGTGATTCAAGGGAATACAGAAAGACAACACAATTCCAATCTGACTGGGCTAAGTCAGGATGAGTCCATGCTGTGGTCATAAATTAATCCAAAAAAAAATCTCACTGGCTTAACACAATGGAGGTGTGTTTCTTCCTTCCTCAAATCTCAGTGCAGGTACTCAGCAATCCTGGCAGATCTGATCTTATAATGTTATCATTTCAATATATAGCTTACAGGTCTCTAGAACAAGGGAAGAGAAAGCAGCGTGGGAGCCTGCAATACAGGTTCAAAATAGGCACAGAATGATCCACATCATTTCCACTGATAGAGCACAGCCTAGAGCCAACAATGTGGCCCTACCTAACTGCGATGAAGCTGGGAAGCGGGGGAAGTACCTGTCTGCTGGTAAGCAGTAAGTACCTCTGACCCTAGTAAGTACCTCTGACCCTAAGTCTGATCTGCAATAGAGGACAATAGTTACAAGTAGAGCGAAGTTGGTAAACACTGAAGCTATAAGCAGATAGGCCAAGTCAGATTCTGATGGGTTCAGAAACTCAAGCCCTAGAAAACACTGGGGCTCAAACTACCCTATCAAAAAGAAAGTGACAGAGGAGCATCTGGGTGGCTAAGTTGTTAAGCGTCTGCCTTCGGCTCAGGTCATGATCCCAGGGTCCTGGGATGAGCCTCGCATAGGGCTCCCTGTTCAGTGGGGAGCCTGCTTCTCCCTCTCCCTCTGCTGTTCCTCCTGCTTGTGTTCTCTCACTCTCTCTGTCAAATAAATAAATAAATAAACCTTAAAAAAAAAAAAGTGACAGAGTATAAGGAGCAAGATCCAGTTTCAGTAGTCTTGTAATAGGGACTTGGAAAGGCAGGACAGAGGTGTAGAAGAAATCTGCGTTCTAGAATCATCTTATATCCTATTTCTACTCCTTACCAGGATACCTTGGCAGGTTATATAATTTATCAGATGCTGAATTTTCAGTGTGCTGTTATGGGCTGAACTGTGTCTTCCAAAATTCATATGTTGAAGTCCTAACTTCGTATTTCAGAACGGGACTGCATTTGGAGACAGGACCTCTAAAGAGGTAATTAGTGAAAATGAGGTCGCTAGAGGGACCCTCATCCAATATGACTGGTTTCTTTATAAAAACACATTAGGAAATAGAAAGAGGGATAAGAACATCTGAAGACAGTGGAAGAAGAAAGCAACCTACAAGCGAAGGAGAGAGGCCTCAGAAGAAACCAACCCTGCCAACGCCTTGATCTTAGACTTTTAGCCTCTAGAACTATGAGGAAATACATTTCTCTTGTCTAAAGCACCCAGGCTTGTGGTACTTTGCTATGGCACCCTAGAAAACTGACACTAATACATGTGCCAAATAATAACACCAGTACTTTCCCGACACATTTTCCTTCCTGCGAAAGCACGTTAGTGAGTTGTCAATGTTATACCACAGTTAATTGTTATGTTTTTCTCTTTCAGGCTGGTGGTTCCTCAGTGATGTCAATGCTGTTATTTGTCACTGAATTCCCAGTGTTTCACACAAGCCCTGGACACATACAGGTGTTCCAGAATAGTCTGTGGAAGGAAGGAAGGAAGGAAGGGAGAGAGGGAGAAATGGAAGGAGGGAGAGAGGGACCCATGCCCAGAGGAACTCATTAACAGGAATCCATAGAGAATAATTAATTAAGATTATATCCCAGGTAGAGAGTATGGGCAGAAAACTGAAGGCATTAGCAAGAATGACCATGCATGGATACTGAGCCAATCTTTACTAAAGCAGATGACCCTAATATGCTTCATGTTCCCAGGGCCAGAATCAGGTAAGGAGACAGCTTATCTGCCTACAGTAGTGGTGTACAGGTATGAGAATCCAGGCAAGTACTGAAAACATCAAACAATATAAACTTTCCCATGTAATAACATTGTGAAACACTCAAGAACCTCAACATGAAGTTTCACTCTGTCTCAAATGATGACAATGCATTTGGGACATCAGATGATGGATTTCAAGGTAAAGAGAGCATCTTCGCTGTAGACACCTGAGGTACAGAGAATGATTCAGTGCAACATTTACTGAGCACCTTCTTGTACAAGGCACTCTGCTCAGTTATGAGGAAACAGGAAGGTGACTAAGACCCAGTTCCTGGTCCCAAGAGCTTGTAAAACTCTGCTATTTTGGAAATGATTCCGATTTTCTCATCCAAATAAGTAAAATATCAGCAAATACACACCTGTGTTTGTATAGTTACATAAAAATAAATAGCACAGCTAGGCTGGAAAATAACAATTACATCTCAAATAATCTCCCTGAAGCCTAAAATAATTTATTTGCATTTTCCAAAAAGGAAATTGAAGTTAAAAATGCACACAGGCCCTTAGCAAATGCCTATTGAAGGTAACAGAATTAATTCTTGTTACAGTCAACAGCAAATACCTGTGGGTCAGCTAGTAGAGGTGGGTCAAGGATGTAGCTTGTGGTTGAAAAGAGGGGAAAAAAAACAACAACAGAAAATTCTGTGTGGATTGTCAAGGTGTCCAGGGTCAGCTCATGATGTGAGGATCTGTAAATATGTAATTCAAAACCTTCCCAAGAGAGACTTCAAGATATTTGAAAATATGCCTCTTCACCATATTTAAAGTGCCTTGTCTGTTACTATTCTCCAAGGTACCTTTCTATTGTTGAGAACTTATGGGTGGCAGGAACAGGATAGCATTTAAGGCATAACCAATTCAATGGAGTTTATCACCCTGAAATTACTTTCATTCCAACCTTCACTCCTCATTCCAGACTACAAGGGAACAGAATGTCTTGCAGATGATCTAAGAACAGATGGACATGGTACTTGCGAGTTAGCAGTTCTAGAGAGGCCCTATAGTGGGAGTTAGCATTTCTAGAAAGGCCCTAGAGTCTGAAATGTGGAGGCCCTAGAATGAATCATGTGGATGGATGCAGGACAGTGCGGGAAACAATGAGGACATTTCAGCAGAAACATAGATACTGAAGCCCAGCTTAGGCTCCAGGTGACATCACTGTTCCTGCAGTAGAGAGAAGACTAACAATAGCTACTGTGTATTTAAGGGCCTACCATGTGTCACATACTGTGTAGTATCATTCCAGTAAGCTATCCACAGTACCCACATATGTATCCCATGAATTCATGTTATCATGCACATTTTATCTTGTCAATCTGAATCTCAGAATAAATGCCAAAACATCACAAAGTGAAGGCAAACAGAATGTGTACCGAGGTTGATGTGTTCTTGATCTGCTACAGTACTTGACTGCAAAAAAAAAAAAAAAAACAAACCCAAAACAGAATGAAGCATACATTCTCACCTCAGTGCCCTAACAGAACACAGTGTCACAATTCGTTTGGATATGCACCTCAGACAGTGGTGCGGTGATCACCATTTTTAAATTTCCTGACCTGTAGCATTTGCTTACTTCTGCGGTATAAATACTCCTCCCATGGTCAATTTCAGGCTACTCATGTGAAGTCAGGGAATATGAAATTTGGAAGAGATGCTCACATGTCCAGCTTTCCTGGGATATACAGGTCAATTCCTGCATGCTTCTGAAGCATTACAGCATTCAAGTTTGGAGAATGGTTTCCATTTTTAAATGAATTAGAGTAGATTCAGGTTATCCCTAAAATATCAGCACACTTATGCAATTGCAATCAAATATACTTCCTTTATTAGGAGAATGTGCCATACATGTAAATGGCATTATTATGTGTATCAGAATGGAAAAAAAAGGCCAAAAACTGAATTGAATGCTGTCAATCAGCATAAACTGGCATTGTTAATGAAGCAGTTTGTTGAAAACTATGTGTTTCCACATGCTGGTCAGGAATCTACCTACATCTGAATCAGCTGAGATGTTATTAAAGAATAGATCCCTGTCCCATTCACAAGAAAATGAAAATGGCCTGAAAATGGGAACATAGGATTGCAACAGAGCAGCATTACAAGTGACCAGGAGGCCAGTTGAATGAGAGGTCTGATCAACCTATTATTGTCCCATTTTTAAGAGATATGCCAGTCAGCTATCAGTTAGGTTACACGAATGGGAACTTGACTCAGGACTTAGTGTCCTCAAGAGCCCGTCTCAGGAATCTTGGCTCAAACCATATATCCAGCTTCCCTGTGAGGATATCCCAAAACAATGTCTCCAGGATCCTTACAAGCCCAAAGGGGACTTCTGGACATCTGGAACGATGCTGGCAAGCTACACCTCCACTAACATGAGCAAGGTTTGAACTAAGCCTCTTAAGAGTTCCCTGAAGTGGGGCAGTGGGGAAGGTATACGCTAGTAGATGTTAACGTGTAAATAAAAGTGGTCCATGAAAACTTGGACTTGAAGTTGCTGGATTAAGTAGTCATAAGTGACTTATTGAAGGGATTCTCAGAGCATTATTCAAATAAGTTCTGTATCTCCAAAAACAGGATACAATATATAGAGGTTTTATATAGTGCTTCTGAAACCTTTTTCACCATTTTAGTAAGGGTCTAGGATCCCATGATGATCTAACCATCTAGCTGCGGAGAAAGACACGTCTTGGTCCACATACATATCTCCTACCAGACAAGGTAGCAGAGTTTAAATCTCTACTTTTTATTAGATGTCATATATGCCTTTTGATGATCTGTGAAAAAACTGGCAATTTTTTTTTGAAGGGCCACTTAGTAAATATTTTAAACTTTGCCGGCTACATATGGTCTCTGTCACATGCATCTACGTACACACTTATTTTCTAGCCCTTTCCAACTGTAAAACAACAACAACAAAAAACCCCTACACCTCTTAGCTCAGTAACCACACAAAAACAAGCTACAGAGCCAATTTGACCCCCAGGCTAGAGTCTGCTGACCCCTGATCTATGGTAACAGTTTCAAAGTTCATTGAAGGACTCAGCATCAGACTGAAGGACAAGGTTTAGATGGTCTCAAAAAGGCTTCCTACTCTTCCTCACCCAAGCTTTTCTGATATCAGAGTGTTAGGGTCTCTAAGGTCAGACCTATTGTTCTGTGATTTTGAGAGTACATGGGCCCTTGTGATAGCCAGCTTCCAAGATGGCACCAATGACCCTCTCCCTCCTGGCATTCACAACTTTGTGTTGTCCCCTCCCACACTGTACCAGCACTGATATGAGGGATCAATAGAATGTGGTAGAAGGATGTGCTATCTGAGCCTAGATTCTAAAAGACATTGTGCTGCCTGCCTTGCTTTCACTCTCCTTAGATCCCTTGCTCAAGGGAAGGCAAATGTCATATTGTGAAGACAAGCAAGTGGTGTAGGTTTTAGGAACTAGGGCCTCCTGCCAACAGCCACGTGAGTGTGCCATTTTGAATCCACCCACTTCAGTCAAGCCTGGAGATGACTGCATCCCAGAAGGGAGCTTAATTGTAACCTTGTGAGATCCCCTGTTCCAGAACCACTCAGCTAAGCGAGTACGTACATTTCGGCAAGTCTGTTTTTTAACTTTATGAAAAATAACCAAATACGTGGATTACACAAATTCAAACTCTCCTATCGCCGGCACCGACCTACACAAATGCTTAGACATGGATGAGATAAGGGATAGGCTGCTGAAGTGAAGCTCTGGGAAAAGCTGAGAGGAGAGTGAGGCTTAGGTATGGACTGGGGATGGGATGCACATCAGAGATAAAAAGAAGTAGGGTGGGCGGGGGGCGCCTGGGTGGCTCAGTCGGTTAAGCATCTGCCTTCAGCTCAGGTCATGATCCCAGGGTCCTGGGATCGAGCCTTTCGTCGGGCTCCCTGCTCAGCGGGGAGCCTGCTTCTCCCTCTCCCCACTGCTCATGCTCACTCTCCCTCTGTCAAATAAATAAAATCTTAAAAAAAAGAAAAAACAGAAATAGGGTTAGGGTAAGTCCACTCACGCCCTTTAATAACTTTTAAATGACCCTTATTCTTGGCCAGGCCCATGTTGATTTGTCCTGCTTTATTTTTTGAATAACCAAATTATTATCCAGGTTGTACGCATGCAGGCCAAGAAGATTTAAGGCAAGTCAATTAAAATTAACTGGATAATTACTCCATATCCCTACCAACCCACTCCTTTCTACCTACAGTTACTCTTTTATACAGTCACAAATACTAATCAATTGAATATATTTTATCAAGTGAAAAAAATATAAGCTACTTGAAGGCAAGCATCCTTGTTCTCAAGCTTTGTATCCTTCTCAGTGCCTAACCCAGTACCAGATACGTTTTATGAAGCTAAGCAGAACAGACCAAACTACAAATAACATAGGACTGTCAGTTACAATATATGGCTTCCATTCCCATTTAATAGCTTAGAAGAATCATTTTGATTCTTTGATTTTCAATGAGCTCATTGGAAAATGGGGATAATAATACTTTCTCACAGGGTTATTTTGAGGTTCAAATGGAATGATAAATGCAAAAGAGCTCTGGCAACTGGAAATCTACGGAAATGTGAGGTGTTGTTAAAACAAAGCTCCATAAATATGCACTGAGTTAATCTATTCAGATGCTTTAGAGACTCTGATATTTTTTTCCTAAAAATATGAGTCAAGTTTCTCTAAATGTATCAGTTAACAACTGTGTTTCTCTATTAAAGGCAAAAGTCAGGTCTGTATTTTAAAGTACTAAAACGTGGAAATTCTGATATGATCCATTTGTATCTGCATAAATATATAAGGAGGAAACTCTTAACACTTAATCTATGCTTTGGGTTTTGTTTTGTTTTACTCTACAGGAATTAGTACACATCCCCACCTGTGATTAAAATGCATGACTTAAATTTAAAAATCTATTTCAGTGTCTTCAAGAATGTGATGTTAAATACATTTTCTCTCTCAATCATATGGTGAGATGCCCAAGATGTTGCATTTTCTTTCCTTACAGTTCAGTTCTCTCGCTCCAAAATCCTCTTTGTTTCAATTTCTTAAACTTCTGAAATCAGGGCATGCTGCTTGGTAATGGATTTGCTACTCGTTATTTTCTGGCACAGGAATAGCTTAACTGAATGCACAGTCCATTGGTCTAAAAGACATCCCACTCTAGCACTGCCATAGGGTGTCAGGATATTATTAATGTAAAAAATATAGATTCTTATATATGACCCCAAGTGCTTCGAATCCAATGAGAGCAAGAGAGCTTTTTGATACTAGGAAGAAGATTTGATCTTGCAGACAAATTTTGCCAGAAGCTCTATTCTCAGACTAGACAGACTAGCAATTCACAACTGAACAGATTTTGGCATGAATGTATGTAAAAAAGAACCCTTTATGTTTTCCAATAGAGTTGAAAATGTTACACGTTATCTGATTAAATATGATAAACATTTCTTATGTTCATTTAATGTACCAGTCATTGTTCTATGCACTGTAAGTGTACAGAGATGGTCTTTGCCCTCTAGGGGCTTATGCGTCTAGAAGACACGTAGATAAATGAGACATAATGAAATAAATGTTATGAGACATAATGAAGTAAATGTTAAATCCAGGT
This sequence comes from Leptonychotes weddellii, assembly GCF_054177405.1. Classification (NCBI taxonomy): domain Eukaryota; kingdom Metazoa; phylum Chordata; class Mammalia; order Carnivora; family Phocidae; genus Leptonychotes; species Leptonychotes weddellii. The sequence continues at coordinate 8,543,265 of NC_138385.1, read as the reverse complement.
ATGAGGGGCGCCTGGGTGGCTCAGTCGTTAAGCGTCTGCCTTCGGCTCAGGTCATGATTCCAGGTCCTGGGATTGAGCCCCGCATCGGGCTCCCTGCTCAGCGGGAAGCCTGCTTCTCCCTCTCCCACTCCCCCTGCTTGTGTTCCCTCTCAAGCTGTGTCTCTCTCTGTCAAATAAATAAATAAATAAATCTTTTAATAAATAAATAAATAAATAAATCCAGGTATGAGGACTGCACTCTGGGTGCAGAAAGGGGAATGATTAATTCTGAATAGAGACCAGAGCACTAAATCTGAGCCTGCAAGAAGACTTTAGTAGGCAGAAACCAAATGGGGCACATGGCCATCCAGGCAGAGGGAACAGTCTAAACAGAAATGGCTAAGGCAGAAAAGTGTTTAAGGTCCACAGAGAGTAAATATTTTGTAAGGTGTAAATGTAAAATTCAGAGGGTGAATTTGGATTTGAAACTTAAAAAGTGGTTTGGGATTCAATTGGCAATATCATGCTACGAAGTTTGGAGTTTATTTTGAAGGAAATTGGGAGTCACTGACAAATTTTGACAAACAGAATTTGAGATGTCTGCTTTATAAACCTTTGCTTTATAAAGACAATTCTAAAAACAGCATGAGGGAGGGGCGCCTGGGTGTCGCAGTTGGTTGGTTAAGCATCTGACTCTTAGTTTCGGCTCAGGTCATGATCTCAGAGTCAAGAGATCGAGCCCCGAGTTGGGGAGTCTGCTTAAGACTTTCTCTTTCCCTCTCCCTCTCCCTCTGCCTCTACCTCCCCGCACACACTATAAATAAATAAATCTTAAAAAAAAAAAAAGCATGAGAATTGGTCTAAGGAGATGAGAATGAAGAAAGAGATGCTGGTTAGTCCAAAAGGGAGCTCTGTCTGAGGGAAGATAGTGGCAATTTGAATAGAAAGGAAGGAGATAACTGGGACTGACATGAAAGATATTTCAAAGACAGGACCAACAGGATTTAGCTGATTGGATGGTTGGGGAAGTATGGATGTGAAATAACCTAGAATGAATCTGAAGTTCTACCACCAGTAACTAGGGGCTGTGATGAGCTAGTGGTTATCAGGAAACTGAACAATCAAGTTACAGTAATGGTATTGTCAGAGATACTTACATACATAAGAATCTACTCATCGATGGAAAGAAAGAAGGCTGGAAGTGATTATTCTTCCTCTTAGAAACAGAAAAACACATCTGAAAATGATGTGTAAATAAAAGATGGTGACTTCTAATGAAAGGATATTAGTCCACCTCCATGTGGAGAAATAAGGGAGTGTTCAGTTTCTAGCATGTAAGTCTTGGTTTCTTCCCAGGTGAGCCAGACTCATAGCTGGGATGGTGGCAGGTTTCTGTGTGGTCTTAGAGACCCAGCTGGGTGGAATGTAGAATAACCTTAGAGGAATGGGGGGTTAGACATCAGAAGAGCTTATAGAGACATGGAGGCAGCCCAAATGGAATGACTTCCCAGGTATTCAGCCAGGCTGAGTCACGTTCAGTACTCATAAAATTCCAACAGTGACAGCACAGGGGTAAGGTCGGTGTTGGCAGCTTTACATACTGAGCTAAGATTGTTTTATGTTAATTACTTATAGTACTATCAGTCTACAGCAGAGGATGTCTCTTATATTTCAGATATCCCCAGTAGTACGGGGAACTGGGAACGGGGAGATTTTCCAATAAGGTGATAATCTATGAAACTAAGAAAAATGAACAGACGGAGGAGATGGTGCGCCCCCGTGCAGTTCTGTTGGCTCATCACGCTACTCCACCGGGTTCCTGGGCGTGGCCAAGCGCCAGTTACCTGAGACCTCAGGCAGAAGAGGAAGGGAGGAGAAAGAGCTGAAGAGAAAAATAAGCAGGATAAACCGAAAGGGATTGAGAGAGAACTGGCAGAAGCTCAAGACAACGGAATAGTAAAGTAAGCCTGCCTTTCTCTGGAAAGGTGTGGATGAATATAGCTTTCTGCATTGTGTGATACTCGATACTCACCAAAAAAAAAAAAAAAAAAGATACATATATATTAACAAATAAGATACTAACACTGATATGACATAGGAAACAGATGCTGAGGAATGCTCCAACCAACATACAATGCTAGCTGGTTGGTTTAATTATTTAGAGCAGAGGGGAGGGGCAGAGGGAGAGGTAGAAAGAGAATCTTAAGCAGGCTCCACTCCCAGCAGGACCGCCACGTGGGTGGGGCTCGATCTCACAACCCTGAGATCATGACCTGAGCCGAAATCAAGAGTCCGGCGCTTAACAGACTGAGCTACCCAGGTGCCCCTAGCTAGTTGTTTAGACACAGATATAAATGACAGAATCATTTTCCACAGTTCATGCATGCCTGCATCCACGCATTCAGTGAATATTTACTGTGTACCTGTATGTCTCAGACAACAGGCGGAGGTACGGGTGATGCAAAAATCAGACAGTTCTTGCTCTCAGCCAGATCACTACCTACTTATATGTTAACCTAGAAGCCTGGAGAGGAGATCAGTTTAGCAATTAAATGTACTACCCGTTCCTGAAGGGTTGAATGGATAGACTAACAAAATAACAAAAGCTACAAATAGCCGTCCTTGAACATCTACTGTGTGCCACACACTGAGCTGCACAGTTCACATCTATCACTTCATTCAGTCCTCACAACAATCATAGGAGGTAGAGACTGTTACTCTAAAATTTTAGATAAGGAGATAGGATGTGAATTTAAGACACTTTTAAGACACTTCCTCAGTGTCACAAAATGTAATTATTGCAGCTAGAAATTGAACACCTATCTCTTTCATTTCAAAGCCCATTTTCTGCTCTCACACCAGGTTACCACTCAAGAAACTTCTACCTAAAACTGAGGAAGGAGAGTTAGGGAGCTGGAGATAGTCTGAGAAAACCTCTGTGAAGAGGTGGACCATGAATGTGGAAGAAAGCAAGAAACCTGAAATGACAGGAGCCTTTCCAGGTGGACATATATGAAGCCAGGGTGGGGAGGATAAAAAGGGAGAGGGGGGCAGGAAGTATCAGCAAAAGCCCTGAACTAGGACCGAGCACACAGGAAAGCAGGCCAAAGAGAACTGGCCATCTGAACCTTAAAAAAAAAAAAACTGGCCATCTGGAACCCACTGCCATATTGAAACACACGAAGGGCTTCTCATTTCCAAAATGGTGACCCTACTGCGAGTAAACCTCTGGGAGCCTTCACAAGGATGTATCATCATGTGGGTCATTTATTTCTTCAACTTCCACCTCTGCCCAAGTTTTTTTAATTATTATTATTATTTTAGTTAGTTAGTTGGGCTCCATGCCCAGCATGGAGCCCAATACAGGGCTTGAATTCATGAGCCTGAGATCAAAACCTTAGCTGAAATCAAGTCAGAAGCTTAACTCAGTGAGCCACCCAGGTGCCCCTCTGCCAAAGGTTTTTAGATGCTCCTAGTAATCTATGAAAGCATCAACAGGCTGCAGCTTAATATACGTGCAAGCAACTTCCAGCTGGGAAAAGCTCAGCCAGCGGGCAACTAGTTTTCAGGTTGTTGCTATGAAGAGTGCTGTTCCAGGTTGTGAAGCCATGCTTCAGAATGCTGCTTGCACATGTATATGTCAGCAAACAACCGGGGCGTCTCACACTGGGATGCCACCTAAATCAGAAGTGCCCACTGGAAGCGGCCTCGCCCCGAGTCATGGGGATATGACTGTAGTCTGTGATTATCATTTCACGTCCCTATTGTCTTCTTATTGAATATGCCTTAATGAGTTGATTCAGGACCAAAATGATTGGAAAAAATGTTGCTAAAAGGAAGTGGTTCCCACCAATGTGTTTGCTTTAATCACTATGCTTCATATTAGGAAACAGAAAGACATTTATTTATTCATCCATTCATTTATCAAAAATATCTCTCTACATCAAAAACTGTGGTAATCACTAAGGGCAAGATACAAAGATTAATAACAAATTCTATCATCATAAATTACAGTTTAGAAAGAAAGATATATATATAGATGTAATAGTATAATGCCTTGCTTCTTAAACCAGGACCTGGGAACATAGTCTCAGGATTAGCCTGAAGAGGTTAATCAATCAGATTACGTGCATGCCCATGTGTGACTCTCCCAAAACTTTCTAAGTAATACAAGCCCATTTTGGATCATTTGGAGGTCTACCTTATTAGAACATATGATCTTGCAGGGCCCCAGTTGGTGTTTTAGTTTTAAAGGAGGTCACTGCTAGGTTTGCGATTGTATTTTCAATCAAGTTGATGCCAATGAGTACCCTCCTTTTGTTGTCCAGTACAAATGAAAGGAACAGCTTTATGATACAGATAATGAGTTCTGGCTCTGCAAAGAACAAATCAGAGCATGATGTGCCATGCAAACAAAAGTGTGAAAGGAGAAAAGTCATGGAAGAACTGAAGCATTACAAAGCCAAAAAATCTGACAAGGTACTTTGTCGTATTAACAACTGTATTTTAGCTCTGAGGTATACTTTGATTTCAGGAAAACAGCATCATTACATTATTTGAATTGTGTTTTTATGGTTTAAATAGATTTTTTTTGGAAATAGCTTACGCATGGATTTTCAGTTTGGAAATATTTAAGTAACATATTAAAATAAAACTTAAAAATAATTTAAGTTACACGATAATTATTCCTTTAAAAATGGTCCAGGGGCAGGGCGCCTGGGTGGCTCAGTCAGTGAAGTGTCTGCCTTCGGCTCAGGTCATGGTCTCAAGGTCCTGGGACCCAGCCCCGCACTGGGCTCCCTGCTGAGCAGGGAGCCTACTTCTCCCGCTCCCGCTCCCCCTGCTTGTGCTCTCCATGTCAAATACACAAATTTTTTTTAAAAAAATGGTCCAGGGGCAGGGAAAAAAAGGTCTGAGGTGCCCCGCCTGGGTTGCACATTCATCCAAGTCCTGACCGGGCCCAACCCTGCTTAGCTTCCGAGAGCAGACAAGATGCGCTGCCATCAGGCTGCTAGGGCCATAGGCTGGGTTGCACATTCAGTTTAGCGTCCAACTCTTGGTTTTCTGCTCAGGTGGTGATCTCAGGGTCTTGAGATGGAGACCCACATCTGGCTCCACACTCAACTTGGAGTCTGCTTAAGGTTCTCTCTCCCTCTCCCTCTGCCCCTCCCGGTCATGCTCCCTCCCTCTCTTTCTCTCTCAAATAAATACATCAATCTTTTAAAAAAAAATGCTCCATATATTAGCCAGATTGAGAATCACTCTTGTGTCATATGTCCATTCTGCCTGCCTCCACTCCAACCACTTTGATGGAGATATATGATGCTGATCTCCTAACGTCCCAGTTTAACAGATTACTAGGCCTCATTTTAACGACTCTCCTGAGGTATTTGAGAATGTTTTCCACTTTCTTCTTTTTGAAGTTCCATTTTTCTTCCAACTACTGAAAAATCACTCTTTTCTTCTGCTCCTCTGGCCATTCTTTCTTAGTCCTCTTCTGGAATTATTATTCCTCTATCAGTCTAAATAAGTATTGCCACCCCTAAGAGTTTTTCTCTGGTTTTTTATTTTTATCACTTTTTGTACTTGACATGGGTAAATTCAGCTGCTCCTCAAATTTCAGTGACTACAAATACAGTAACGACAAACTCTAAATTATGGAGCCAGATCTCTCTCCTAAGCTCCACATCTGCCTCTACAACTGTGTAGCTGGTCCTGAGTGTCCACAGCCTGCTCAAAGTCAAGATGTAGGAAACTGAACTTATCGGCTAAACACACACAGACACACACACACACACACACACACTCTCCTCAACTTCACATCCTTTTACTCTAGGGTCCGTCTTGTGAGTGGCAGCCATCCAGCAGTATTTCTCAGTTTCTAGCTTGTATCCAAGTCAGAAACCTGTAAGTGTATGCAGGATGCAAGCAGACTGTGACTTCATTCTTTCTTTCCACTTGCTGCTTCAAACTCATAACTGGTTTTAACACCTATGGATAACAGAGTTGGGCAGCCCCGACTGGTTTTGCAGTCACTTTCAAATTCTAGTGAAGATGGGAGTCTGTTTTCATTTTGTTGATTTGCTCACCGCTATTACGCACATGGATTTTCTCTGATCTCTTTGCTGTCTGGTGGTCCCCTCTTCTGGGATCACCTCGTTATCCAATAGCCTTTTCAGGCAGAGGCCCTACCTAAGACAACTTAGTCTGTCTCCCTTCCTCTGGGCTCTGCATCCGGCCCACAAAAATAAAACTCCATCTGTTACAGCAACAAACTCTGAAAGTACAGGCCATTCCTTGTGCAGCCCTGCATCTATAATCTGCAGAAATACAGGAGTTTAAGCCATATCTTTTTTACTTCCAGCTTCTCAGAGGTGAGTCACCTAACAGTCCCTGCATCCCTGAAAACTCCAGGGAACACAGGTCACAGTCTTGAGGCATCCCTCACTTGACTTGAGGTAGGTAGAAGCTTGCTCCTCTCCTCACCGAGAGCACATCCACAACTCTCTTCAAATACATGCGAATCCCTGGCTTTTTCAACCTCAGCAAGTGCTGCAAAAATGAACTAGGATCTCTCTTTAAAATGCTGTTTTTATTTTTATTTGACAACTGTTGCTTTGTTCTCAGGCTTTGGTGACTCTTCTGAAACTCATTGACATTGGGATAATTCCAATAGGACCTCTTATAATGCAATCATGGCATTCCCTTTCCCTTAGGCCTAAAAGTGCTATCTCCTATCTCTTTGGCCCAACCATTCCTCCTTCCCTTCATTACTTTTTATTTCTGACCCCCATTCATTCTTATCCTCCTCCCCCACATTTCCATATCCTCCTAACTTACTGTCTTGTCTCCAATGTTACCTTCTTCCCTCTACACCCTAATCGTAAACCATCATCCACCTATCAAAAGGAATGGTGTTTCCAGAACGCATGTACATGATGATTACAAAACACACACACTAAAGATAAAGAAACATATAGGTTGCAAATAAAAGGATGAAAGGAGTTGTCCTTATGGAAATACTAAGCATAAGAAAGCTGGTATGGATATATTTATGACAGACACAGCACTTCAAGATGAAGAGGATCACCAATGACAAAGAAAAGCATTTCACAAAATGCCAAGAGGCAATTCATCGAGAAGACAATTATCTTGCAGTATTCACCTAACAACAAAGCATCAAGACACATAAAGGACATTTGAAGCATGTCCCTGGTTGGTGTCACTTCAAAAAGACCTTCTTTGAAGGACAGTAACAATCTCAGTACTTAAAACAAGAGGTCCTTGTTTCCTAACAAATACAGCCTCACTCCAGTCCTCAATCAGTGCTTTAAGAGTTCTCAGAGATGCAGTAACTTCCAGAATTTTCGGATAGTCTCAATTCAATTTATTCAGAGGAATGCATATATTCACTATGGAGAATGTCTGTCAAAAATCAACAGTTTCGGGGCATCTGGGTGGCTCAGTCAGTTAAGCATCTGCCTTTGGCTCAGGTCATGGTCCCAGGGTCCTGGGATTGAGCCCCACATCGGGCTCCCTGCTCGGCGGGAAGCCTGCTTCTCCCTTTCCTCCCCACTCGTGCTCTCTCTTGCTCTCTTTCTCTCAAATAAATAAATAAAATTTTTTAAAAAATCAACAGTTTCTTGGGGCACCTGGGTGGCTCAGTCAGTTAAGCGTCTGCCTTCGGCTCAGGTCATGATCTTGGGGTCCTGGGATCAAGCCCTGCATCAGGGTCCCCGCTCAGCAGGGAGCCTGCTTCTACTTCTCCCTCTGCCCCTCCCCCAGCTCATGCTCTCTCTATGTACTCTCTCTCTCAAATAAATAAATAAAATCTTAAAAAAAAACCAACAGTTTCTTCTGAGCCTTCCTTTTGATAAGGACTCCATCAAACGTTGAATCATTTAAAAATAAAGAGAGAAATAAAAAATAAAAATAAAACAAAGAGAAAATTCTTAGGGTCAGAATTTGTGTAAATTCAAAGCAAATTTTTTTGCATACTTCAAAAAAAAAGGATTGGGGAACCACTCTGATGAAGAAAAGTAGTTACTTGAGTCAAGGAGCAGCTTCTAGAATTATTGAAAGTAACTCAGTATTTATAGAATTATTTGACCTTAATGATTTTTAATAATTGTTCTACTAAGTCATGATGATTATTTCTTAATATTGCTTGATATGGGGTATTTCATATAGAATTTATTAAATGCTGATAACCTGGCACTTTTTCAGTAGGGCCTGTGCTATCTCTTACAACTATTACTAGGCTTTAGAAGGTATCTCTCAGAGACAATACTCACTCCATGGCAACTAAATTTGTCGATGCTAAAATCTGGTCCATGTAGGCAGGCGGTATGTAAAGGTGATCTTATTAGAACTATCTCCAAATCCCATTACAGACCACTTGTATTGATTGTGCTTCGCAAATGTTGTGGTTTGTCTGGAACCAAAATATTTCACCTCTGAAACCATATAGTCATACATGGCTACTAAAAGAAGGAGTGTTGTGGCTTGAATTGTGTTCCCAAAAAAGGTATGTTGAAGTCCTAACCCTGGTTCCTGTGAGTGTGGCTTTGTTTGGAAATACTCTTTGCAGACATAATCAAGTTAAGATGAGGTCACTAGGGCACGCTCTAATCCAGTATGACTGGTGTTCTTCTGAGGAAAAGAGCCACAGACTCTGAGACACACAGAGAAGGCCATGTGCTGACAGAGGCCGAGGCTGGAGTGATGCTGCCACAAGCCAAGGAAGGCTACCAGAAGCCAGAAGAAGGAAGGAAGGATCCTCCCACAGAGGCTTCTAAGGCAGCATAACCCTACTACCACCTTGATTTTTAGATTATCTAGCCTCAAGAACTGTGACAGAATAAATCTGTTGTTGTTTTAAGTCACTAAATTCGCAGTACTTTGTTACAGCAGTCTGAGGAAACTAATACATATAGCAAAGTCTATTTATACCTTACTGGAGTTCAATGTTAGAACTCTGGTTACTGTAGTGACTCTCCCCTACCATGCACAAAACTGCTTCTACTGATGCTCCACTTCTTTAGGGCTGCTGATGGGGCATCAGGATTCCTCGCCTGAACTTACAAACTTACTGACCAGTGGGAACAAGGACAGTGACTATAGGATAAGCAATCTGACAGAGATAGATACCCTAATATTCAAAAAGTGAATTAAGGGGGCGCCTGGGTGGCTTAGTCGGTTAAGCGTCCAACTCTTGATCTCAGGTCTTGATCTCAGGGTCGTGAGTTCAAGCCCCTCACTGGGCTCCACACTGGGCATGGAGCCTCCTTAAAACAAACAAACAGAGGGAATAAGCCATGTAGTGGGGTTTCCTGGGACTTCAATCTGCCAGGAACATTACTAAGTCCTAGCTGGCTCTTTCTAACCCATTTATTGTCTAGTGAGGGCACCAGGGACTGGGATGGCTCTATACCTTTCATAGTTTGTAACTTCTAATTACATTTTCCATCCCATTGATTAAACTCTTATATATAACATGGTGGCCAAAATTAAATAGGATTCAAAGATGGTTACTTCCTCATAAGACATCTGGAATACAGTAACTTTTTGTCTCCTGGAGTTAATTAGAACTGTTGTGATGTTTTAAGGGCTATGGTTTCCAACTGCACTATTCACCTTTCTGCACAATTGCTTCAAGGTGGATTCCCACTGTTCAATTTGCTATCTTTTTTCTTTTTCTTGGCCAGGACCCAAACTTTCCTTGACCTCATTTCTTTCTTTTTACTCCCTTTCTGTACATGCCTATGTTCTTAAGTTATTTTTGTATCTTTCTTTCCACACATCAAGACAGAGAACACATCAAATGACTCAACTTCTGTCAGTGACCCCCTCCACCTCCTCTACACTACAGGTGCATCTGCATTCACCACACTAATCAGTTCTATTGCGTTGCTTTTCTTCTTCCAAGAGAACTGACAATGACCACAGTAATTTCTAAATAAGATCCAGGAAATCTTATGAAACAGAGAAAATTAGAAATTCACACTCTTAACAACCAGTTACAGGATAGCACAGTATTCAGGCTATTTTGACATTCTTGTAATAATGATGACCATATAGTTGTTCCATTTATTTATGTGTAATAGCTTGAATGCACTTGATGGTCTTAATCACTCTTTTGAGATACCAACATTCTTCATGTGAAATTTGTCACTATTAGAAACAAAAGCATGATTAATAAAATTAGAGAATTTGACATGAGATTATAGTTTATAGTTTTTGTATAAATAAGAAAGAAACGTTGGATTTATGTTTACAAAATAGCATTTGGTAGGCATTGCTGTATTTTGCAGTCTATTAGTAGTCTCCCTTAATTCAAGGTAAATTTTTAAATAATTAAAGAAATAATTTTTAAGAAATAAATGTTGCCCTGATGCCAAAGTACTACTGTGATTTAAGTTGTTATTTTTGAAAATGGAAGTCAAGAATTCAGAACAGATTAGCACATTTCCCTGAGGTGTCATTTAAATTATATATTACCTTTGATGATATATAATTGTGTTTTTGTCCAGGCTGCTGTAACAAAATATAAACTGGGTGGTTTATAAACAACAATTTTTATTATTCACAGTTCTAGAGGCTGGACTTAAAGATCATGTGTCCTCACACGGTGGAAAGGGCTAGGGATCTCTCTGGAGCCTCTTTTGTGAGAACACTAATCCCATTCATGACCTTAGCACCTCATTAAGGCCTCACCTCTTAATATCATCATCTTTGGGGGATAAGATCTCAACATATGAATTTGGGGTGGGCACAAACATTCAGACCACAGCACTCCATTTAATCCCAAAAGACCATGCCATTTTAGAGCTGCTAGTCTTTACTCAGGTTGAGCCTTCATCTTAGAATACCTCTTCCCAACTAGAGAGACCTTACTACTCCCTAAAGCTTTCTGCATATTTGTATTGTTACATTCAGTAAATAAGGAAAGAAACACACCCATATATGCTCACCAATGTTAACTGAGATCTTATTATACTAGATAAGTTTATGATCAATAATTTCATGGATTCCTCCAAAAACTCTGTGAGCTATTATTTCCACACTTTACATAAAAAGAAACAGTCAAATATTTTCAATTCCTTGCCCAAAGTTGTACAGCTAATTCATGTGGGAATCAGCATCTGCCATGCCCCATTCTGTCTAACTCCAAAGTTTATGCTCTTTCCATTTTTCACAATGTTGTCTCTGAAGCACCATCGTCATACTATGAAAAACTACACTTCTGGTGGTGAGGGCTGTGTAATGTTCACAACTGTCAAATCACTTGTTGTACATCTGAAACTAATAAAACACTGTCGTCAACTATACTTCAATTTTAAAAAAGAGTATCTTTTTTCCCCTCTGTAATGTTAAGTGGATTCAAGCAACTAGTTCTTGAGTATCCACTCCTTGTTGGAAGCAAGGACAAGATAATGGCAAGATAAACTGCTTATCACCAACCTCCGCAAGATAGATGAAGCAAGTCATTTATCTAGTTGACCTTGACTCCATAGCTAGGTTGGCCAACTGCCCTCATTTGAGGGGGACTGTCCAGTTTTAGCACTGAAAATCCTCCCATCTCAGGAGACTACCTCAGTCCTGGGCAAACCGGAAGGGTGGGTCACCATAACTCCACCTGAAGAGTAGAAACTCCTTGCATTATTTATAATATTCATAATCTGATCAATTAAATACAGAAGCGGGACCCAGACATCACTGTATATTTTTTTAAGGTTGCTGGAGTTAGGAAACATTGTTCGAAAGCAGTGGTTCTTTCTGATCCAACAGCATAAGCATTCCCTGGATCCTTGTTAGAAATACGAATACTCCAACCCCACCCCACACCTACTAAATCAGAGTCTCTGGGAGTAGGACTCCCCAAATCTGTTTTAACCAGTCCTCTAGATGATTCTGCTGTGTGCTCATGTTTGAGAATCACTGCTGTATGGAAATGACATGAACACACCTCTCCCCTACCACTGTCCCAAGAGCAATCTCCCGTGAACTCTGCTGTGGGCAGCCTGTGGTCGCACTACTGCTTTCCTCCACCCTCTCCTATATGCCCCTGGAGTCTCCTTTTGCATTTATTTCCCTCACTTTCCCATACTCCCTGAATATGAGTAATTACAACATTGCTAAGTGCTTACAGATTCGGAAAATTTTCACAGATTTCATTGCATTTCAGAATTTCCCCCCACTGAAATTCCCCTAGAGCAGAGGTGAGTGAACGCACATCCCTCCAGGGCTCCTGGCGTTGTCTCCTGAAGCAGCCCACTACAAGAATAGAATGTGATTGAAGCTTCACATGGGCCCCTAAAAACTCACATGGATTCTTCTTTCTACTTCTTAATATATTCATGTTTGTTTTATTCGAAAAATTATTTCCTCCAATTTTCAAGTAAACTTGACTCCACAGGGAGACATTTGCCCCCAGTGTGTTATCCTTTGGCTTTTTGCTTCACACCCATGGGGTACACATATTTCTGTCTGCAAAGCACAAAAGATACCACCCCATTTAATTCTCACAATGACCCTGTGAAGTGTTAAACTTTACCCCTGCTGAAGAGGATACCAAGGCTCTGAAAGGTTAGGTAGTATTCCCAAGGTCATATAATGGAGAAATGCCTGAATTAGGCCTGCATGACTAAAGGTTGGCTGTTTGTACTAGGGCATATAATTATCTGACGTTGTGGACATAAACTCCTAGAGGACAAGGGTACTACTATTTTATATTCTATACCCAATATAGTACTTCATAGATGTTCATGTGCTGTCTCTCTCTCTCTACATGTGTATATATACATATATAAGTAATAATATAAATAAGTAGTAAAATAATATAAAATGAGTGAAAAAAAGCATATTAGTAATTTAAGAAGTTGAATTTTTTTTTCTTTTTATTCCCCTATACACTGCAAATTGTAGAAATATCTGGAAGGACTTTTTAAGCTCCCACAGACATTGGTTAAAATGCAAAATAAAACCATGTAAAAGATAATAGTTTTTGGGTGCCTGGGTGGCTCAGCCACTTAAGCATCTGACTTTGCTTCAGGTCATGATCTCAGGGTCCTGGGATGGGGCCCCTTGTCTGGGCTCTGAGCTCAGCAGAGAGTTTGCTTCTCCCTCTCCCTCTCTTTCTTCCCCCTTTCGCGCTCTCTCTCTCTCAAATAAATAAATAAAATCTTTAAAAAAGAGAGAGAGAGAACAGCTTTTGACAATATTAAGGACCTAGGAGTATCAAAATTCAAAACCCCACCATAACCACCCCTGTCCCACAGAGTCCCTGACAGAAACCCAAGTACCAGATTCAGTGGCAAAGGAAAGTAAGCTACCAGTGTAATGTGAGCCTGGCTTTTACCCAAACCCCAATGCAGGGAGTGCAGGAACGTGATTTAAGTCCAAATTCAAATTCTGTGGTCTTATCAAAGCCTAGCACAGCAAAGAGAGAAGAGAGAACAAGATAGCCAGAGTGGTCTAGTAGGAGAGAAGGCTCTAGTCCACTATAACACTTCAGACATAAGGAAGGTAGCTTTAGAAGAGAATAGGTGAAACATATCCATCAACTGTTAACACAGTAATCCTGCCAACTGGTAGAGTCCAGTTCTCTGCTCCTGAATCTAAGTGAAGATCTGTATTCACTGCGGAAGGAATTGGGGAATGAGAAGTAGGGAACTTTCTCCATCAACTACTTCCGACACTCATTTGGGAAATTGGAGTTAAAAATAAGTATTTGTTCTATCCTTAGGTAGGTAGGCTAGCATGAAATAGCATTTCTTAAAATGTTTTCTTTGGAATAAAGATTCCATTATCAATTAAGTTTGGGAAACTCCTGGCTATACGGTTTCTTTACTGAAAGTCCTATTCAGGATGCTTAAAATACATGAGCATGAAGAATCTAAAAAAGGGGGGGGGGCATCATAATATACCACACTTTCAAAACTTGTTTGGCCAACAAACACCCATTCTACTGAATATATTGTAGAGATGTCAATATAGAGGAAAGATCAAGGGATTTGGCATTGAAGAAACCTCACTTCACTTAATGCTATAGCACTTACTAGCTGTATAAACATGATCTAATTATGTAATACATCGGAGTTTCTGTTTTCTCATGTGATGAAAGGATAATAATCCCAACCATGCAAATTCATGAGGGTCATGAGTTGATAGATATGAATTGTCTAGAGGATTGTGCTTGATTAAATAGAAGTTGCTCAGCAAGAAGTACTTCCCCTCTCTCCATTATTTTCATATACACTTGCTTAACCAATTGTGTGTAAATACCAAGCCATTGATGAATTTAGCCAATTAAGTAAAAATAATCAGTCAAATCTGCAATAAGATAATGGAGAGTGCTAACTCTTTGCAAGATAGAGTAATCAGTTGTGCATAATGCTGTGGTGTTGCATGCAACACTTTCTCGGTTATTATGGTTTGGAAGAGTTTTCAAAGGTTGAAACTCAAAAAAGTGACACATAACTCAATGAAGCACTTGGCTTTTATTTTTACTCTGCTAATTCTTATGTGAATATTGGTATGAGTCTCCTCTGATTTATGCAGAAGTTTTGATCTGCTGCGTTATATTCTGGAGCCAGACACCAACAATTTACTGTTTGTAAGGAAGGGTTACTTCAAAGCAAGTCAGAGCTTGACCAATTTAGGATTTGCATTAAGTAAGTGATTTAAGTTAAATGTTGGAAGCAAAGAAATCCTATCCAATCTACATAGGACTCTCCAATTTGAACTAGGTTTAGGTTTATAAGGAGTCATTTCCTCTAGCCAGCTTTTCTGTCCCCAAGACTCAGCAGTGCTTTTCTTCATCAAACAATTAGTAAAAAAAAAAAAAAATCCTAAAGTCTTTTGTTCATCATCCCAAATGAGTGAAAGAGCTAGCAATTTTAAAGCTACAGCTCAGGGCTAATATTTAGAGAACACTTCTGGGTTGCAATGCCTGGGGATTAGAAGAGTGATCTAAGCTGATGGTTCTCAAAGTGTGGTCCCTGGATCAGTAGCATCAGCAGCACCCCTGAACTTGTTAGAAATTCACATTCAAGGGACTTACTCCAGACCTACATCAGAAAATCTTGAGTTGGGGGGGGTGGCGCCTGGGTGGCTCAGTCAGTTGAGGGTTGACTCTTGGTTTCAACTCAGGTCATGATCTCATGGGTCATGGGAGTGAGGCCCGCTTTAGGCTCCGTGCTCAGTGTGGAGTCTGCTTGA
This sequence comes from Leptonychotes weddellii, assembly GCF_054177405.1. Classification (NCBI taxonomy): domain Eukaryota; kingdom Metazoa; phylum Chordata; class Mammalia; order Carnivora; family Phocidae; genus Leptonychotes; species Leptonychotes weddellii. Next base: position 8,528,064 of record NC_138385.1, on the reverse strand, counting down.
AGATTCTCTCCCTCTTCCCCTCCCCTCACTCATGCACACACACGCACTCTCTAAACTAAATAAAAACATCTTTAAAAAAATCTGAAGTTGGGGATGAGTTTTAACAGGCTTTCTGATTCTTATTCATGCTAAAATAAGAGAACCACTGATTTAAATATTGTAACCTGTGTGTGTGTGGGTGGGGGGGTGTGGGTGTATACACAATATGCTCTTAAAGAATAAGGTTCTTGGAGTGATATCAGCAAGATGGTAGAATAGGAGGTTCCCCACCTCTATCCCTCACCACAGCAACAATAACTTGGCAACCATCCACAGAAAAAAGTATCTTTGTGGGAACCTTAGGAACCGGATAGGAGGATACAAAACACCAGTGGAGCCCAAGACTGAGCAGGGCGATTTTGAGAAGGCAGGCCCACACCCAGGTAGCCGGTTCACCCACTGTGGTCCCAAGCTACAGAACCAGTAACAGACCCATCTGCCTTTGGGTTCAGCTTCAACTACATTTGACCTTAGTCCTGCTATCAGTACCATCCACTAGGGGACCTAGAAGGAGGGTAACAGGCCTGCCAACTTAATTTTACTGTGGATATTGAAGCAGCCCAGGATTTCAGTTCTAGCCCTGTCCCAGCCATAGTTTGAAAGTAGTCTTGTCAGCCCAGGGCCCCACCAGGATAAACACCCATCTGTGCCCCCAGAGGCAGGTCTGCTGTACTGGTCCAACTGTAACCAGTTGAAATGTCCCTCTAACTTAGCTCCAGCTCCTCCCAGCTGGGGTACAGGAAAAGGGTTTCCCACACAGGGACTCAGCAGAAGACATCCTTGTCCCTGGAGACAGGCCTACCAACTTTGATCCCACTGAGAATCCTGAAGTGGCCCTGTAACTCACCCCAGTCCCTCTCAGCTACAGTCTAGAAGCAGTCCTATCCATGCAGGGACCTGTCCAGTGGCCCAGACGCAGCCATCGCAGAGACCCGGCAGGAGTCAGACACATCCACATCTGCACACCTGGTAAGAGGCCTGCGATCCTCAGCCCCTGATGTGGACCTCTGTTCCACTGCCAGCCCTACTGACAAAGGTCCTGGAGGCAGTCCTGTTCACTCAGGGACCACACAGGATCCATGCCCACCCAAGCCCCTGGTAACAGGCTTGACAAACACGGACCCCACTGTAGACCCAGCAGCAACCACATTACCCAGCCAGACCCTGCTGAACTATGATGCCAGAGACAATCCCATCAGTCCAGGAACCCGACATGACAAAGTCTCTGTGGGCTGAAAACAGTCCATAAAGACTGCAAGAGGTGTTTACCCATCAAATGCTCAGATCCCAATACAAGGCTACGAGGATCACACAGAAGCAGGGAAAGGTGACATCACCAAAGGATGTCACCTAATAAATTCTCAGCAACCAACCACAAAAAGTGGAGATCTATGAATTGCCTGACAAATAATTCAAAATTATCTCAAAGAAGCTCAATGAGATGCAAGAGAACACAGATATTATTTGGCCATAGAAAAGAAGGAAATCCTTTTGTCTCTCTCAAATACATAAATAAAATATTTTTAAAAAGGTGGAGGGGCACCTGGGTGGCTCAGTTGGTTTAGCATCTGCCTTCGGCTCAGGTCATGATCCCAGGGTCCTGGGACCGAGTCCCGTGTCAGGCTCCCTGCTCAGCGGGGAGTCTGCTTCTCCCTCTCCCTCTGCCCCTCCACCTGCTTGTGCTCTGTCTCTTTCTCTCTCTCTTAAATAGATAAAATCTTAAAAAAAAAAAAAAAGAAGGAAATCCTGCCATCTACGATAACATAGATGAACAGGGAGATTATTATGCCAGGTAAAATAAGCCAGGCACAGAAAAACAAATATCACATGATCTCACTTATTTATGGAATCTACATTAGTCAAATACAGAAACAGCAGAATGGTGATTGCCAGGAACTAGGTGGTGGGGTATATGTAGACATGTTGGTCAAAGAATACAAATTTCCAGGGCTCCTGGGTGGCTCAGTTGGTTAAATGTCTGCCTTCGACTCAGGTCATGATCCCAGGGTCCTGGGATCGAGCCCCGAATCGGGTTCCCTGCTCAGCGGTGAGTCTGCTTCTCCCTCTGCCTCTCCCCCTGGCTTATGCTCTCTCTCTCTCAAATAAATAAATAAAACTTTTTTAAAAATTAAATGATCTTTAAAAAAATAATACTGTATTATATAATTGATATTTGCTAAAATAGATCTTTTATTTTCCTCAGTATTTCTTTCTTCATTGAGGTCTAATTGACATTATATTAGTTTCATGTGTACAACATAATGATTTGATATTTGTATACACTGCAAAATGATGACCACAATAAGTCTAGCTACCATCCATCATCATACAAAGTTACAAAATGAAATTCTTTTGTGTGATAAGAACTTTTAAGATATACTCCCTTGGCAACTTTCAAATATGCATTACAGTATTATTGACTATCGTGACATGCTTACATTACATCCTCATAACTTACTTATTTTATACCTAGAAGTTTGTACCTCTTGACCCCCTTCATGCATTTCACCCATCCTCAATCCCCCTCCCCTCTGACAACTACCATTCTGTTCTCTGTATCTGAGTTTTATTTATTCATTTGTTTTTTTAGATTCCACATATGATATCATACAGTATTTGTCTTTCTCTGACTGAATTTCACTTAGCATAATGCCCTCAAGTTCCGTCCATGTTGTCACAAATGGCAAGATCTTATTTCTTTTTATGGCTGACTAGTCTTACATTGCGTGTGTGTGTGTGTGCGTGTGTGTGTGTACACACACACATACATCTTTATTCATTCATTCATTGATGGACAAGAGTATGTAAACTCCTTTCTGGGAAGTACTGGAGGGGTGTAGCAAGACAGCAGGAGGGTGCAGAGCCTACACCCACTCGCTAGCACTAGATCTAGCAAGATGGAGGGAGAGCACAAAAATGGCACCTACCAGGGCCTCCATCCCTGGAGAGAGTCCCAACAGGTCCCCTATGGCAGACACTAAGATTAGCAAATAATTCTCCTTTACAGAGTGCCTGGGAACTTTTCAAAGTGCTGCTTTTGTGTTGGGCTCCAGGGCAATTGAGTCTGTATACAAGCCCTGTAAGAGCAGTATCTCAGTTCTCTATGGTCCTTTGGGTCTCCTGGACTTAAGTCCTCCTGGTTTTCAAAGACAGATGTTTTGGGGGCTTGTCTCTCTGGTGTAGGTCCCAAGGGTTTGCGTGCGTGATGTGGGGCACAAACCCCCCACTCCTCATAGAGAAGTTTTGGATCTGTGAGATCCCCCCCCCACTGTAGGTCACCATGCTGGGATGGGCTTTTTGGAGAGACTGTGTCTCTGCGTCTCCTACTTGTCTCCACGTAGCCCTTTTATTGTTTGTTGTGAAGAAGCTGTTCAGCTAGTTTTCAGGTCTTTTTCAGGAATTGTTCCATATGTAGCTGTAGACTTGATATGTCCATAGGTGGAAGTGAATTCAGGATCTTCCTATGCTGCTATCTTGGACTGCCCCTAAAATAGTAGATCTTAAGTATTCTCACCACAGGGTAAAAAAATGTATGTGAAGTGATGGATGTATTGGCTGGATTGTGAAAAGCCATTTTACGATGTATAGGTAGGTATATTAAGTCATCACTTTGTATACCTTAAATATATACAATACTTATTTGTCAATTATACCTCAATAAAGCTGAAAAAAATAAGGATCTTGCTCAAGGAGCTCTCTATTCATAGTAGGGGTGACAGACATCTGCATAACCAATTATAGTACAGAGCAGAATTGAACAAATTCTAAAATGTCATTGTATACATATTCTCAATTCTGACCAGGAAGGTCAGGGAATGTTCCTAAAAGGCAGCATTAGAGCTAAGTCCTGAAAGCTAGTTAAAAATTTGACAGTAAAAAATACACAAAAGAAAATGTAATTTAGGACCCTCTAAACATTGGATATTGTGAACCTCAGTGTAGACTGCCATAGAGGTTTAGATTTGTCCAGTATGACTTTCTGAGCCGATGGAAAAGTTCTTTATCTGTTCTGTCCAATATGGTAGCTACTATCCTGATGTGGCTAGTGAGAACTGGAAATGGGGCTGGTGAGAGGGAGGAAAATTTTTATTTAAATAGCCATATGTTTCTAGTGGCTACCTTTTTGGAGAGCAGTTTTAGGAATTATCATAATCATGAGTTGTCCCCTACACCTCCCTCAACCCACTCTCCCTCATAAGACAAAGACAACTTCAAGACTCTTCTAAATCCCTATCAACACAGTTGTATTTGTGAAGGATATTCCCGAGCTCCTTGCTTTTACTTTCAACTCTTGGAAAAAATTATTTATGTGGATAAAACTCCCTTGAATTTTTCAAGTTCCAAATGCCTTGATACAACACTGCCTTGGAAACAATACATTTTGGAGACAGCCTGGGCTAGGAAGTTCTGACGGCGGTAGGATATAAACACCATTGTGTTTGTAGCCCCTCAGGTCAGGATGCTCAGTTATTTCTTAGATTTTGCCTTAATGAGCAGGACTGTCCTTTAACAGATACTCCGTTTTACACCATCTCTTGTGTTTTCAACTGTGTATGCAATACCAAATGCTAAGCAAAGAAGATAATTAAATTGGGCCAGACCCTGTCCCTTGACTGGCACATTGAACTCTAGAAGATTCCCTTTCAGGATTTGTGAGTTTTGGGGGACCAGATTGGGAATGGGGTCAGAGACCTGCATTGTTGCCTGTCTCTACCACAACATGGGTATGATTTGTACAGGTAGACTCTCCTCTTCGTAGAAAATCTGTGCAGTGAGCACTGTCCCCTCTCAGGCCTGCCTATACAGTGAGTGGAGGGAGAGGCTTCAAAGCTAGTTATGACTGAAATCTGAAGAGAGATTCAATTCTCAGGTGATTCTACCCCACCCTTTCACAAAGTTGGATGAGCTATGTTAATAGGTAGACTGCACTTCGAAATTATGTGCTCTCCAAGTTAATGCCTAAGTGCTTTACCCAAAGTTTCTCAGAAACTTTGTAAAATTAGTCAGTCAAGGTTCAGAGTGCTGAAATGACATGGCAGATCCAGAGCTCCAACTTATGTGTCTAAGTCAACTGCACATACCTGGATAATGCAGTGGTAGATATTGATCCTTGAGGACAGAATCCCATTGGGTTTAGTTGCTAAATCTCCATCAAGACAACTTGTGCGGTTGTGCCCTAACATTATCAGCCTGCTGAGTAGAAACATGCAACTCCCTTTTTCTCTGTATCTATGTATCTCATCTTCCCCTCATAAACTCCTAGAGCTGCATTCGACCAGGATAAACTATTCTCTCTCATCCTTGATCCCCCAACCAGGGAACACATTTTTTTGCAGGTAACCATGCTTAACATAGACAGGAAAGGCAGTCTTGGAGGCATTGCCAATAAACAGAAAGCAGGCTAATCCTTATTAGTGGAAATGTGGGAGGAATGATCTAGGAAACTGGCCTTACTTTACTGGTGACATAGCATTTAAGCAAGATTCCTTTACAAATTTCTCAGTTCTAACACACTCCACGTTAACCTTCAGTTTAGGTTATAAATGTACTCATCCTTGGTAATCCATTAGCAGTTAGATATTTAAAAAGCAACCCTACTGAGCAATAGGTACTCTGTTAGGTGCTATGGCATTTCATAAATCTGACTAATGAATGTGATTTTAGTACAAAGGAGGTTAAAAAAAAAAAAACAGGGACACCTGGGTGGCTCAATGGGTTAAGCATCTACCTTCGGCTCAGGTCGTGGTCCCAGGGTCCTGGAATGGAGTCTTGCATCGGGCTCCCTGCTCAGCAGGGAGTCTGCTTCTCCCTCTGCCTGCCACTCCCCCCTGCTTGTGCTCTCTCTCTCTGACAAATAAATAAATAAAATCTTTAAAAAAAAAAAAAACAGCATAGGAATAATATGTTTTACCTTTGATTCAGGAGAGTATTTCTGGCTACGGGAGAGACTGAACTGGGACCAATTCTAAATTCCTCTGCTTTGAGGGCTGGTAAGGAAGACATGGAATTGAGAGCTACTATATGTCAGAAATGGGCAAGCACTTTAGGAACATAGTGTTGTAGGGGCCCAAGGCAGGTTGCCCCAAGTTAGCCCACTAGGGCATAAAGATTATTTTGAGTTAAAAGTAATTAAAACCCGGCAGATGCAGGAAAAGTTCTCAGCCTCCCCTACAATTGCCTAATTTACAATGGAAAGGAGAGCTGGTAACAGGAAGAGAGCTATTGAGACTCCCCTTTACCTAAGGAATTCATCTGCATAATAAGGCAACTTTGTTCTTCCGAACATCTCCTTTTACCTTCTTGCTAAAGAGCTTTCTCCCCTTTGTGTCCTCAGGCCTCTACCCCTCTCCTTAGTTCATATAGTTCAAATAAGCATGTGGCCTCATTGTCTTTGGAATCTCCGTGGATTCCCTGTACCGATGCCTATTAAATTTGATTTTCTCCTGTTAATCTGTCTCATGTCAATTTGATTCTAAGTCTGGCTGGAAGGACCTTGAAGGGGAGAAGAAAGTCTTCCTCCTGGACACTGTCATGTAAGCTCCACAACAGCCTTATGAGGTAAATGCCATTATGGTCATTCTACTGATACAACTCTTTTAGGGTGCCTGGACCCAATTCCAACGTGATGGGGGAAGTTCCCCAAACACAACACCATGCAATTCTCAGACACTATCCATGGGGAGAGAGCGTCAAACTCTCAAAGGTTAAGGGCTCAGTTCTACAAAACTGCCCACCCCCACTTCAGACGCCAATCACAAGCCCAGGTGCTTGGGACTAAGTGGCTATAAATCAGGTTCCCACAAACCCTTCCTCAGGTTCAATTAATTTGCTAGAGCAGCTCACAGAACTTAGAGAAACATTTTCCTTACCAGATCAGTGGTTGATTATAAGAGGATGTAACTCAGGAAAAGCCAAATGGAAGAGTTAGGCAGGACGAGGTCTGGAGAAATGGCACGCAGCTTCCCTGCCCTCTCCGGGCCGCCATTCTCCCCAAATCTCCACGTGTTCACTAACCGGAAGCCCTCCCAAACCCCTCCTTTGGGTTTTTATGGAGGCTTCAAAACAGAGGCATGATTGATTGAATTATTGGCCATTGGCTGATTCAACCTCCAGCTCCTCTCCCCTCCCCTGAGGTCAGGGGGTGGCACTGAAAGTTCCAACCCTCTAATCACTTGGTTGGTTCCCCTGGCAACCAGCCCCCATCTTTAGGTTACCCAGGGGCTTTCTAAAAGTCACCTCATTAACATAACAAGACACCTTTAAAGTTCTCATCACTTAGGAAATTCCAAGGGTTTTAGGAGCTGGGAGCCAGAAACCGTGAATGAAGACCAAATATTTATAAGAAACATATATTTGGTCATTCAGATATAAATCACAGTATTGAAGTCTTCATTTTACAGATGAGAAAACAGATTCAGAAAGACTGCTACTTGTCCAGGATCACAGGGCATGAAGCTGATTCCTATGCTTGTGCTTTCAATCACTATGCTCTACTGTCTCCTTCAGGGCTCCTTTCATCTCTTCTTTTCAAAGGTCTCTGCCTCTGAACATTAAGAGAAGTTGTGCTTAGAATCAGGAAATTTGGACCAGGGATTTGTTTTCCAGATTTGCCCAATGATAAAACGTGTTCTTCATAGCAAAGAGAGGGTCTATGAGATTGGCTGGAACCCAAGTCCTGAAGTGAGGCTTTGGGAGATGACCGAGCACTTCTTGACATAAGAGTATTAATAACCATCATTTGTTGAACACTTACTACGTTCCAGAACCTATACATTTTTTAAAATCCTCTTAATAAACCTGTGAAATAGGTATTATTTGTGCCCCCATTTTACAGATGAGAACAAAGAAACACAGAAAAAAGAACCGCTAATGGAGTTCTAAGATCAACATAATTTCACATTGGCTGTGACTATTTCGTCTTTTTGTGTTCTGCATTAGAATAGGAGCTTCTTGGGTAAAAACCGTTCCTTATTCTTTTTAGTACCTGCAGCACTGAGCTCAAGGCTTAGCACAAAATAAGCAAGCAATAAATGATAATCCCTATTACTATTCACTGTAGTGCTAACTCCTAGAATATGAATATAAGCTGAACATACAGAAGAGTTTGGTGTGAAATCCCTTGCTAATATTTGCCTAAAGGAATTTATTATCTATACCCTATCCACTACTATTCTAGATAGTAAATGGAAAGCTATTTTCCTTTGTGGAAGAAGAAGAGAGAGGAATACATGCAGCTATTGTTTAAGTTTTTGATAACTTCCTCCTAAATACTGCCACCTACAATAACATTTAATGGGTCTTGCTAAACTGTGATCGTAGATATCAGACTCCTATGTTTTATCACAAACATATGAATGGAAAACACATGGCATGATCTTTACCTTGGTGAGAGTCCAGAAAGTTAGAGAAAGGACCTGAGTGGAGGGGAAACAAACTGGAATACAAATATATTTTTGTAAATTAGGGAAACAGCATTGGGTTTCCCAAAGCTCAGAGTGCATACTGTCCATGTTTGATGTGATTACTGAATTCACCTTAAGAAAAATTTGGGCTTTGGTAAGACATGTGTCTTAACCATGTCATAGTAGATTCGATAGCTGCCTTTTTTTCTAAGATTTTATTTATTTATTTGAGAGAGTGAACAAAGCGAGAGAGCATGAGCAGGGGGAAGGGGAGAAGCAGAGGGAGAGGGAGAAGCAGATTTGATGCCGGACTAGATTCCAGGACTCTGGGATCATGACCTGAGCCAAAGGCAGACACTTAACCTACTGAGCCACCCAGGCGCCCCCTTCCTCTTTTATTTTTATTGTAACTTTTAAATTTCAAAATAGTTTAAGACTCACAAGAAGTTTTGAAAACAGTACAGAGTTCCTATGTGCCCTTCATCCAACTTCCCCCATAGATAATATCTTACATAAACATAATGCATTGTCAAAACCAGGAAATTAATGTTGGCACACTACTATTAACTCAGGTACTTACTTTATTCAGATTTCACCATTGTTCAGCTGCACTTTGTGTGTGTGTGTGTGTGTGTAGTTTGATGAAATATTATCATCACCTGTGTAGATTCAAGTAATCATCAAAATCAAGATTCAGAATTGTCCCATCACCACAAAGAAGCTTCTTCATGTTACCCCCTAGTGATGGTTATTGTTACATGTCAACTTGACTGGATCATGGGATGCCTAGATGTCTGGTTAGCCATTATTTCTGGGTCTGTGAGCATATTTCCAGAAGGTATTAACATCTGAATCCATCGAATGAGAGCATAGCCCTCCCCACTGTGGGTCGGCATTAACCAATCCACTGAGAGCCTGAATATAACAAAAAGCGGAAGAAGGTAGAATTCCTTTCCTTCCTGTCTGCCTGCTTCAGCTGGGACATCAGTCTTCCGCCCTCGGACTGGGATTTACACTATCAGCTCACTTGGTTCTCAGGCCTTCAGACTCAGATCTGAATTAAACCACCAGCCTTCCTGAGTCACCAGTTTGCAGATGGAAGACTGTGAAACTTCTCAGCCTCCATCATCACAAGTCAATTCCTCATAACAAACATTACCTTATCTATATATATACGCACACACATATACACATACATACATATAGATGTATACACACAGACACGCACATATGCACATATCCTTTCGGTTGTATTTCTCTGGAGAGCCCTGACTGATACATCCTTTAATGATTATACCCTCCCCCCAGCCCAAACACCTGGCTCCCGTTCGTTTCTTCTCCATCTCTATAACTTTGCCCTTGAAGCCTGCCCTGTGTTCACCTTGAAAGGGTGTGCAACCAGTACGGTCACACCTGGCCCCATACTCAGAAAGCACCTCACAGATGGGGTTTAATGCTCTGTAGTCAACATTCTGAACTCTTCCTTGATCTCTGAATTTGTGTTTTGTAAAGACAGTCTGATGGGACGGTGGAGGATCTTCCTCAGGCTGAAGTCCCAGTTCGTGTTTGGTTCTATCACACCCACCCCACAAGGAAAGGTTCTCCATCGTTGTCTCCCCCGACACATAGCATCTACCGTCGCCCTTTGCCCTGGGCCAGAGCCTAGGCAGGAGACAGCTTTGGGTGCGCATGCCTTGAAGCCTCCACCTCTGCACGTCAGGCCAACTTAGTAGTCTTAAGTTTTAGCAAGCACCTTTAGCCCCTGTGACTAATTAACTAAACCTCTTTTTGTATATCTATAGATCATACATTGTTTCCTAGAAACACTGGGAAACAAACCCTCTTACACAACCACCCCCAACCCCCCACCAATACACAACCTCTGAGCACCATGATAATGTCTGTAGCTGGTGCCATGGCGTCGGCATGCAATCAGAAGTGTTACAGACCACCCTGCTCCCCTTTTACTGATTAACTGCCATGAAGTTTCTTTTTATTTATTTATTTGACACAGAGAGAGCGCGTGAGCACATGCACAAGCGAGGGGAGGGGTGGAAGAGGAAGAGAGAGAATTTCAAGCAGACTCCGCCCTGAGCATGGAGCCCCAAGTGAGGCCCTGATTCCACGACCCATGAGATCATGACCTGAGCTGAATCCAAGAGTCAGGCATTCAACTGACTGAGCCATCCAGGATCGCAATTGCCCTAAAGTTCCTTTAAAAATCTTTGGGCCAGGCAGAAACCTCAGAGTTGGTTTTTGGACAAGAGTCTGCCTTCTCCCCAGCTGGCCAGCCTCCTGAATAAAGCTCATATTCCCTTCCAATCAAAACTCATCTCTTGAAGGGGCACTGGGTGGTTCAGTTGGTTAAGTGTCTGGCTCCTGATTTCGGCTCAGGTCATGATCTCAGGGTGGTGAGATCGAGCCCTGCATCCAGCTCTGTGCTGGGTGTAGAGCCTGCTTGAGAGTCTCTCTCCCTCTCCCTCTGCCCCTCCCCACCCCCCTGCCTGCCCATTCCCCTGCCCACTCATGAGTGTGCTCTCTTTCTCTCTCTCTAAAAAACAAATAAACAAACAAACAAAAACAAAAACAAAAAACTCATCTCTTGAATCTTTTGAGTATTGGCTTTTCTAGCGATGAGCAGCCTAATGGGTTTTTCAGTAACAGCCTGTGCATCAAGTCACAAAGCACCTATGAGAGTCTGTCCCACCTCTTTAGAATCATAATGCCCAAGGCAATACACTATTAAATGCCAATAAAAAGCACCAGGACAGGTTGAAAGAGATAGCAAAAGAAACGCTTTTTTTTGCTGTTTGAGTAAGGGGCCCTACAGTTTTATTTCACATTAGGCCCCACAAAATATGTAGCCTAGCTACTGTCAACATAGCAACTTGTTTATTTAATTATGTTTTATAGGAATTCTTAGAACATCAAAATTATAGTCAGTAAAAGAACAATATATGTCTAAGACAGGCTCCAATATAACCCCAACTGAGAGACTTGCAGATTTAACACAGCAGATAAAATCTGAGTGTTCCCCACTTATTTCAAAAATCACCCAAAAGCCAAGATATGAAAGAGAAATAGCAATACAAAGCACATGTTCAGAAAAAAAAATGAAGACATTTTTGAAATCTCAAAATACAAAACAGAAGGAATAACTGCCAAAAAGTAGTGAAGGTCAAACAGTATGCAGGAAGGATGCAGACAGAGTAAGCCCATGAATGCAGATCCCAAAAGAAAAATATGCAGAGCACACTTCTCCTTTGAATGTGGTATACCCAGAGGTATAAAATCTATCCACACTCCGGTTTGCAAAACTGGAATGGAATCAAAAGCTGCCAAAGGATAATTTCTCTAAACTGTTTTTGGTTCTGGGAAGTAGAAATGGGGGTAAATGAGAAATGAAACAGGCGGTCATATTAATAAAAAGCCGTGAGTCAGTAAAATAATGGACCGAGGGGAGACTGCCTTGCCCACTGCCCTTCGGTGCAAATCGTGAGGAGAAATAAAAACCAGGAGCTCACAAACTGTGAGAAGGAGAAACCTTGCTAATATGAAAAGAACCCTACCCCTTCTATATGAATTTCCTGTATATAATCTGTCCAAATTGTACCTAGACAAATATACAATGTAAAGGGAGGAACCAAAGATTTTTAAAGGGCAAATATTAGGCAAAGAACACTCAACAACAAAAATAAAATGTTGCCATGAAGCTGATAAAAACTGTGAACAAGCATACTCCCAAGAATTTCTTTTTCTTTTTCAAGTAGGCTCCATGTCCAGAGTGGGCTTGAACTCATGACACTGAGATCAAGAGTTGCATGCTCTACCTATTGAGCCAGCCAGGTACCCCCACAAGAATTTTTTTTAAATACTAGTGCAGGGGTGCCTGGGTGGCTCAGTAAGTTAAGTGTCTGACTCTTGATTTTGGCTCAGGTCATGATCTCAGGGTCGTGGGATCAAGCCCCGTGTTGGGCTCCGTGCTTGGTGGGGAGTCTGCTTGGGATTCTCTCTCTCCCTCTCCCTCTGCCCCTCCCCCATTCACGCACTCTATATCTAAAATAAATAAATAAATCTTTTAAAAAATTTAAAAAATAAATATCAGTGCAATGATCTTTATAAAAAAAACTTAAAGATGAAATACAATAACTCAAAGAAATATGGTGAGGCAACAACAACACTAACAACAATAACAAACAAAATGAAAAATGAAGTGAAGAATTCAGGAGAGAAATAAAAGAAAAATAGTAAATATTAATAAATAAGTCCTGGGAATGTAATGTATACCATGGTGACTACAGTTAACAATACTGTATTGTATGGGGCACTTGGCTAGCTCAGTCAGAAAAGCATGTAACTCTTGATCTTGGGGTTGTGAGTTCGAGCCCCATGTTGGGTATAGAGATTACTTAAATAAATAAATTTTTAAAAAATTACTGTATTGTATATTTGAAAGTTCCTAAGACAGTAGATCTTAAAAGTTCTCATCACAAGAAAAAAATTCTAACTACATGTGGTAATGCATGTCAGCTAAACTTACTGTGGTAATCATTTTGTAATATATACATATATCAAATCATTATATTGTATACATAAAACTATTACAATGTTATATGTCAATTATATTTAAAAAAAAGTAAAATGTAGGGGTGCCTAGGTGGCTCAGTCGGTTAAGCATCTGCCTTCGGCTCAGGTCATGATTCCAGCATCCTAGGATAGAGTCCCGCATCAGGCTCCCTACTCAGTGGGGAGCTTACCTCTCCCTCTCCCTCTGCCCCTCCCCCTGCTTGTGCTCACTCTCTCTCTCTGGCAAATAAATAAATAAAATCTTAAAAAAAAAAGTAAAACCTGAAATTAGAAGCAGCACAAAGGATAATAGACATTACTGAAAATAAGGCAAGAGATATATAGAACAAAGTTAAGAAAAGCTTGTAAACAAGAATGGAAATAAAAGAATGGTAGAAATATATATATGACTGAAGAGATCTAACATATATGTTTCACTTTTCTCTTGCTGTGTAACAAATTTTCTCAAATCATAGTAGCTATAACAGCAATGAACATTTTTTTTCCTTAGTTTCTATATGCTGAATTCAGGGGCATCTGAGTTCTAAGGAATTCAGTTAAGATGGCATTTGACACTCAAGCCATCTGAGACTGGAAATGTCCTAGAATACCCACTGCCCAAGTAACTCACTTGCATGGATGGAAAATTAATGCTAGTTGTTGTTGGGAGGTCTCAGTGACTCCCCATGTGATACTATCTGTGGGTTGTTTGCCCTCACAACATGCTGATTGCCTTCCCCAGAGTGAGTGACCCAAAAAATCAAGTCAGAAGGAACAATTCCTTTTATGACCCTAGTCTTGGAAGCCATACACTATCACTTCTGCCACATTCTGTTCACTCAAAGTGAGGGACTAAATCTAGCCCAAAGTCAAGGGAACTAGAATTAGGTAAGCCTTACCTTTTGAAAGGAGGAGAGTCAGAGAATCAAGGACATATGTTAAAACCACCATGATATGCAAAATTTGTATTATTTTAAAATAAAACTGTAAAAATAAAATAAAAAAATTGTCAGGACAACTTTCTAGAAATAAAACAAGACTTGAATCTCTAAACTAAAGGGGCATACTAGGTCTATAAAAAAATGAAACAGAACAGTTAACATCTTACAATATCCTTAATAATTTAATGGATTTTAATCATTCTTTGGGCAAGAGATAAAAATTCAACTTACTCTTAAGGGGAAAATAAATCACACTGCCCTCAGGTTTTTTGTTTGTTATTTTCACAAAGATAGTCAAACTTACTAGATATAGAATAATCCTGCAGAAAGAAAACTAGGTACAGTGTTTTATAAATAGACAATTTACATTTCAAGAATAAAGCAACAGAAAATATACTTTTTAAAAAAGAATTTATTTATATATTTGACAGAAAGAGACAGAGAGAGAGGAAACACAAGCAGAGGGGAGCTGGAGAGGGAGAAGCAGGCTCCCCACTGAGCAGGGAGCCCAACACAGGGATCAATCCCAGGACCCTGGGATCATGACCTGAGCGGAAGGCAGATACTTAACTGACTGAGCCACCCAGGCGCCCTGAAAATATACCTTTGAACACAAAATAACCCAGAGAATATAAATCCCATGAATCCTCCTTGAAGAAACTACTTTAAGGTAACCCCAGATAAAACAAGTGATGAATACACAAACTATGACAGTAGGAGGAACAGTGATCACTGACTATAGATGACAAGTGGCAATGGTTAGAAAAGTGCCTATTTTATAAACCCTTGAAAGTATCAAAAACATATGATTACAAAAGTTAAGAAAAGAAGTAGAGAAAGACTGGACATCCTATAAGCATCCAATGTACTTACTTTCTATGGTCAAAATCAAAGAAATTTCTTATATCTTAATAAAGTAGCAGAGTGGTGCCTGGCTGGTTCCATTGGTAAAGCATGCAACTCTTGATCTCAGGGTTGTGAATTCAAGCCCCACGTTAGGCCTAGAGCCTACCTTTTTTTCTTTTTTTTAAAGATTTTATTTATTTATTTGAGAGAGTGAGAGAGAAAGAAAGAGTAAGGTGGGGAGGGGCATAGGGACAAGCAGACTCTGTGCTGAGCGTGGAGCCTGATGTGAGACTTGTTCCCATGACTCTGAAAGCATGACCTGAGCTGAAACCAAGGGTCAGATGCTTAACTGACTGAGCCACCCAGGCGCCCCTGGCCTGACGCCTACTTAAAAAAAAAAAAGGTAACAGATTTAAGCACATTAAAAGGCACAAAAAAGATCAGTATAATATTCACAAGTAACAAAATAAAAATAAACAAGTAGAACTACATTAAACTATGAAGCTTCTGCATGGCAAAAGAAACAAAAATGAAAAGACAACCTATAGAATGGGAGAAAATATTTGTGAATTATATATCTCATCAGGAGTTAATATCCAAAATATAAAGAACTCTTACAACTTAATAGCAAAAAAAGAAATAATAATGCAATTAAAAATGGGCAAAGGACCTAAATAGAAATTTTTCCAAAGTTATTCAAATGACCAATAGATACATGAAAAGGTGTTCATCGCCACTAATCACTAGGGAAATGCAAATCAAAACCACAATGAGATATTAACTCATACCTATTAGAATGTCTATCATCAAAAAGAAGAGATATCAAGTGTTGGTGAGGATATGAAGAAAGGAGAACCCTGTGCACTATTGGTAGGAATGTAAATTGGTATAGCTACTGTGGAAAACAGCATGGAGGTTCCTCAAAAAATTAAAAATAGAACTACCATAACACCCAGAAACACCACTTCTGCGTATGTATCTAAAGGAAATGAAGGCACGATGTCAAAGAGATATTTGTTTATTGCAGCATTATTTATAATAGCCAAGCCATGGAAATGACCTCTGTGTCCATCGACAAAAGAATGGGTAAAGAAAATGTGAGATGTATGTATATCTACAATGGAATATTATTCAGCCATAAAAAAGGAAATTATTTATTTGCAACAACATGAATGGATTTTGAGGGTATTATGCTAAATGAAATAAGTCTGACACAGAAAGAAATTTACAGCATGATCTCACTTTTATGTGGAAGCTAAAAAAAAAAAAAAAAACTTACAGGAAAAAAGATCACATTTGTGGTTACCAAAGGTGACGGTCCGGAGTAGAGGGAGGTGGGGATATTAGAGGAAGGTGGTTGTATGAGTTCCTTATATGTTTTGGATATTAACCTTTACAGATATATGGTTTGCAAATACTTTCTCCCATTCCATAGTTTGTCTTTTCATTTTGTTGTTTCTTTTGTTGTGCAAAAGCCTTTGGTTTGATGTAGTTCCACTTGCTGGTTTTAGCTTTTGTTACTTGTGCTTTTGGTGTTATATCCAAAAGAAATCATTGCCAACACTGATGTCAAGGAGCTTTTTCCCTATGTTTTCTTCTAGGAATTTTACAGTTAAGGACTTACACTTAAGTCCTTAATCTATTTTGAGTCCATTTTTGTGAGTAGTGTAAGATAGGGCTCTGATTTCATTCTTTTGTTTGTGAATATCCAGTTTTCCCAACATCATTTATTGAAGAGACTATCCTTTCCACATTGAGCATTCTTGTCTCTCTTGTCAACTATTAGTTGATCATATATGTGTGGATTTATTTCTGAGCTATCAATTCTGTTCCATCGGTCTGTGTGTCTGTTTTTAAGCTAGTATCATTGTTTTGAATACTATAGTATGCTATACTGTATGATCTCACTTATGTGTGGAATCTAAAAACATCACACTCATAGAAAGAGAATAGAATGGTGGTTGTCAGGGGTTAGGAGTAAGGGAAATGAGGAGATGTTGGTCAAAGAATACAAGCTTTCAGTGATAAGAGGAGTGAGTTCTGGGATCCTATGGTGACTATAGTTAATAACACTGTATTGTATACTTGAAAGTTGTTATGAGAGTAGACCTTTAATGTTCTCACCAAAACAACAGCATGGTAATTATGTGAGGTAAAGAATGTGTTAAGTAATCTTATTGTGGTAAACATTTCACAATAAATATGTATATCAAATCACCACACTGAATACCTTAAATTTACACAATGTTATATGACAATTATATCTCAATAAAGCTGGAAAAAATAGTGTAGCTAGGTTCTCCCAGTTACTGGATTTTTTTTTTTTTAATTTAAGCATTGGGTTAAATTAGTAAACAACACTGGACTTACAAAATACTTAGAGTGCAGTTATAATACAAATGCTACATAAAAGAACATATGGAAATATAGCTGAAGAAGTGCCAGAGGAAAACTAAATATTAATAAAAACAAAGAATGAGGTGGTCCTCCAGCTTCTGGTCTGGCACGTATAGAGCTTGGAAATCATTTCTCCTATCCTCACAAGAAGAATGAAGCGGAACAAACAGAAAACCAACTCTCCTTAGATCCATCATAGATATAATGTCACAGGGCAAACCACACACCCAAAATTAGAAAGACAGGGAGGCAGATTCAGAGAATCAAAGGTTACCAGAGTATAAGGTCAGGAGGAGAAGCCTGCTGCTGGAGCCAGTCCAGGGAAACTTAAACTATAATTGATGAATTGCTGGAGGCTCAGTGTGGAAAAGTCTGACAGGGGAAGGCTACACTTCTGTGAGTTTTACCTCCAGGAACCCTACCGGGTTCTCAGGGTGAAGAGGGGAGAAAAATTCCCCGTGCTTCAGGAAAGAGGAGGAGAAAAGTAGCTATTTTGAAAGATGCCCAGAGCATTTTGTTCTTAACAAGGCCTCCCCTCAAGAAAAACAATTTTACCAGAGCCTAACCTATTGGGATTTTACAAGAGCCTAACTGATCTGGGGAAAAGGAAATACCCAACAGCAGCAGCATGCTCTAGCCTTTATACAGGAAAGGGTAATGCCTGACTCTAGCCCCAAGTAGTCTTCCTGTCTTGGGAAGAGGGGGTGGCCGATTGAGAAGTACTAGTGAAAACCATAGCCCAGGGGCATAGGCTTACTAAAAGACTGATACTTAATCATAGAACTATAGAATGCTTCACCTGTCCCATTCCTTATCACCACATCAATAGAACTCCTGTATAATAGCAAAGGAATACAACTAAAGGAATTACATGTCTCAGATTTTATTTAAGAAGTCTCTAGGGAAACCAAAGACAACAGGGGAGACAAAAAAAAAAAAAAAAAAAAACGAGAACAGCAGAGGAAATTTTAGCCTCTGACAAGTGCCGCTACAGCAAATAGGAAACACAGCCTAACTCCTAGTTAGATAAACATAAATTCTCATTCTAAATCTTTATTTACCTCAGTTCCTTTTACCCAGTACAATGTGTTTGCCTTTCAAAAAAAATTACAAGGCATATTAAAACACAAAAGACATGGTTTGAAGAGACAGAGCAAGCATGAGAACCAGACTCAGATATGGCAGAGACGTTGGAATTATAATACCAGGAATTTTTTTTAAAGATTTATTTACTTCAGACAGTGCCCCACCCCCAGACCAGGAATTTTAAAAACTGTGATTTATATGCTAAGGGCTCTAATGGACAAAGTGGAAAACATGCAAGAACAATATAGGGGTGCCCCTGGGTGGCTCAGTCGGTTAAGCAGCCAACTCTTGATTTCAGCTCAGATCATGATCTCAGGGTCATGAGATCCGAGCCCTACTTTGGGCTGAGATCCATGAGATCAAGCCCTGTATGGGGGTCCGAGCTCAATGAGAGTCTGCTTGGTCCCCTCCCTCCCCCTCTACCCTCCAACCGCTCCTGCTCACGCACATATGCTCGCTCGCTCTCTCAAATACATAAAATCTTAAAAAAAAAAAAAAAGAACAGATGGGTAATGTAAGCTAAGAGATGAAAATTCTAAGAAACAATCAAAAGGAAATGCTAGAAATTAAAAAAAAAACATGATAGGAGAAACAAAGAATGCCTTTGATGGGCTCATTAAAGACAACTTGGCCAAGAAAAGAATTAGTGAGCTCAAAGAAATATCATTAGAAGCTTCCAAAACTTAAATGCACAGAGCAAACAGACTGAAAATCAGAATATTCATGAACTGTGGGACAATTACAAAAGATATAAAATAAAGAGAAAAGAAAGGATAATATAAGAAATATAATGTGCTATATTAAATTAACAGAAAATGGAAAAACAATTGAAGCAATAATTAAATACAAGACATGCTATTTTAGAAACGTCAGTAAAACAATAAATCATTAACTGACTTATGATAAAGAAAGCACAAACATACACAATAGAGGTTAATTATTAGAAAACCACCATCATATGAAATAAATTAAAAGAAACACAAGGGATGCCTGGGTGGCTCAGTTGGTTAAGTGTCTAACTGTTGGTTTTGGCTCAGGTCATGATTTCAGGGTCATGAGATGGAGCCACGATGGGCTCCTGCTCAGCAGGCACTCTGCTTGAGATTCTCTCCCTTTCCCTCTCCCTCCCCTCTGCCCCTCTCCCTGCTTGTGCGTGTGTACTCTCTCTCTCCAAAAAATAAATACAAAATAAAGACAAGTGACTACTTTTGAAAATCCCATGCAAATACGTGTTTTTAGCCATTCTATCCCTTTTTTTTTTTAAGATTTTATTTATTTGACAAAGAGAGAGAGAAAGACAGAGAGAGAGCGTGCACACAAGCAGGGGCAATGGCAGGCAGAGGGAGCCCGATGTGGGCTTGATCCCAGGAACCTGGGATCATGACCTGAGCCAAAGGCAGATGCTTGGCCGACTGAGCCACCCAGGCGTCCCTAGCCATTATTTCTTCAAATAAGTTCTGCCCCTTTCTCTCTTCTCCTTCTGGAACTCCTATAATGGGAATGTTACTTTGCTTGATGTTGTCCCATAAATTTCTTAAGCTATTTTCACTTTATAAAATTCTTTTTTCTTTTTGCTGTTCTGTTTGAAGGAATTCTTCAGCTTTGTCTTTGAGTTCACTGATCCTTTCTTGTGCTTCCTCTAGTCTACTGGCAAGCCCCTCTAGTGTATTTTTCAGTTCAATTATTGTATTCTTTGTTCTGTGACTTCTGTTTGGAATGTTCTTGTATTTTCTCTCTGTTCAAGCTTTCATTGTGTTCATCCATTCTTCTCCCAAATTTGGTGAGCATCTTTATGACTATTACTTCGAACTCTTTTTTTTGTTTAAAGATTTATTTATTTATTCATTTGACACACAGAGAGAGAGAGAGAGCACAAGCAGGGGAAGCAGCAGAGGGAGAGGGAGAAGCAGACTCCCCCCTGAGCAGGGAGCCCAACACGTGGCTCAATCGCAGGACTCTGGGATCACGACCCGAGCTAAAGGCAGATGCTTAACCGACTGAGCCACCCAGCTGCCCCTAAACTCTTTATGAGGTAAATTACTTATCTTCATTTCATTAAGGTTTTTTGTTTTTTTTTTTTCCTGAGGTTTTATCTTGTTCTTTCATTTGGAATATATTCCTCTGTTTTTTCGCTTTGCTTGAGTCTCTGTATTGGTTTATATGCATTAGATGAAAGAGCCACCTCTGTGTCTTGAAGGGTTGGCCTTGTATAAGAGATGAACTTTATAGTTCAACCCTATCCTAGTCCTTGGTGATCTCTCAAACCCTTGTGATTGTTCAAGCAGCCTATTTCTAATAGCTCCCAGTATTTGGGGGTGTGTCAAGATCAGTCAGTGTCCCAAAAGAGAGGATTTCAGTCAGTACCCACATTCAGGCTGATTGGAAGCTAGACCATCAGGCAGCAGCTTTCAAAGAATGCAAATATATACAGTCCTGTGGGACCACAAGTGTATGCTCCACTGGCCCTCAGAACTCATAAAAGAGCCGAACAATATTATCACCTTTTGTGACTTAGGTGACATTTGTACAACAGTATAGCCAACATTTGCAGAATATATCCTGCTTTCAAGTACACATGGCACAGTCCCTAAGAGTGTTGGCCATTAAAAAAGTCTCAATACATTTAAAAAGATCAACATCATCTAGAGTAAGTTCTCTGACTATAACCTAATTAAATTAGAAATAAAAGTAAGAAATCTAAAAGCACACTTCTAAATAATCCATGGATCATAGAAAAAATCATAAACAAAGTTAGAAAATATTTTGAACTAAATGATAATAAAGACCCAACACATCAAAATATGTAGGATGCAGATAATGTAGCATTAGAAGAAAATATATAATTATAATGCTTATAGTAGAAAATAATGGCCTAAATTCAATGATGTAAAAATTCCATCTTAAAAAGCTAGAAAAAGAAGAGCAATGTAAAGCCAAAGTGAATAGATGGGAGGAAATAATAAAGATAACAGCATATATAAATGATATTGAAAACAGGTAACTAATAGAGAAAATTAACAAAGATGGCTAATGGCTATGGATTTCTTTCAAGAAAGAACATATTCTAAAATTGGATCGTGTTTATTATTACACACTCCTGCAAATATCCTAAACACATTAATTGTACATTTTAAATAGGTGATAAGTATGGTATGTGGATTATATCTCAACAAAGCTTTTTTTAAGGGGCGCCTGGATGGCACAGTTGGTTAAGCATCTGACTCTTGGTTTCAGGGTCATGAGCTCAAGCTCCGAGTCGGGCTCTGTGCTCAGCATGGAGTCTGCTTGAGATTCTCTCTCCCTCTCCCTCTGCCCTTCCTGCTCATACTCATGCTCTCTCTCTCTCCCAAAGAATAAACAAATTTTAAAAAATTGGTTATGGTTATTTGAAAAGATCTAAAGTAAAACTCACAGATTGCTCAAAGAAAGGAAAGAAGGAAAAGAAAGGAAAGAAATTACTAACATCAGCAATGAAAGGGATTATAAACATAGATCTTATAGACATAAAATAATTCTAAGGTATTTGACAAACAAAATGCAACTTAGCAAAACTGACACTTGATGGAACAGAAAATCTGAATAGCCTTCCATGTATGAAGTAAACGAATTCATAATTAGAACTTTTTCACAAAAAAATCCGAGACCTAAATTATTTCAAAACCTATCAAACATTTAAGGAAGAAACAAAACTAATCTTGCTAAAACTCCTTCTAAAAATGAGGAGAAAACATGGCTTCTTGACATGAGACCAGAATAACACTAATACCAAAATCAGGCAAAGACATTACAACAAAAGAAAATTATCAAGTAATATTCTTCATGAACAGAACCCCCCCCCAAAATGCTCAAAAATATTAGCAAAACAAATCCCATAATATGTAAAAAGTGTAATACCTAATGACCATGTAGGATTTAGCTCATAAAATCAAGGTATGTATAACTTTTGAAAATCAATCTAAATCATTCACAGTTTAACAGTAATGTTCTATATCTTGATAGTAGTTTTGGTTACACAGATGTTGGATTTGTCAAACACTTACGATGACTGTATTTCCTTTTATGTAAGTTTTGCCTCACATTTTAAAAAATCCTATAAACAAATACTGAAGTCTAGTTAATGCTATGCATACTGAATTTTTTTGGATAAAATTTACTAATGTCCACAGCTTACTCTGAAATGCATTACAATTTTGTTTAGATTGCTAGAGAGAGATATGGCTAGATATTTGATAGAGCAAATATAGTAAAATGCAAATGACAGAATGTATGACATCTATGGGAGTTTAGGTATGTTTGAAATTTTTTATAAGCTAGGAAAAAAGAATGACATAAATCTTTAAAAATACTAATGAGAGATACAGAATAATGCTTGAATGACTCATAAGATATACCATGTTTTTTTTTTTAGTTTTATTTATTTATTTATTTATTTAAAGATTTTATTTATTTGACAGAGAGAGACAGCGAGAGAGGGAATAGAAGCAGGGGGAGTGGGAGAGGGAGAAGCAGGGTTCCTGCTGAGCAGGGAGCCCGATGTGGGGCTTGATCCCAGGACCACGGGATCATGACCTGAGCCGAAGGCAGACGTTTAATGACTGAGCCACCCAGGCGCCCCAAGATATACCATGTTTTTGACTAGGAAAACATACTGCATAAACACATTGCTTTTCTCAAATTAAGAGGTAACTAGAAAAGTAGATTCTATAATGCATCTAAAAAATGTAAAAAAAAAAAAGAAGGAAGAGGAGAACTGATTTTTTTTTTAAGATTTTATTTTTGTGAGAGAGAGAGAGAGTGAGAGAGTGCATGCACACAAGCAGGGGGGAAGGGGCAGAGGGAGAAGCAGACTCCCCGTTGAGCAGGGAGCCCAATATGGGACTCGATCCCAGGACCCTGGGATCATGACCTGAGCCAAAGGCAGACACTTAACTGACTGAGTCACCCAGGCACCCAGAAGAGAACTAATCTTAACAAATATTCAAACATATTATAAGCTTTTAATAATTTAAAGAGTATGGTCCTGGCTCATGAATAGATAGCTCAATAGCATAAAGTACAGAATTGAGCTGTATATGCAAATACATACAGGAGAACTTTTTTAATGATACATTGCCATATTTGTAGGTAAAAATCAATTACTCAATAAATGGTTTGGTGTCCCCTGGGTGAGTATCTAGAAAAAAAAGTAGGTTGGATCTCTACCTCACACTTCAAATCAAAATAAAAGTAAATAATCAAGTCATGGTTTCTAACAGACAAGATAAAAACAGAATGAGTAAAGGAATGGAAATGAACAATTTTAAGGTGTCCTCAGAGCTTGCTTTGCAGTCTCTTCCAGATTTATTGCTGATGCCCAATACCACTTGCACAGGTGTTTCCTAGCATAGTTCTTTGCTTTGTGCTTCTATGTAGAATTGGTTCTAAATCCAAATGTTGGCCAATGCCTAGAATTACGCTGTTCAACAGGGCAACCACTCACCATATATAACTATTTAAATTTAACTTGATTAAATTTAGAAGTCAGTTCTTCAGTACCACTAGCTCTGTTTCTATAGCCACATGGGGCTAGGGGCTTCTCTATTGGATAATGAAGCTATAGAACATTTCCATTATTGCAGAAAGTTCTATGGAGCAGTTCTGATGTAGAGCCCAAACTGCAGAATCTTGTTTACCAAACCTAAATACATGTCAGATTCACTGGAAAAGCTTATTAAAAATAGAAACTACTGGGGTGCCTGGGTGGCTCAGCCGTTAAGCATCTGCCGTTGGCTCAGATCATGATCCCAGGGTCCTGGGATCGAGCCCCGCATCAGGCTCCCTGCTCGGCTGGAAGCCTGCTTCTCCCTCTCCCTCTCCCCCTGCTTATGTTCCTGCTCTCACTATCTCTCTCTGTCACATAAATAAATAAAATCTTAAAAAAAAAAAAAAGAAATTTCTATCTCATACGTAAAGGGCATGTCACTGCTTAAAACCTGCCAATGGTTCCCTGTCACTCAGATCAAGAGTGGGTAAATTATGAGCCCTGGGTCAAATCTAGCCTATTGCCTTCTTTTTTTTTTGCCAGTAAGTTTCTATTGGAACACAGTCATGACCATTCATTTACTTATTATTCATTGCTGCTTTTGAGTAACTGCAAGACAGAAGGTATGGTCAGCAAAGCTGTATTTACTATCTGGCCTTTTGCAAAAAAATAAAAAATAAAAATTAAATTAAAAAAAAAATGTTTGCTGATCCCTGACTCATAAGATAAAGTCTAGGCTTTGGCCTGGTCTACACAGGTAGTATCTAAGGCTTTACAAAACCTAGCCACTGCCTATCTTTTCATGTCATGACCCACCAACAACTAACCCATTTTGGTTTCCTGAACATGGCATCCGAAGTCCTTCCTCTGTGCTTTATTTATACCATGTCTCCTATGTAGTGCCCAACATCCTGACCTTCCTTCTGTCCTACACCACAGTGTATAATAATAGGGAAATAAAGGAAAAAGAGGGGTGCCTGGCTGACTCGGTTGGTGGAGCATGTGACTCTTGATCTTGGGGTTGTGAATTTGAGCCCCACATTGGGTGTAGAGATTAATTTAAAAAAAAATTTTTTTTAAAGAAAAAAGAAAAAAAAAAGGGCACCTGGGTGGCTCAGTCGGTTAAGCGTCTGCCTTTGGCTCAGGTCGTGATTCCAGACTCCCAGGATTGAGTCCCGCATTGGGCTCCCCACTGACCCTCCCCCGTCTCATGCTTTCTCTCTCTCATGGTCTCTCTCTCAAATAAATAAATAAAATCTTAAAAAAAAAATATATATATATATATCTTAAAAAAATACCACACCCTTCAAATCTCTTTATTCTCTGCCAGGGGCTGACCTACTATTTTTAGTGGCCCATACCAATCGTTAAGGACAAAGCAAGTGGGTTCCTCACCATGATAGATTCAGAATCTTAATTTTTTTTTTTTTAGGCATCTCTGATTTTCTACATATATGATGAAGTGTACTTTGCCTATCCCTTCCATACACACTTCGGTCACTTCTTTACCATGATATTGCAATTGCCTGTTTACGTGTCTATGTCCCTCAATAGACTGGGAGTTCCTAAAGGAAGGAAGCCTGACATTCATCTCTGAGTCCATACTGGGAGGACAAGCCCAGCACTGAGTCAGTGCTCAGAGAACACCCAGTGAAATAAACCTCCCTCCTCAACAAGAATTCATTTTCTGGAATGAGAAATTGGAAGGAAGAGGTAGAGGGGCTAGCTGTTGAGCATTTTTCTCTTCTCCCATGAAGCTAAAATCTAATTTCTGGTTCCCCTCCAGGCATAGCAAAAAGTCTTTTTAAATTAGCATATTATTGACTTCCTTTTAGCATGGTTGCTTTGTCTAGTTTAATATATATTAATTATTTGTTGGTGAAATTCACATCTTGAGGTTACTACTGTATCAAGTACAAGTTTAAAAGTCTAATAAACAGGAAAGACTGAGGGTGTTTGTATCTCTAACATGTTACTAATGGAATAAAAATAACAAATGTGATTCCAAATTACCTTTGGAGTTTGGATCAGACATAGCTGGTAAATGGGTTTTTTGTATGAAGCTCATTTATTAGGAATTTCCATGTAGTATCGATCCCTGTATTTTTATAGGATTGTGATTCTGTTATGGCTTACTTTTGTTCTAAGTATTCAGGATACCAAAGCAGAAAAAACTGATAGCCCTCTCTTGTGAGCAAGAAGCAGGAAGATTGTTTTGGGAAGACTTGTCCAATTGGATTGATCTGTGGCTGCTAGGGGAAGTTTTCAGGTTACCCATCCTGGAATCCTTAAGACCTATAGAAATCCACATTGCTCTTAAAATTTTTAGAGTAGCCTTCAAGACACGCCTTTCACAGACATTGCAGAACCATGGATTTGACTCCGTATTATTGAATTCAACCATCTAGAATCAACTTTGGCTGTTCAGGGTTGTCATACCCACATATGTAATTGGGAGCACATCTTCATCCAAAGAGAAAGCACTTCCCTCCCCAAAGAACTGGAACTAAGGTGCTCTGTGCCAGAAAATCTTTGTCTTGAGACCCTGTTTTCAACATGCAAGAACAGAACTGCTACGCTTTAAATGGTGCCTTTGATTTTCAATTCCCTTGAATTTTTTCCTTTCCTCAAGTCAATCAAGGATGTTTAAATACTCACTTCACATACAACGTAAACAAAATGAAGTGGAAAGAATAGTAACTCTCTGGCAACTTCGATCAATTCCCACGAGGAGAACTCAATACAAAAATGTAAAGCTGCTTGGGAGGCCACGTATCCACTCTGGATTCGGGAAGGTCCTACTTATCCTTCAGTGCTTAAGCTCAGACTGTCCTATCAGTCTTGCTGTGAAGGCTCACTCTGTTTCATTGTTCATTCTATACTTTGTCACACATCGTGTTGCATTTTCCTCCCTTTGTTGTTTAATTATATA
This sequence comes from Leptonychotes weddellii, assembly GCF_054177405.1. NCBI lineage: Eukaryota > Metazoa > Chordata > Mammalia > Carnivora > Phocidae > Leptonychotes > Leptonychotes weddellii. Next base: position 8,501,334 of record NC_138385.1, on the reverse strand, counting down.
ATGGAGAAGAGGGGGAAAAAAAGGATATTTTTAAAGCTGATCAGCTGCCTTCTTAGGAGTATAATGTTTTTATCTGGGAAAATAACTCGATGGTTACTTAATGTGTGAAAGCCAAGGCTCCCCTCTGCAGCCCCAAGCCACCTTATGACCCTTGGGAATGGGCTAGTGTTGATAATTAAGAGGAGAAAGAGGGACAGACAGGGTTTAGCAACAAGGCAGGAAAACAGGGATGCTGAGGAGCCAAGTCATCAAGTGCAAGCTTTGCTATAATCAGACTGGCCATGGCACTTAAAAAACAGAAATGCATAATTCAGATTTTAAGTAAACTTTGCTGTTCTGTAACTCCCCTCTGTTACCCATGGATCTTCTATATGCTATGCACACCTGTCTCTGAGAGAGAGGTATTTTGCGTGACTCAAGAGAAAAGACGTTAAGTTTACGGTTACCAGATAAAATACAGGACGTCTGTAACTGGAGGTTTTTTTGTTTTGTTTTGTTTTGTTTTAGGATTTTATTTTTAAGCCATCTCTCCACCCAATGTGGAGCTCAAACTTACAGTCCCAAGATTAAGAGTTGCATGCTCTACTGACTGAGCCAACCAGGCACCCCAATAACTGGATGTCTTTTTAAAAAATTTGCTGAATCTTGCAACTAGTTAGGTTACATGTCCAGATCAATAAGGGTGGAGAAACGAGATTTAGGTAAGACAGAGAATTCAACATAAGCAAGAAAATGTGGCAAGACGTGAGGAACTAGGAGATCTGTAAGCCCTCTGAAGTACTGGTAGGATGGAGTCTTTGTTTTCCTCTATAAGTGAGTCTGTAGCATTTTTAAATTAAATATGTAAGGGAAAGGTAACCCTATAGGGCTAGAGAACTTGAAGATACCTAGCCAGCAGAAATCTAGGTTGTAATTCATTCCGTGTCCTATATATTATTACCTTACAAGCTTACCTTGCTCACTAGAGGAAATTCCCAGAAGGCTGAGTTCCCCACAGCTGCAAGGGAGACTATATGAGTGACAGGTCTGTGAAGTCCCCTGTGAAGACAGACTGTATTGTGACAGGAACAGCAGCTGGGGCAATTCTGATAACCACCATTTCCCCTATGCTCCTTATTCGGAATCAGGCCAGAGTGCTGTGGCCAGAACAGAGAGATCTGTGGTCCCCCAGTGGACTGGAGCCTGTGGAAATGAGTGAGAGTCAGTACCGTTTCTGGAAAGGACTCTGGTAGCTGCCAACTGTGGTGTGTCTGTAGGAGTACACTGAGCACAATGAGGTACCACTCATGGTGTATCAAGAGTAGTTTTCCTCATTTTATTTGCATAATCATTTTCAAATAGATGTGCAGCTGTGTGCTATTTGTTTCAACATCTGGCTGCAAATTCGTCCTGCCCTGCCAAGGTCGCTTTTACTTATTTTCTCTCCAAACCTTTTGTTATTCTTTCTATTCCTTTTGCCCTGTTCCAAGTTGGGAGATTAGGTCAATGATGTAGCTCAAAATTATGTAGTTTATCACTCAAGAAGCTTTATGACTATCCTTCCTTCTATCTATCATGTGTATAATTTTGCTGAGGCCAGGATTTGACTTAATGTGTTGCGAGGCTTATGTAAAGGACCCATTGCTTAGCTAGCTAGCAAGTGAGTCTAGCCATCTGCCCAGTGTACCCTCCCTGACTCAGCTGTTGTCCTCATATCGGAGTGTGTATGTTTTGTGGTGGAATGATATGGTATTTAAGAATTGGTGAAAATCCAGGGCGCCTGGGTGGCTCAGTCAGTTAAGCGTCTGCCTTCGGCTCAGGTCATGATCCCAGGGTCCTGGGATCAAGCCCCACGTCAGGCTCCCTGCTCAGCAGGGAGTCTGCTTCTCCCTCTGCTCCTTCCTCCAACTCATGTGTTCTCTCTTTCTCTCAAAAATAAATAAATAAAATCTTCAAAAAAAAGAATGGGTGAAAATCCTAGGGTGCTTTACTTGTGAATGAAAAGATTTAATGTGCCATATGATCACTGCTAATATAAACAGATGCTCTCATTTCTTTTTCTCATTTCAAACTCAGGCTGGACAAGGTAGTGTAGAGAAACAACCCCAGAGGGGAAGGACTTTCAGGGAGAGTGGACAGCATGAACAAAGGAGGAGACAGGGCAATGAAAGAACATGAGTTATTTAGAGAACAGCTAATTTGGTACGACAGGAGTAGAGGGTGTGAAGGAGAAGATGAGTGACATGTAGCAGATACAAATAGTGACTGTATAGAAGTGGTATTGATTAAAGAAGTGAGGGAAAGAAAAAACTGACAAGGTATGAATTTTGTCTGCACCAAGAGATCAGAGCCCAACTCTCCTTTGGCTATATAAAGGTAGCTATTTGGGCACAGTAAAGGGAGAAACAATGAGGACATTTCATCGGCTATTCCAGGCCAAAAAAGGGGGGCAAAAATATGATTTACCCTTTCCTTTTCAGCAGCAGGATCAGTTTTATCTTGAAAGATTTAAACTTCTGTAAGTTATTTTAGTGCTCTATGATTTTGACTGACCAAAGTTACATTTCACACAGTCAAAATGAAAAACAACATCTATCTTGAATCTACAATGAGGATTCCTCCCCATCACAGGCCTGATGTGTGCCATAGGTGATGAGCAATGGGTGACATGTATCAGAGGTCATCGCATTTAAAAACATCAGCTAGAAGTCTCTTGTCTCTTACATATTCCAAATACAAATCACCCAATCTATGGCCTAGTGATCAGTACTTAAAAATTCATCACCCGGATGAACAATATGAAGTGGAAATGCTTCTTTGAACTATTTCAACTTGTGTTAATCTGAAAGTGCCTGATGTATGATGTTGGTTAAAGAGGGATATCAACTTAATAAGTCTTGCCACATACAAAGTTCTCCATTGCATGAAAATCTTTGAGCCACAACCTATCAGAGGCTAATTATAAAAATTGACTTTTCAATTTGCTTCTCACTATAATTATCCAACTATTGTACATTATTTGCTTGGAGTAATTTCTTCTATGTATAACGGTCTTTTCCTTATCACCAGAAAGAGGCAGTGCAATAGTCTCACAGAGTCAGGGAATTGTGACCAGTTGAAGGGTCCATGAATTTTTAATATTCACTTCGGTAGAGACATTTCTTGGTGAGGAGGAGAAGGAGGGTGATATAGATAATAGGCTCACAAAATGTTGCCAAATAACTCATTCATAGAAATTATTATATATAATAAGATATACCCCGCAAAGTCAATTCATTCAATACAGATGATGGTAACAAAAAAATGTAGGGATAGAAGGAGCTATTGCAATTATCCCAACCAAACTCCCACTTGATGCACCATCCATGAACAACAAGTCCCTACAATAGCCCTGCAAGGTACATATGATTAGCCCTATTTTATACATGATAGAGCTGAATGTCAAAGACTTTAAATAACTTATTCAAAATTTTACTGAGGGGCACCTGGGTGGCTCAGTCAGTTAAGCTTCCGACTCTTGGTTTCAGCTCAGGTCATGATCTCAGGGTCCTGAGGTGGAGCCCTGCATAGGGCTCCATGCTCTGCAGAGAGTCTGCTTCTTTCCCTCTCTCTCTGCCCCTCCCCCTGCTCACACACACACACTCTTTCTCTCTCTCTAAAATAAATAAATAAGTAAATCTTTTTAAAATTTGGGGGGCACTTGGGTGGCTCAGGTGGTTAAGCAACTGGCTCTTGATTTCAGCTCAGGTCATGATCTCAGAGTCATGAGATCAAGCCCGCATAGGCCTCCATGCTCAGGGGGGAGTTGGCTTCTCTTCCTCTTCCTCTGTCCCTTGCCCTGTGCTCATGCACATGCATGCGCACCCTCAAATAAATAAATCTTTAAAAACATTTTTTTTTTAATGAGAAGTTGCAGACTCAGGTTTCAAATCTAATCCATACACCCATGTTCTTTTCATGACATCTGATTGCTGTTCAACTCCACATCCACTTCCTCTACCATGGGTCCAGGTCTCAGGATGAAATGAGGGATAAGGTCAAATGCCCTGTTTTGTTTTTTTTTTAAAGATTTATTCATTCATTTTAGAGAGGAGGGGAGGGGCAGAGGGAGAGAGAAAGAGAATCTCAAGCAGACTCCGCACTGAGCACAGAGCCTAATGCAGGGCTTGATCCCAGGATCTCGAGATCATGACCTGAGCTGAAACCAAGAGTTGGAGGCTTAACCAACTGAGTCACCCAGGTACCCCCAAATGCCCTATTGAAATAACATGAGTTTTTAAAATAGGGAAATGCTATCAAAAAGGAAGTACAACTAGCTTGGATGCATTGTTCTTAGCTCAAACTGAGTTTTAGTGATCATCACTTCTCCAAGTGCTTTTTAAATATAGTAACATGTAATTATTATTATATAAAAGTATATAGTATTGTTTTGAGCATTTTTGTTGTTGGTTTTTTTTTTTAAGATTTTATTTATTTATTTGAGAGAGAGAGAGACAGAGATAGCGAGAGAGAGCACAAGCAGGGAGGAGAGGGAGAAGCAGGCTCTCCACTGAGCAGGGAGTCAGATGCAGGGCTTGATCCCAGGACCTTGAGATCATGACCTGAGCTGAGGTCAGACGTTTAACTGACTGAGCCACCCAGGCGTCCCTGTTTTGAGCACTTTTTTTTTTTAAAGATTTTATTTATTTATTTGACAGAGTGAGAGAGACAGCAAGAGAGGGAACACAAGCAGGGGGAGTGGGAGAGGGAGAAGCAAGCTTCCCGCTGATCAGGGAGCCCGATGTGGGTGGGGCTCGATCCCAGGACTCTGGGATCATGACCTGAGCCAAAGGCAGACGCTTAACGACTGAGCCATGCAGGTGCCCCTGTTTTGAGCACTTTTATTAATTCATTGTATCTTCACTACAACCCTATGAGATAGGAATTATTATCATCATTTTAGGGATGAGGAAACTGAGGCACTTAGAGAATAAGCAGCACATTCAGGGTCGCACAACCAGTGTATGGCAGAGCAGGGATGAGAACCCAGATAGTCGACAGAATCCATGCTCTTAACTGCTATGTTAGATTGCTACATTTAACCATATGTTGAATAATTCATTCTGAAATCTTGCCACAGATTGTTTTCACACTTACTGATCTTTGTTTTCTAGACTCCATCATTTTCCCCTTTTTAATAAAGGAAGCAGTGTTTATTTATCCCAGGCTCCTGGTTATTCTTTAATTTCTACAGCTTCTCAAGGGTGCTCTCCTTAGCAAATTTTTTAAAGAAATGTATAGTACACTTACCCTAAGGTCTATGTATAGTATACTTATCTTAAGGTCTAGTAATTTTAAAAAATTTTTTTAATTAAATTAATTTTTTTATATAGTGTTCCATGATTCATTGTTTGCGTATAACACCCAATGCTCCATGCAGAACGTGCCCTCTTTAATACCCATCACCAGGCTAACCCATCCCCCACCCCCTCCCCTCTAGAACCCTGTTTGTTTCTCAGAGCCCATAGTCTCTCATGGTTTGTCTCCCCCTCTGATTTCCTCCCCTTCATTTTACCCTTCCTACTATCTTCTTCTTTTTTTAACATATAATGTATTATTTGTTTCAGAGGTACAGGTCTGTGGTTCAACAGCCTTACACAATTCACAGCGCTCACCATAGCACATACCCTCCCCAATGTCCATCACCCAGCCACCCCATCCCTCCCACCCTCCACCACTCCAGCAACCCTCAGTTTGTTTCCTGAGATTAAGAATTCCTCATATCAGTGAGGTCATATGATACATGTCTTTCTCTGATTGATTCTTTTTTTTAAATAAAGATTTATTTATTTATTTTAGAGAGAGAGAGCAAGAGCATGAGAGGGAGGAGTAGAAGGAGAAGGAGAGAATCTCAAGCAGACTCCACATGGAGTGTGGAGCTGAGGCGGGGCTCGATCCCATGACCCTGAGATCATGAGCTGATCTGAAACCAAGAGCCAGGCACTTAACTGACTGTGCCACGCAGGTGCCCCCTAGTAATTTCTTTAAAAAAATTTTTTTGAGTATAGTTGAGGCACAATGTAATGTTAGTTTCAGGTTTACAACATAGAGATTCAACATCTCCATATGTTATGCTATGCTCACCACAAGCATAGCTGCCATCTGTCATCATACAGTGAGCTTCGCAAAGTTTTACTGGAGTAGACAGCCTCGCCAAAACATCCATCTAGTGACTAGAAGGTCAAAATCCAAATCTGTGCTCTTCTCTCTTTCTGACTGCCACATAAGACAAGAGGCAGAAGTAATTTTGATTTAGCGTATCATAAAAATGTGTCCTGCATAATGACTGTACTAGTACACAAGGAAGGAAATAAGAATGCAGTTGTCATGAGTGGAGCATCAGGTTTCTCCCTCATAGGAGGACTGCCTGCATGAGCTAGTTAAACCATTTCTTCAGTGGTCTCCATGACTCTTAACTCCATTCTCCATGCAAACACCAAGAGCACATCACACTCTATAAGTCCTCTTCACTAGAAACTTCCAGGACACTCTATCCAGTCAACACTTCTGTGGATATGAGAAAGCATAGTTACAGCAGCAGTAGTGACAGGAGCAATAGCAACAGCTCCTTGACTTCTGGATTGTAGTTATGATGGTGCAACCTTGAAATCAATAGCCCTGTTGCAGACCCTCAACTTCTGTTCTTCAGCTTCTAAATATAAATGTGTAAGCATGTATTTTCCTGTATTGATTGTATTCCTGCTTTAAATATCTAGAATGGTTTCTGTTCTATACACACACACACAAACAAATTAAAAAAATAATTAACTGAGATCAAAGAACTCACAGTGGAAACTAAAGTCTCTCACCCCAAACCTCTCTGTTCTTAGATCTGCTCTAGGAGCAATCTGTTAGACATTTGTATTTAGTTCTCATGCTTGCCTCCATTGTACTAAATAATATCTCTATATCACTAGTTCTTGATTTATCAATTTGAAAAAATGAAGACTATATTCACTTACACCACCTAAACCTTTTCATTCCATCTTCCTCCAAAATATGGGTGGTTTTATTGTGCTGGTCACCTTTCTAATCCACATTATCTGCATTAGCCTCTGTTTTTTGTTCCATCACCTTTAACAGCAGCTCTTGATGTAAAACTCATTATGTAAAACTGATATTATCGTCCTCCACTCTTCCTTCCACCCCGTCCTCCTCTTTCTCGTGGCCTCATTTCTGTTGGCTAGCATCCCCATGTTGTAGAATCAACATGCAATCTCCCTAGAGAAGAACATTCCTATCATGTGTTTAAAAATACATTTGGGATTTCCTGTTACTCTGCCTCTCATCACTCTGCATGGGTAGGGGAGTTGACACTAACGGCAATTCTCAAAGTTATGCCATAAACACTTTCAAAGAATCCCCCCATTTTCAGCACTACTAATAAATCCTGTTACCTGTACCTGTCAACTCCAAGACCAGACCTAGAAAATCAGTTGGCAGTCAGTACAGTCATTCCCTAGGCTGTTTCTTCTTATATTCAAGTTCATTTGTCAATGTGTTTCTATTTTTAGTCTTCTAGAAATTGGTTGAAATACTTTAATCATTACAAGTACCCTTCCCATTCTCTTCCCTCTTACCAACGCATTCCTGTTTCAGGTATCTAGCAACTCGATAACGCTGCATAACAACACAACACAAAACCTCAGTGGCATACAATTGTACACATTTATTTAGTTGATTTTTCTCTGGTGTTCAGCTGATCTCATGCATATGTAGTCAGCCTCAGGTGCCCTAGGTACTAATCGTGGCTAGGCTCCCGCACACGTCTGGAGTAGACTGCTTGTCAGCTGGGGCAATTCTGCTCTGCTTTATGAATCTCTCCCATCTCTCCAGCAGGCCAGTGCAGACACAGTTGCAAGGCAAAGGCAGAGGGACAAGAGCAAGCCAACTCAAGCTCGTAAGTGCTATTCCAGCCTCTGTTGGTATCACATGTACTAACATCCCATTTGTGAAAAGAAATCACACTCTGGCTTTACCAGAGTCTGAGCAAGAGGGCACTCCAAAATTGCATGACAAGGAGTGTAAAGCGGGGAAGAATTCAGACCATTAATGAAATTAATCCACCACATTTGCTTTTTGCATTCTTTAACTCATATGTGTAGTGTCTCTGGAGGGAAGGAAGGTGGATGTGAATGCTTAGTACATTGAACTGAACTGGAAGCCTCTGTGCTTTTTCAGTTCACATGCCATTACCCATGCTGTTTCCTGAATCTGGAATGACCCTTTCATCTCTCCCCATCTCCTAGCCATCTTTCAAAGCCCAGATCTAGTGCCATCACTTTGTGGAAGTCTTCTATAAGTGACATCAATTGTTTTTGCCTATTTATCAGCCATTCCCACTGTTCTAATAATAGAACTTCAGTTTCACTCTGGAGAACTGACATTTCACATCAGTTTTTAGGGTTTCCCATGAGACAGAACCCATTATTCAACTCAAGGGGTGGGTGTATGATCTGGCCAATTGGCATATCCTATACCCTGGTGGTAGTGATGATTGTTTTGGACATAGACATGTCGATCAAACTGGTCTGAGCCAAAGATAATACTGAGATTTAGGCTGAAATAACAGGAAAGATGCTGATACATTTCACTGGAATTGCCAAACAGTTAGGATACAGCCTTAAAGCTTCTGGTGATCATGTGTCTCACAAATTGGTAGAGCCGACAGTGAGTAAAGCCAACACTAAGGAAAACAGAGTCAAGTGAGAAAAACAGAGAGATCTCTGAAGACATGATCTGAACATCTAGCTCTAGACCCAGCTGATATTTTTTCATTTATTTTTAGTCCTTTAAAAAAAATTCCTGCACATTTCAGTTACTTGAACCAATAGATTTCATTTTAATTCAGACCCATTACTTGTAACCAAACAAATTCTAATATAATTCTCTGAAAACCTAAGCCCCTGTCTCTGCTTTACTAGGACTATTAAGTGCACATTTCTTTTTTTTAAATTTTATTTTATTATCTTATGTTAATCACCATACATTACATCATTAGTTTTTGATGCAGTGTTCCATGATTCATTGTTTGCATATAACACCCAGTGCTCCATTCAATACATGCCCTCTTTAATACCCATCACCAGGCTAACCCATCCCCCACCCTCCCTCCCCTCTAGAACCCTCAGTTTGTTTCTCAGAGTCCATAGGCTCTCATGGTTTGTCTCCTCCTCCGATTTCCCCCCCTTCATTTTTCCCTTCTTACTATCTTCTTTTTTTTTTTTTTTAAACATATAATGTATTATTTGTTTCAGAGGTACAGGTCTGTGACTCATCAGTCTTACACAATTCACAGCATTCACCATAGCACATACACTCCCCAATGTCCATCCCCCAGCCATCCCATCCCTCCCACCCCCACCACTCCAGCAACCCTCAGTTTGTTTCCTGAGATTAAGAATTCCTCATATCAGTGAGGTCATATGATACATTTCTTTCTCTGATTGACTTATTTCGCTTAGCATAATATTTCTTCTAGGTGGAGGCACACATCAAATGGAGTACAGAATCATCAGAGGAAAGAACTTTTTCTAACTACTTCTGCCTGCTCTGAAGATTCAGATATGCCCGCTAGTTGCCAATTAATTGTACAGTGAAGTACTACTCAGGTGAGTTGGGTGGGTCCCAAAGGTGTTTTGTGATGAAGGTAGGTAGAAAGTTTATTATTTTTTTAAAAGATTTTATTTATTTATTTGACAGAGAGCGAGTGAGAGAACACAAGCAGGGGGAGCTGCAGGCAGAGGGAGAGAGAATAGCAGGCTCCCTACCGAGCAGGAAGCCCAGTGCAGGGTTTGATCCCAGGACCCCAGGATCATGACCTGAGCCGAAGGCAGATGCCCAACAGACTAAGCTACCCAGGCGCCCCAGGTAGAAAGTTTAAAAAGCACTAATGATTATCTGTTTCACAGCCTGTGTCAAAATGTGCTCTTTTGTAAGTTAATATTTATTTCTACGCTTGATAAAGATCTGTTTCTTGTGCTATGCTGTAAGCTTTAGGACAACAGTGCTTAGGTATGTTTTGTTCATCAATTTATCTTCAGGTTGAAAGACAGTGTCTGGTTCATGTTAGGGACTCAGGAGATAGTTGTTGTATGAATAAATGCCACCACCACAGTGAACTCAGCGTTTGCTAAAATAAAATGAAAATAAATACAATCTGTTCCAAGTCATGAGTGTGTTGACTCTACACCATCACTATATCTCCTCTTCGTCCACGTCTTTCTACAGAGAACTTTCTGTTCATATGTGGAACTTCCATGGATTCAGAAATTCTTGGAAGTTAGCCTTTCTGGAATTCTCCTGTGTTTGTCATTGGTTGCATGCTTCTCCTTGTATTTTTTACATAAGTCCTTTTTAAATTAGAGATCTTCCTGTGAAGCTTCATTTGTTTCATTTAATGCTTTCTTTTTTAATTTTACAATGGTTATAATTTAGATAGCCAAACTGTATTTTTCCAGCCTCCTTCCCTTACTATAGCTTTATTTATTCCCTTTTTAGTTTCAGGTCATTGCATTATAACTACCTTTTCTTTTTTTTTTTTTTTAAGATTTTATTTATTTGAGAGAGAGAGAGAGAGAAGGAAAGCACAGAGGGAGAGTGAGAGGGAGGAGACTCCCAGCTGAGCAGGGAGCCTGGCTTGGGGCTCGATCCCAGGACCCTGAGATCATGACCTGAGCTGTAGGCAGACACTTAACTGACTGAGCCACCCAGGCACCCCAACCTTTTCTTTTTTTTTTTTTTAAAGATTTTATTTATTTATTTGAGAGAGAGAGAATGAGAGACAGAGAGCATGAGAGGGAGGAGGGTCAGAGGGAGAAACAGACTCCCTGCCGAGCAGGGAGTCCGACGCGGGACTCGATCCTGGGACTCCAGGATCATGACCTGAGCCGAAGGCAGTCGCTTAACCAACTGAGCCACCCAGGCACCCCAACCTTTTCTTTTTTTATAACTACCTTTTTTATGACCTTTATGATCTGAAAGTCAAGGGCAAACACTACCTTCACCCTGTGGGCACACCACCTGCATACATCTTTAGGAAACCAGAGGGAACCCCAGAGCTACTAATCTCAGGATTAAACCATTTTGTCCTTAGATTCTAATCTCAGGATTAAACCATTTTGTCCTTAGATTCCTCCTATTGTTTATATAAGAGGAAGCCCTGAATCCCTATGTACTCCAGAGAAGACTGCCCCTCCTCTAGTCTCCAAATTTCCATTGAAAGAAGTTACATAAAAAGTAACATCCTCCTGTATGCTCCTAGTAAGACACTCATCCCTCCCCTACTCCCATCATTCTGCCTTTAGACAACCAGGACTAATCTTACTATACTCTTCATTTATTTATGTCAGTTCCAATAAGCAGCCACATCTCCTAGGACACTTAATTTCCTGGATCTAATCCTTATATTTCTCAGTAAACCCCTAATTCTGACCCCTATTACTTCCCCCTTTGAACTCCTGAAGACATACAACTTCGCCTCCCAGATCTCAATGTATATCGTCAGCAAAAATCCCCCTTTTCTTTAACTTCTTCTGTGTACGTTTCCTTAAGCTTCTTGCTCTAAAGAGAAACTGGCTCTCCCCTAATGACACCATGGCCCTTATAGCCTTCTTTCTGGTGATTGTACTCTCTCTCACTCTTTCTTTCTTTCTTTTTCTTTCTTTCCTTCCTTCCTTCCTTCCTCCTTCTATCTATCTATCTATCTATCTATCTATCTATCTATCTATCATCTATCTATCTATCAGTAGGCTCCATATGGGGTGTGGAACCCAATATGGGGCTTGAACTCATGACCCTGAGATCAAGACCTGAGCTGAGATCAAGAGTTGGATGCCTAACTGACTGAGCCACCCAGGGGCCCCTCTCGCTCACACTTCTTATACCTTTAAGTCAGAAAGTGAGTTCCTCCTTGACATCTTCAGATTATTATTCCTTTCACTCACCCATAACCCCTGAACTTTTAATCTCAACTCATCAGGCTATACCACCTCTGCCCTTCCTTATAACAGACACCTGCAGATATTCTAGGTCATTTTCCTCTTTTTTTTTTTTTTTTTAAGATTTATTTATTTTAGATAAAGAGAGCATGAGCAGGAGAGGCAGAGGAAGAAGGAGAGAGAATCTCAAGCAGACTCCCCATTGAGTGCAGAGCCCGATGAGAGCCTCAATCTTATGACCCTGAGATCACGACCTGAGCCAAAACCAAGAGTCAGTCACTCAACTGACTGCGCCACCAAGGCGCCCCTCCTCTAGTCTTAGAAGAGTGTTGTTCTTGGCTCTTGGATGTTTTCTCCAACACTACTTCTGTCACAACTACTGGTGATTTCAATATCCACACAGATGATAATCCTAATAAACTGTAATTTTTTGACTTTTCTCCTCATCTACTCAACCCTGTTTTAGCCATTTATCTCCATGGTTGCACTCTATATATTGTCATTATCAATCAATACAACTCCTCCATAATACTAGTTTCAAGCATCCTGCTTTCTGACCATGACCTTCCAACTGTCAAGATGACTCTCCCTAGGGGCGCCTGGGTGGCTCAGTTGGTTGGGCGACTGCCTTCGGCTCAGGTCATGATCCTGGAGTCCCGGGATCGAGTCCCGCGTCGGGCTCCCTGCTCAGCAGGGAGTCTGCTTCTCTCTCTGACCCTCCCTCCTCTCATGCTCTCTATCTCATTCTCTCTCTCAAATAAATAAATAAAATCTTTAAAAAAAAAAAAAAAAGATGACTCTCCCTATTTCAGCTCCCTGACGTCAATGATCCTTTGACTCACCAGTATCTCCAATTCATTGATACTAACACCTTTTCACTGCCTTCCACCCTTTAATGTCTTCCTTCCCTTCCTTACCCTCTTTTAAATTCCATGGTCCATCACTATGATCACTTTCTTACATAGTCCTGCAACTTTTTTTTAGCCTTCTCTTGCTTCATTGTATTCTCAGGGCAAATTCACAAGCCTGGTAAGCCAGATCACCACTTACTCTGTCTAAACATTTACAGCAGAATGTGGCTGTGGAAAAACATAACTATGCTGATTTTTCTCACTTTAAATTTGTGACAACTCACCTCAAATGAGTCTTTAACACTAACTTAGAACATTATCACATTTTCTACTCCACTCATTTCTCTACTCCATTCGATAATCCCTTTATACCTTCTTGTCTCCCTCTTTAAAATTCTAATACCTACTCTTTTTTTTTTTAAAGATTTTACTCATTTATTTGTCAGAGAGACAGAGAAAGAGAACCAGGCAGAGGGAGAAGTGGACTCCATGCTGAGCACTGAGCCCAATGTGGGACTCAGTCCCAGGACCCTGGGATCATAATCTGAGCCTAAGGCAGGTGCCCAACTGAGCCACCCAGGTGCCCCAATACCTACTCTTCTAACCTCATACTCATGACCTTGCTACTTCTTTCCTGAGAAAATGGAACTAATCAGAAGAGGACTTCCACAATCCTGAATCACATCTCTCCATGAAGCTGAGCACATATATTTTGATTTCTCTCCTATTAATATGGATAAAATATTTGTGTTTATTTTTAAGTCAAACCCTCCATTTATGCTTTAGATCTTATCATCTCTCACTTAAGTAAGGTGACTATTCCAGTAAATCCCTCCTTTTTTCCCCTGCATTATCAATTTTCCCTACTTATCAGACTTACCCATCAGGACACAAACAAGCTATCATTTTTCACACCTTAGAAAAATATTTTTTCTTGACTCTCCTTCTCCCTCCAGATATCTCCACATTTTTCTGGCCCCATCACTATCTGTAATTCCTCTTACTTCATTCTCTTTTGAACTCATTCCAGTCAGGTTTGCATCTTCACCAACTCACTGAAAAAGCTCTTGCCAAAATCACTAATGATGTTCATGTTGCTAAACTCAGTGGTCAATTCTCAATTATCAACATACTTGACCCAGCAGCATGTAAAACCTGATAACTTTAAAAAAAAAAAAAAAAGCTAACTTTCCCCTCCTCAAAACACTTCCTTTTTTATTTTTTATTTTTTTGATCTTTAAAAAAGATTTTACTTATTTATTTGACAGAGAGAGAGAGAAAGACCAAGAGATAGAGCACAAAGAGGGGGAGCTACAGAAGGAGAAGGAGAAGCAGGCTCCCACTGAGCAGGGAGCCCAACATGGGACTCGATCCCAGGACTCTGGGATCATGACCTGAGCAGAAGGCAGACACCCAACCAATTGAGCTACCCAGGCGCCCCTCCTTTTTTTTTTTTTTTTAAAGATTTATTTATTTATTTTGGGGAGGAGAGATAGAGGGAGAGAGAGAATCCTAAGAAGACTCCCCGCTGAGCATGGACCCCCCCCCCGACATGGGGCTTGATCCCACAACCCTGAGACCAGGACCTGAGCTGAAACCAAGAGTCAGACATTCAACAGACTGTGCCACCCAGGCACCCCTCAAAACACTTTCTTACCAGGTTTTTGGAGCCAATACTCTTGGTTATCTTTCTACATCTCTAAGCACTCCTTCTTAATCTCTATCTTCTTTCATCCTCATGTTCTTGTTCTCTTAATGTTGGAGTGTCCCAGTCTTGAAATACTTTTAAGTACTTAACTTCCTTGATGATTTCATAAAATTTTATGACCGTAATTAAATTTTGTACACTGGAAAAATCCAAACGTTTATTGACAACCCAGCCTCTAGCGAAATCTTCACTCTTATATCATCCAACTACATACTTGTCATCTGTACTAACAATCACCATAAACTTTGCATTCTTAAAGAAAGTTCCTGGGGTGTCTGGGTGGCTCAGTTGGTTAAGCGTCTGCCTTTGGCTCAGGCCATGATCCTGGGTCCTGGGATTGGGCCCCCGCATCAGGCTCCCTGCTCCGCCGGGGGCCTGCTTCTCCCTCTCCCTCTGCCTACCGCTCCCCCTGCTTGTGCTCACTCTGACAAATAAATAAATAAATAAAATCTTAAAAAAAAAAAAAAAAGAATGTTCCTGGTATTCACTCCAATCCTGCTCCTGCAATTCCTTCCATCTCAGTTGATGGCAATTTCATCATTACATTTGAACAGGCCAATTCCTGGAGTCATCTCTTTCTCTCACATCCTTTATTGAATCTATGAGGCAAATCTGTTGGTTTTACTTGAAAATATATTCAGAATTGAACCAGTTTTCAATACTTTCACCACTCTCATCCTGCTCCATACCACTACAATCTCTTACTTTGATTTTTACAGTAGCTACCTAAATGGGGTTCACTCCATCCTTGCCCCCATACAATATATTCTCAGCATACTGGTCATCATAATCTTATTAAAGATATAAATCAGATCATGTCACCCCTCTGCTTTAACTCTTTGATGACTCCCCATCTCCTTCAGAATAAAAGTCAACTCTGTAAGATGGCCTCAAGACTCAACACGATGACTTCATCATCTACCAGTTTTCTCCCTGTTCATTGCACTGCTTACTTGCTTACTGTTTCTCAAACATACCAGGCATACTTCCACCACAAGGCCTTTGAACATGTTCTTGCCTTTTCCTGGAATGGTCCTCTCCCAGATAGTCCCATTATGTTCTCCTTTACCTGCTCTATTAGGTCTTTGTTCAAATGTTACCTTGTCTGTGAGGCCTTTCTTGATTACCATTTTATTTTTTAAAGATTTATTTATTTATTTGAGAGAGAGAGAGAGAGCAGGGGCGAGGGGCAGAGGGAGAGGGAGAGACAGTCTTAAGCAGACTCTGTGCTGAGCACAGAGCCTGATATAGGGCTCTATTTCACGACCCTGAGATCACAACCTGAGCTGAAACCAAGAATTGGACACTCAACTGACCGTGCCACATAGGCACCCCTTGATTACCATTTTAATAACCATAGTCTCCAATCCTGCTTTCCTTATCCATCTTTTACAATCTTATTTTTCTTCATGGCACTGGCCACCATTTTATACCAGCTAAATAATTTAATTACTGGTGATTTTTATTGTCTCCCAACTACAAAATAAATGCCAAGAGGGTAGGGATTCTCTGTTTTATTCACTAATACAGCCCGACACCTAGAACACTGCCTATCATAGAGTAATTGCTCAATAAAAATTTCTAGAATGTATGAGTCTATCCAGATATAACTGGTTGCCTTCCTTCCCTTAATGTCATAAAATGTAATAAAATAATGCTTTATTTTTCTTGTTACTTCCAATATCTAAGCTATACTTTTTTATATCACTACTGAGATAAGTTGACAGTCTTTCCATTATTTGGGGGAAAAAAGTAAATAATGATTTCACATTTCCTACCACCAGCACTATTCTCCTCTCCTTCACAGTGAAACTTCTCAAAAAACTAAAAAAAACATTTCCAATTCCTCATCTTTTACTCAATCCTCGAGTCACTTCATATGGACTCTGTCATGAATAATCCACCAAAAATGCTCTAAGGTCACCAATGACATTTCTGCCATCAAAACCAATGGACATTTCTCAGTTATCCCTTTGGTTGGTATTCCAGTAACATCTGATACTCAGTTTTTAAACTATTCTTTGTTTCTTGACTTTCACAGTACCAACATTCTTAATTTTATTCCTACCCCTTTAAACACTCCAGTGTCTCATCTAAAGTTTCATCCTTCTCTATCTGATCATTAATTGTTGAAGATTTCAAGTTTGAGACCAAGGCCCTTTCCTTTTATTTATCTAATTACTCTCCCTAGGAAATTTCATACATAGCATGATCTCAATTACTACCTGTTTGTAGGCTACTTACAAATCTATCTATCCATCTAGCTTCTCCTCTGAACTCCAAACCTGAAATTTCAACTTTTTGTATAATACCTTCCTAGATATCTAATAGGCATCAAAAAGTCAATACATGTAAGTATCTCAAAGTCAACATATTTCAAACATACTTCATAATCTGCCCTTCCAAACTTGGTCCTCTTCTACTTTCTTTATATCAGTGATCACCAAGCCAGAAACTAGAAGTCATATTCATCTTCAAGCCCCATTGTAATCCACCTCACATCACATTTATTTTACCTACTAAGTTTCACTTCAATTAATATACTTCTCTTTGGCTTAACATGAAACATCCTAGGGGCGCCTGGGTGGCTCAGTCGTTAAGTGTCTGCCTTCAGCTCAGGTCATGATCCCAGGGTCCTGGGATCGAGCCCCACATTGGGCTCCCTGCTCGGTGGGAAGCCTGCTTCTCCCTCTCCCACTTCCCCTGCTTGTGTTCCTGCTGTCACTGTCTCTCTCTGTCAAATAAAAAAATAAAATCTTTAAAAAAAAAACATGAAACATCCTACTTCAAACCAATATCATCTCTAGCCTAGTATCCTGCAATGGCTTCCTAACTGGTCTTTCTTCCCATAATATCTTCTCCATATTGTGATCAGAACAATATTTTTAAAAACATATATGTTACATGTGTAGTTTTGTTACCAACATATCCCATGTGCCTAGAACAGTGTTAGATATTCAATAAATACTTTGGAATGAATGAATAAATAAATGAGACCACTGGAACAGATCAGGGAAGATGGAAATGGATTAGTAAATATTAGAGAATTTAATATATGATAAGAATATTATTTTAAATCAACTACATCTACACAACTAAGAAGGGAGAAAAGTTGTATATTTACCTCATACCATTCACATAAAAGATTCCAGATAGATTAAAATATAATATTTAAAAATATAAATGTAATAGAAGAATATATAGGTTTATTTTAATTATGCTGTGGGAAAGGATTTCCCAAGCAAGACATGACAATCTCAGAAATAATAAAGAAACTGATAGATTTGATAAGATAGACTACAAATCTTGGTTTGAAAAAATCTGCAAACTATGATGAGAGAAAAACAAATACAAGAATCTATTTGAAACATATGTAACAAAGGATAGAAAACCACAATATATAAAGATCATCTATAAAATAAAAGAAACAAGTCACACAGTATGAACAAAAATTGACTGAAGAATATATAAAAATGCCTAGCAATCATTTGGAGGGTAGCCGAATACTGTTAAAATTAAAATAGTTATAATTTCTTAACCTTCAGATTTGCCAAAAAATATAGATTTATAATATACATTGGGTGGTAAGAGTGTAGGAAAAATGAACCCACATATACTTTTGATACTAATGTAAATCTGCATAGCTTTTACAGGATAATTTAGCAGGATTCATAAATATTTTCACTGTGCATAGCAATTTTACTCTTAAATAACTATACTTTAAAAATACTCACAAAATGGGGCGCCTCGGTGGCTCAGTCGTTAAGCGTCTGCCTTTGGCTCAGGTCATGATCCCAGGGTGCTGGGATCGAGCCCCACATCAGGCTCCCTGCTCCGCGGGAAGCCTGCTTCTCCCTCTCCCACTCCCCCTGCTTGTGTTCCCTCTCTCGCTGTGTCTCTCTCTGTCAAATAAATAAATAAAATCTTTAAAAAAAAAATAAAAAATAAAAATACTCACAAAATTATGCAAGATTATACTTACATGGATCATTGGTTTTAATAAAAATTAAAAACAGTCCAACTTCCAGTCAAAAGGAAAATAAGTAAAATATTAATACACATAATAAGGAATATGAGTGAGAATTTGGTAATTCTCTCTATACCAATGTAGAAAGGTGCCCATAATGTATTAAGATTTTTAAAAAGTGAAAAAAAAAAGAAAGATAGGAAAATAGAAAAAAGAATGCATAGAAAACCTTGCAGAAGGATAATCAGAACTTGCCATTAACAACAGTAACTTCCAATTACAAAGTTTCACTAGAATGAGATGAGATGGAAGGGGGGGTAGTTCTCATCATATCATACCCTTTTGGATTTTTTCACAATGATATGTATCACTTTGGTAATTTGCAAAAATAATAAATGTGAAAGAGTAAAAGAGCAACTGGTAAAACTGTAAATTTGTTGCATTCTTTTACATACAGTCTAGAGCATACATATTCCAGCACATTTCCCAAGTGACTTGACCTCATAAACTGAGAATAACATGTCAGAGTTAAAATACAGAATCTTAAAGTTTTGTGCACACATATAAAAATCTGGACCCTTCATTCAGTAATTCTTATGTTCAACATTCTTTACAACTTTGCTGGTTTAATTATGCATTGCCTAGACTGTGAGTTGGTGACTTCAAGGTATAATGGTTAATGAACAAAGTCAAGTAATAGATTGATGGGGTAAATTCATTCACACAAGTTCACAGGTTGGGAGATGGGAATGGAACTACTCAAAATTCTCATACAGTCCCCAAAATACTCAGAGTAATTTGTATTAAGTCAAGATGTTTTTATTTAGCTTGCAGGATAATATTTACTCTGATGACTAAGCTCAAAGACTCTATTATACATCGTTATCATCAAGTGGCCTTTTAATATTTCTTTGGTGTGGAAGAAATTATATAATTTAATAGACTGGACTTTTAACAGCTGATAACATCCCAAATACAAATACTTCACCTCTTCTGGAATTTCAGGGCTTTAAATTTTAACCTATTACAGTAATAGTCAACCACTAATCTTAGCATAGAGTCAATTAAAATGCCTTCTTATGTAAAATGCAGAGATTTGGGGGGATTTTTTTTTGCAGTTTCCTATAATTCTGCTGTATTTGCTCAGAAACCAAATGCAAATCAACATCAACTAGAATGTAATATTTATAGTTCCTAAACATAAATTACAATTTCCATTTGATTAAAACAGGAGTGCATGAAGTATTAAAATCTTTTCCCCATGGCATCTAGTGCCAATTTCTTTCTGTCCATAAAAATCACCTGATTTATTGTGGCATATATGAAATATTTAGTTTTCCTGATTTATCCTTTGTTGTGTCTTCTGAGTGACACCTGAAAAGTAGAAAGGGGGCAGGGATGCAGACCTTTTGCTATGCTCTAAGTGTAGCTATTAGGTAAAGGGTGAAGGTCCAACACTGTTCATGCAGGGATGACAATTTCTTCTTGGACTCATCCTCAGCAGGTGGTGGGCAAGAAGGAGGTTAATGATCTCAAACAGGTCCTGTTGACTGACACTAAGGTCCATTAGAGACATATTCTCAAAGGTGTATAAAAGGCAATGGACTCAGCATTGGGCTACCTAAAAGACTTGAGTTCTGGGTATCTGCCCTTACAATGAGCATGGAAGGAGCAATGGTAAGGTCTTAGAATTTGCTTAGCCTACTGAGAGGAGAAAGTCCAGATTTGAGGTTGTTAGGCTGAGTTTGGTTTAAAGATACATCATTATAGCTTTTCAGTAATTGGTGTCAGCAGTAGTGGATGATTACATATATCAGTGTAGGTGCTCTATTTCCTTTATGGGAGAACTGTAACATTTCATAGAGGTTAATGGATTTTTAGCAGGATGGGATCGGAGCAATACTGTTGGTTCTTAGTAATTACCCCAGTCTTATCTTTCATTCCTCCTCTACAAATACCTTAGTTTCAAATCAATCTGGCTTTTTCCTGAATATGCCCCCATGAATCCTAAAATCACATCTCTGCTCATGATAAATTTCTCTAGAACCCATGATCATCCTCTATCCCCATCTATAATGGGCAATAATATAATCTTTCTTTACATCTTCTATCAAATATGATTCCAACTGTGGCTTATATTTAATTCAACATTTTAAAATAGTTACCTGGTGCCTTCCTATGCAACGAAGGTCCTCTTTCCTTTTTGTGCCCATATGAATCCTAACTGTCTTCACAGAACACACCCAATTTATGTAAAATTTTCGGGCAGACTTTTCTAACTCTAATTTAACAATAACTCCTCAAGGGCAGGGACAAACTCTTATTGCTCTAACTAGTCAGCATTTAAGGCAGGGTTTGGCCCTAGAATATCTGTTCAATAAATATTTATTGATAGAATGGCATAAAAGGATGATTATGAAAATCATAAAGGTATTTTCAGTGAAAAGATACATCCACCCTGTACTTTCCAATTTTTAAAAGATACTTTGTGAGGCTTCTAAAACAATGCAGAGGAAAAGTGTATTTATATCATCCCCTATTTGAAACAGGCTGATGGGGGTAAAAGAGTAAAGCTGAAAAAAAAAAAAAGTAAAACAGCAATGAAACTAGGAAGTAGCTACTCCCTCAAACATAAAATATGAAGAATATCTGCCAAATAAAATGGAATTAGAAAGACTTCCAGTTTCCAGTTCGACATGTAAGAAGCCTGGAAGTCATCACTCTGTCCTAACAACAAATGAAAAGCTGAACAGACTGAAAAGTCAATAACTCTTCTTTTTTTTTAATTTAAAAAATGTTTATTTATTTACTTAAGAGAGAGAGTGCACAAGCAGGGGGAGAAGCAGAGGGAGAAAGGGACAAGCAGACTCCCCGCTGAGTACAGAGCCCCTGGGGAGGGGTGGGGTGGAGGTGGGGGGGCATGCCAGGAGGGCTCAACGACGGGCTTGATCCCAGAACCCCAAGATCATGACCTGGGCCAAAGTCAGATGCTTAACCAACTGAGCCACCCAGGCACCCCATCAATAACTCTTCTAAGATCATAAGAGAGAAGAGGACACAGGGCAAACCAGTGCTTCTGAGACTGGAGAGCAAGACAGGAGACTGTAGAGAGTCCTGGCTTAACAGAACACAGACACATTGAGTAGAAACTTCCACAGGGAACAAGTACCTGGGCAGAAAAACCTGAACTGTAACTGTCGAATTATTGGAGGCTCAGTATGGAAACTCTGATAGTTAAAGACTGGGCAGTGGAGGGTGGCCCCTGGGTGGCTCAGTTGGTTGAGCCTCTGGCTCTTGGTTTTGGCTCAGGTCATGATCTCATGGGTCCTGGGATGGAGCCCCGCATTAGGCTCTTCACTCAGCGGGGAGTCTGCTTGAGAATTCTCTCCCTCTGCTCCTTCCCCCCACCCCAAATAAATAAATAAATCTTAAAAAAAAAAAAGACTCCAGGGGGATCCAGTTATAAGGGGATCACCACAATTTTGTGGGATTTACTTCCAGGAACTTGACCAGATTCCCACAGTAAATATCAGGGGAAAAATTATCTCATGCTTTCAGCAGGGATGGGGGAAAGGAAATATTTTGAAATATGCCTTCCAAGGCCAGCCCTCAGGGAGAAGTAGTTAACCAGAGCCTAACCTGTTGGGGTATTATCTGAACCTAACTTAACTATGGGAAGGGAAGTATCCAACTCAAGCCCACTCTACCCATCCTCTAGCACCTTAAGAGGGAGAAAAAAACCTAAGAAACACTTGAGAAATTCACAATCCAGAGACAAATTCACAATATGGAGGAGAGCAGGGGAAAGTGGCTCTCCTGCGCTAATGACAGGAACTTAAATTGATACTGCCTTTTTGAAGGGCAGTCAGGAAATATCCATGAACATAGAAAATGTCCATATTCTTTAACCAAGCTATTCCAATTTTAGCAAACCTTGTATCTCTCAAATGCAAAAATTATGCATTCAGGTATGTTAAATGCTAAATTGTTTGTAATAGAAAAAATAAGAAAGCCTAACTGTTTACAGGTAGGTAAATAGTTAAACATGAATAATGCATCTATACCATGAAGATTTTGCATGTGCTGAAAAAGATTGATCTAGATCTATGTGTATGGAAATAAAAAGATCTTCAGAATAAATTATTAAGACAATAAAGTGCATTGTAGAAACTGTGTATGGTGTGATCACATTTATGTTTTTTTTAAATACAAAAATGTGTATGTGTATGTATACAAATGTATATGTAAGAATATACTCCAAATGTTAAGAGGAGACTTTAACTTTTTGCTCAATATTCTTTTATTTTCACTCTTTAAAAACTACCTCTTAATAACTTGTCACTAGTATTTTTTAAAATTTGAATTCTAAAAAAAAACCCAGGAGTCAGATATATATTCAGATTCACTGAATCAGAGTCTCCAGGGGTAGAGATTGAGCATATGTATTCTTTAAAGCTCAAGAGGGGATTCTGATGCACAGCAAGAACTGAGACTGTAGAAAATAGTCCAGCAGTACTTCAAAAACATTAAGGACAGAATTACCATATGATCTAGCAATTCTACCTCTGGGTATATACCCCAGAGAATTAGAAGCAGAGACTTGAACAGATATATGTACACCCATGTTCATAACAGTATTATTCACAGTAGCCAAAATGTAGAAGAAACCCAAGTGTCCATAGATAGATGCATGATTAAATGAAATATGGTATATAGATATAACAAAATACTATTCAGCCTTAAAAAGAATGAAATTTTGATATTTGTTATGAAACTTGAAGACATTACACTAAGGGAAATAAGCCAGACACAAAAGAACAAGTAATGTATGATTCCACTTCTATGAAGTAGTCAAATTTAGAGACAGAAAGTAGAATGGTAGTTGTCAGAGGCTAGGGAGGGGGAGAAATGAGAAGATATTATTTAACAGGTACAGAATTTCAGTTTGGGAAGATGAAAAGTTCTGAAGATAGATGGTAGTAATGGTTGTACAGTAGTGTGAATGTACTTAATGCCACTAAACTGTATATCTAACAATTGTTAAAATGGAAAATTTGATTCTTTTACCCCAATAAAAATATTTTAAATGGAATTAGACCAACTCAAAGAAGAAAACAATGATGAATAAATATTATTACAATCTTTAGCTGGATAAGGAATTCTCTAAAAACAAGGTAACTTCCTGAAAATTCTTTTTTTTTTAAAGGTTAAATTATTTATCTGTGAGAGAGAGAGAGCATGCACATGCATGGTGGGGTTGGGGGGAGGAGAGGAAAAGAGAGAATCCTCAAGCAGACTCCCCACTGAGTGCAGAGCCTGACGTGGGGCTTGATCCCATGACCCTGAGATCATGACCTGAGCCAAAATCAAGAGTCAGATGCTCAACCAACTGAGCCATCCAGGTGTCCCAACTTCCAGAAAATTCTAATCACAATCCATTATTTAGAATTATGAGGCCCATGGGACGCCTGGGTGGCTCAGTCAGGTAAGGGTCTGCCTTCGGCTCAGGTCATGATCCCAGGATCCTGGGACCGAGTCCCACATCAGGCTCCTTGCTCAGCAGGGAGCCTGCTTCTCCCTTTGCCTCTGCCCTCGCCCCCTGCTTGTACTCTCTCTCTCTCTGACAAATAAATGAAATCTTAAAAATAAATTTAGAATTATGAGGCCCAGAGATAAAGACTGACCCTCTCAAAAACTGAGTATCTCCAGTGAGTCTCCTTTCTAAATCACACAGTGGAGGGGGAGATAAAGTGAAATGAGAAACTGTACTGTGATTCCTGCCTTATTTTTTGGCAACCTGTTCTCAAATCTGTAGAAAAGTTCTGGAGATAATACAGGATGGAGGACATAGTAGAAGGTGAAATCAGATTTGTAACTGTTGACCAAGGTTGACTGAGCAGAAAAAATGAACAGTAAATCTCCAGGTAAAAAACAATGAGATACAGGGACAGCCACAATGACAATTATCCTGCTTGATTTGCTTATTTCAAAGAGACAAATAACAAAAAAATAAACAAAAAGGAGAAATATATCCCTGGGAGAGGAGGAATATTTACAGACAAGGTTCTCTCAGAACACATGACCAAATTAAAGATACCTGCTACCCCAAGTCACTCTCCTTAGCTCTCCCCACAGGGTTTAAGTAAAGAAGCTCAAGTAGAAGTGACACCAATATAACAGGAATAACAAACAGTAAGGATCACTGCACCCCTGAATAGATGCCTCCTCTAAAAGGAACAAATCCTGATCAAAGACAATAAAGAATATACAACAGACGGAAAAATAGTCCCCTCTTAAAAAGCTTCTCTTGACTCTACATACCACTTGATCTCTTGTACATATCTTGCCTTCTCTTTACTGCAAACTCCTTAAAACATGTGTCTAGATTCACTATCACCAAAATCTCTGCTCCTATTCTCTTTTGAACCTGAACCAGTCAGGCTTGCTCTTCCCATGCCTCAGAAACTACACTTATCAAGGTCACCAAGGAAGTTTATGTTGCTAAATATAGCGATCATTTCTCATATTATTTGATCTATCAAAAACATTTGACACAGTTGACTACTCCTTCCTCATTGAAATTCATTTTTCACTTGGGTTTCAGCACACTATATTTACCCAGCTGCAACTTTGCCGTCTATCTGCTCTTTTCTCATTTCCTGGTCTCCTAAAGGTTGCAATATCCTAGGCCTCAAACTTTTTACCTATTCTCTTTTATATCTATATTCACTACTTTGGTTATCTCATCCTTAAGATGATCTAAACACTGATGACTCACAAATGTGTATTTCTAGTCCAAACCTTTCTTTGGAAATCTAGCTTCTTATATCACATTTTTTACTTAACATCTTCATTCACTTGATTGATGGAAATACTAAACCTAACAAGTCCAAAATTTAGCTACTAAACTTTCCTTTTAAACCTGTTCCTCCTTAAGTATTCTCCACCTCAGCTGATGACAACTTTCAGTTACGTAGCCCAAATACCTGGCTATCCCTTCTTGATTCTTCTCTCTTTCTCATTCTATATCTCAGCCATCTATAAATCCTGCTAGCTCTGCTTTCAAAATATATCCAGATATGGACCACTTCTCACCATTTCTACCACAACCGCCCTGGTCTTTGCCATCATATTCCCTTACTTGGATTACTGCAAAAGGCTCATTACTAGTCATTCTGCCTTTACCTTGGCCTCCCTTTAGTTAGTTTTCCACACAGCAACTAGAATGATCCTGTTAAATATTTGTTAGATTGTGTCCCTTCTATCATAACATTAATCAAAAGATCAAAATTTTAACCTTCCTCTTTGCATTCCAAAAGTTTTTACAATGATCTACACACCCAACATAACCTGCCCCCTACCCTTGCTTTCTGACATTTCCACCACTCTCTCTCACACACACACACACGCACTCCACTCCAGTTACAGTAGCTCTGTTTTACAAACACACCAAGCAAACTTCCACCTAGAACCCTTCCACTGTCTCTACCCTCTGCCTGAGACAGTTTCCCTTCATTAGCAGCATTCCATACTCCCTCACATTCCCATGTCTTTATTTAAATATCAACACTTCAGCAACACATTCCCTAACCACTAATCTTTTTTTTTTATTAAAGATTTTATTTATTTATTTGGCACAGAGAGAGAGAGCAGGGGGAGCAGCAGGCAGAAGGAGAGGGAGAAGCGGCTCCCCACCGAGCAGGGAGCCAGACGTGGGACTCAATCCCAGGACCCTGGGATCATGGCCTGAGCTGAAGGCAGATGCTCAATCAACTGGAGCCACCCAGGCGTCCCCTTAACCACTAATCTAAAACTGTAACTGTCCCCCACAATATTTTATATTCCACTCCACCTGCTGTATTTTTATATCTCACATTTTATATACTATGTTTTACTTATGTATCCTGTTTTTTGTCTGACTCTTCCCATTGGCATAGAAGCTGTATGAAGGCAGGTAGTTATTTCTGTTGCAATACCCCAACATTTAAGATAGTACTGGGCATGTCATAAGCTCTCAACAAATATTCATTAAGTAAGTGACTATGCAGAGAAATTACAAAAAAAATTTTAAATATCGACACTTTTCATTAAAGAAAAAAACTTATGAAAAGTGACCTGAAAGAGCTGGAGACACATCTACTAGAATAGTGAAATTATCACAGGAATTAAAAAACAGTGGAAACTACAAGGGGTAGAAAAGACATTAGAAAAGCTATTGAGGCCAGGCTTGAGAAATTACTCCACAAACACAAAGCACAAACACATACAGAATAAAGTGACAGAAGCAAGAAGAGAGTACAAGATAGATACAGTTGACAAAGAAAAGTCAGCTTTCATGGAATTTGCACTTCTTGAGAGATTGAAGAGAACAAAAAACAACATTCAAAGTTCTCTTTTGTTTTTTTTAAAGATTTTATTCATTCATTTGAGAGAGACAGAGAGAGCATGAGCAGGTGGAGGGGCAGAGGGAGTGGGAAAAGCAGACTCTCCACTGAGCATGGAGCCTGATGCGGGGTTTGATCCCAGGACCCTGGGATCATGACCGGAGCCGAAGGCAGACGCTTAACCATCTGAGCCACCCAGGCGCCCCAACATTCAAAGTTCTAATACTAGAGGAATCTCCTGAAATAGAAGGCATAAACCTAAATGTCAAAATGACACACAGTGTTCTAGGGAAAAAATATGAAGTAATCAACCCTACAACATAACCTGGGGAAGTCACTAAATGCTAATTATAAAGAATCCCATTGGTATCTAGGCAGAAAAAAAGCAAATCATTTATATAAGGGGGAAAATAAGTATAGTATTAGAGCTTTCCACAGGATCATTTAATACAAAAAGCCAATGGAGTAAAGTATACAAAATTCCTTGGAAAGAGAAGTATAACTCCATAATTTTATAATTTGAAAACTCTCAAAGTAAAAAAGTACTTGAAAAATATTCTCAAATGGAAATGGAACTCAAGGATTAGTAGCTTAAAAAAATCAAGCCAATTCAGGTCATGATCTCAGGGTCCTGGGATCAAGCCCCACGATGGGCCCCATGCTCAGAGGGCAGTCTGCTTGAGGAGTCTCTCCCTCTCCTTCTGCCCTTCTACCTGCTCACACTCTTTCTTTCTCTCTCTCTCTAAAATAAATAAATAAATCTTTAAAAAAAATCAAGCCAATTAAGAAATTAATTAAAAAAATAAAGAAATCACTTAAAATGTTATGGTTATGAAAGACATTGAGAATTTGGTCCATTTAAATATTTAATAAAGGACAAATAACAATGGAAAATATACTAACAAAACAATGCAATGACAAGTGCTAAAAATATTGGTAATTTAAAAAAATAATGTTAAAATAGCAAAAACTAGAATACTAGTGGAGGAAGAGGAGAGGTGGAAATGAGCTAACTTTTTAAACTTTTATAGAAGAGTCAGTTGGCTGTGCAAAGCTGTCAACTCAAATACAAGAATAAGCATATTATTAAAAGTTAAAAAGTAAATAATATAATAAATAAAAAGAAGTTAAACATTAATCACCTAAAGTACATAAAATAATAAAATAAACAAATATCACATAGTCAAAACAAGTATTAAAAGCAAAATACAGGTGTGAGGAGGGAAGATGGCAGCGGAGTAGGAAGATTCTAGGCTTGTTTCATCACATGAACACAACTAGGTAACTATCAAATTATCCTAAATACCCCAGAAATTGACCTGAAGACTGACAGAACTGCACAACTAAAGAGAGAGAAAAGGCCATAATGAAGAAGGTAGGAAGTATGGAGACATGGTTTAGGGGGAAATGGATCATGGGTGCTGAGGAGGGGAGGGAACCGTGGTCGTGGAGAAGGGGGAGAGAGGGAAGGAGGGAGGAAGAGAGAGGAGCACACAGGGGAATGCACAAGGAAAATGTTTCCCCAAAGCCAATGGCTTGGAAAATGAGAGAGGCTGAATATCATGAGTTCTTGCAACTAGCAGGGATCTTTTTTTATTAGTCTCAGAGGTAGAATTTAGTGATTAATCAGTTGCATATAACACCCAGTGCTCATTATATCAAGTGCCCTCCTTAATCCTCATTACCCAATTATCCCTTCCCCCCACCCACTTCCCCTCCAGCAATCCTCAGTTTGTTTCCTGTAGTTCAGCGTCTCTTATGGTTTGCCTCCCTCTCAATTTTCATCTTGTTTTATTTTTCCTTCCCTTCCCCTATGTTCATCTGTTGTTTCTTAAATTCCACATATGAGTGAAATCCCTATGGTATTTTTCTTTCTCTGACTTAGTTCATTTAGGTTAATACCCTCTAGTTCCAACCATGTCATTATAAATGGCAAGATTTCATTCTTTTTGATGGCTGAGTAATATTCCATCACACACACACACACACACACACACACACACACACACATATTCTTTATCCATTCATCTGTCAATGAACATCTCAGCTCTTTCCATATTTTGGCTATTGTGGACATTGCTGCTATAAACATTGAGGTGCAGGTGCCCCTACGAATCACTGTTTGTATTCTTTGGATAAATAGCTAGTAGTACAATTGCTGGATCATAGGGTAGCTCCGTTTTTAACTTTCTGAGGAACCTTCATACTGTTTTCCAGAGCAGCTGCAACAGTTTGCATTCCCACCAACAATGTAAGAGGGTTCCCCTTTCTCTACATCCTCACCAACAGCTGTTATTTCCTGAGTTGTGAGTTTTAGCCATTCTGACAGGTGAGAGCTGGTATCTCATTGTGGTTTTGATTTGTATTTCCCTCATGGTGAATGATGTTGAGCATTTTTTCATGTGTCAGTTGGCCATTTGTATGTCTTCTTTGGAGAAATATCTGTTCATGTCTTCTGCCCATTTCTTGATTGGATTTTTTTGTTTTTTGGGTGTTGAGTTTGATACCTTTTTTTTGTAGATTTTGGATATTAGTCCTTTATCTGATAAGACATTTGCAAATATCTTCTCCCATTCTGTTGGTTGCCTTTTAGTTTTGTTGGTTGTTTCCTTTTCTGTGCAAAAGCTTTTTAGCTTGATAAACTCCCAATGGTTCATTTTTGCTTTTGTTGCTCTTGCCTTTGGAGATGGGTCTAGCAAGAAGTTGCTGCAGCCGAGGTCAAAGAGACAACCTGAGGGGATTAAAGCCTGGAGTTTTAAAGGTCAGCAGGTTTGGCTGGAATAGAACCTGAAGGGCACTGTGCTGCTCCTGCAGAGCAAGCAGGCAAAAAACCCAGTGGGCTGGGGTGGAGGGGGAGGGTGGCAGATGGCATGGAAACAGCAATCTGAAGAAAGTGTGTGGGGGGGGCACACAGTGATTATTTGCTCCTTTTGGAGCACTTCCCTGAGTGAAGCCTCTCTGGGAATGAAGGGACTGACTGGAGGCATTTCCCTACCCTGCCCCTCAGCATAAACACAGAACCACCAGCAGGAAGCAGTGCAGGGCCTACAATGGCTGCCTAACTTGCTTAGACCAAGCCCCACCCTCCTGCACTCTGGCAGGACTGCCCTTCTCAGTCAAGCTTGCCCCAGTTCCAGCAAGGCAGGCCCCCTCCCCAGAAGACCAGCACAAAACCCTGCCCACACCATGTCTCTTGACCAGAGGGATTGCAGGGCCTCAGTTCTAGTGGAGGTGGTGTAAGGTCTCATTTCATAAGCAGACCAGAGCACACCTAGCTAAAACTCACCACATTCAGGCCAGTGACCAAATACTGCCCACAGCAGTCAAGGAGAGCCTCTGTAGACAACTGCTCTGAAGGACAGAGCAGCCAAAACACAACACCAGAGCATACACAGTACATACCAAAGACACTCCCTGAAGCACCAGGCCCAGGACACTACATGACCTCTTCTTTATAAGGCCATTACTTTCAGGAGCAGGAGACATAACTGCCTTTTCTAACAGAGGAGAAGGCAGGGACTTGAACGAAATGCCAAGATGGAGGAATTTATCCCAATGAAAGAACAAAACAAGGTCATGGCCGGAGATCTGAGCAAAATAAATGTAAGTAACATGCCTGATGGAGAATGTAAAGCAACAATCATAAGGATACTCACTTGGTTTGAGGAAAGAATAGAAGACATTAGTGAGACCCTTACAACAGAGATAAAAAGAGTTAAAAAAAGCAAAGGGGGAAAAAAAAGGAGAGACAAACCAAGACAAAGACTCTTTTTTTTTTTTTAAGATTTTATTTATTTATTTGAGACAGAATGAGAGAGAAAGAGAGAGCACATGATAGGGGGGAGGGTCAGAGGAAGAAGCAGGCTCGCTGCCGAGCAGGGAGCCCGATGCGGGACTCGATCCAGGGACTCCAGGATCATGACCTGAGCCGAAGGCAGTTGCTTAACCAATTGAGCCACCCAGGCGCCCCCAAGACAAAGACTCTTAACTAGAGAGAACAAACAGATGGTTACCAGAGGGGAGGTGGGTGGGGGGATGGGTGAACTAGGTGATGGGGATTAAGGAGCTCACTTGTTGTGATGAGCACTGAGTGTTGTATGTAAGTGATGAATCACTAAATTGTATACCTGAAACTAATATCACATTGTATGTTAACTAACTGGAATTTAAATAAAAACTTTAAAAAAAGGTAAAATTATGTAGCTATTAGTATTTACTATATAACTATTTAGAATTGATTTTGCCTAGTAGTGTGGAGAACTTCAAAAAGGGCCCTAGCACAAGGCTAAATAAATGAATATAGTAATAGGGGAAAAAAATAAAAGCAAAATACAACATAAAATAGACGGAAACAAAAAATTATTTGTTCTACCAATTATAAGTAAAAGATTATCCAGTTGAATCAAAAAATAAAATTCTACCCTTGCTAAATACAAAGAAAGCAAATCAAATTCAGATAATTTAAAAATAAGGGAAGGTGTATATGTGTGTGTGTGTATCAAACAAATATAAACAAAAGAAAAAGCAAACAAAATAATGTCATTAATATCAGTGAAGTGTAAGAGAAAGAATTTAATGAGATTTTAAAGAGATTTTTATATTGAAAATGGATAAACTCCACAATGAAGAGCTTACTTGTCCTGAAACATCATGCACAAATAACATAGCATCAAAATTCATGACCAAACTCTCACAAATAATATGTGGAGAAATGGAAATATAATTGTCATAGAGACTTTTACTCATGTGTTCATGATGAATCAAGTAGGCAAAAAACAAAAATGCAGAGTAATTTTAAATAGGTAATAAGATTAAATTTATAGATATAAGCAACAATGTACTGTGTAATTAGAGAATAAACTCTCTATCAAGCACCCACATTGACCATATTAAGGTATAAATAAAACTCTGACAAAGTCCCCAAAGTAGAAAATGTGTGGGTCAGATTATCCAAGCACAGAGCTATAAAACTAGAAGGCTGTAATAAAAATGAAAACAAACAGACCAAAAATATTCATAGGGAAATTACAAGCAACAACAAGCACATAAATTCTTTGCTATGTAGTTTTTTTTATTATTATGTTATGTTAATCACCATACATTACATCATTAGTTTTTGATATAGTGTTCCATGATTCACTGTTTGCATATAACACCCAGTACTCCATTCAATACGTGCCCTCTTTAATACCCATCACCAGGCTAACCCATCCCCAACCCCCCTCCCCTCTAGAACCCTGTTTGTTTCTCAGAGTCCATAGTCTCTCATGGTTCGTCTCCCTCTCCGATTTTCCCCCCTTCATTTTTCCCTTCCTACTACTGCGTATTTACCCCAAAGATACAAATGTAGTGATCTGAAGGGTTACATGCACCCTGATGTTTATAGCAGCAATGTCCACAATAGCCAAACTATGGAAAGAGCCAAGATGTCCATCGACAGATGAATGGATAAAGAAGATGTGCTATACCTGGTGATGCGTATTAAGGAGGGCACGTACTGCATGGAGCACTGGGTGTTATACGAAAACAATGGATTGTGGATCACCACATCAAAAACCAATGTGCACTAACATAACATAATAAAATTAAAAATAAATAAATAAATAAAATAAAAGGAAGATGTGTTTTATACACACACACACACACACACACACACAGGAATATTATGCAGCCATCAAAAGAAGGAAATCTTGCCATTTGCAATGACATGGATGGAACTGGAGGGTATTATGCTGAGCGAAATAAGTCAACCAGAGAAAGACATGTATCATATGATCTCACTGATATGAGGAATTCTTAATCTCAGGAAACAAACTGAGGGTTGCTGGAGTGGTGGGGGTGGGAGGGATGGGGTGGCTGGGTGATAGACATTGGGGAGGGTATGTGCTATGGTGAGTGCTGTGAATTGTGTAAGACTGTTGAATCACAGACCTGTACCTCTGAAACAAATAATACATTATATGTTAAAAAAAAAAAAAGGAAGAAGATGCTATGTAGTTTTTATGTCCTATAGGAAACTAAAATTAAAATTGCAGAACATCTAGAAAATGGTGATAATGAAAAGAACATGCATTGCAGGATCTGACCAAAACCATGTCAGAGAAAGGTACATCTTCATATAAAGTTACACCATTAAGTGTGAAAGAATGAAAATAAATAAAACCGAATAAATTCAATCACTAAAAATATACAAAGTTAATCAAAGCAGAAATAAATGATTAATAATGGGAAATCAGATATTAATTTCTTTTTAGAGAGCGAGCGAGCAAGCAGGAGGTGGGGAGAGGGAGAGAGGATTTTTTTTTTTTTTAAAGATTATTTATTTGAGAGAGTGAGAATGAGAGAGAGAGAGAGTACATGAGAGGGGGGAGGGTCAGAGGGAGAAGCAGGCTCCTCGCTGAGCAGGGACCCCGATGCGGGACTCGATCCTGGGACTCTGGGATCATGACCTGAGCCGAAGGCAGTCACTTAACCAACTGAGCCACCCAGGCGCCCCGAGAGAGAGGATCTTAAGCAGGTTCCACACCCAGTGCAGAGCCTGACACGGGGCTCCATCTCATGACCTGAGCCGAAATTAAGAGTCAGATGCTTAACTGACTGAGCCACCCAGGCGCCCCAGATATTAATGATTTTGAACATCAAAAAATGGTAGAGCAATTAAATACTTCCAAGAATTTGTTGTGTGAAAAAAAATCAAGATATGGAAAGCACTAGCTATTATAATCAGTAAAGAATTGAGAAATCACAAATAAAGAAAATTATAAATTACATAGAGAAAGTAATTTTACATATGAATAATGTTTTAAGTGTAACAGAATAATCTGCAAAAATTTTATGCAAATAAACATAAAATTTTGGGTTAAATGACTTTATAGAACAATTACCAAAATTGATTCTTGATAATAATACTTAAGCAATCTACTAACCAATATCCATAGAAGAAACTGAAAATATTTTATAAAGAGCAAACCTTCTCCATAATTTCTTACCCACATAATTTCACAGATGAATTTTGTAAAACAGAGAAGACACAGATAATTCCACGGCTATTTAATCAGGTACAAAATATAGAAAAAGAATTCAAGCTTCCAGTTTTTAATGAAGTCAGCATTCACAGACAGCAAAATTTGACAAACATAACAATGAAAACAAGAGAACAATCTCACTGTGTATTATTGATACCCAAAGCTTAAAGTATTGGGTACACCTTCCTACAGCATATTAAGAAACTATCAATCACTTTGTATCTGTTTCCTCACTTAAACAATGGGGAAATTAAATAACCTCATAGGAAATTTTTGAGGGTCAAATGAGGCAATCCATGTAAAGGGCTTGGAGAATAGCCCCTGGTTCATAGTAAATGAATGGATGGATGGATGGAGATGGAGATATATGTTTAGATTTATATTTAAGATTTATAATTAAGGTTTATGTATGTGAACACACATGCATACACGTCATACCATGTTGCATGTCTCCTATGTTCCTATGTTTCAATCTCAAAGAGGTATTACTATGAAAAGAACATATATCTGCAGTCAAAAATTTGATTTAATAAAAGTGAGTGTTTTATTTGTATGTCTTAAACACTAAACTAAGGACAGAGTCCCCGTAGGTACTTCTTCAAAGCTCTTTCTATCCTTCTCTTATCTATTTCCCTCACATTTTAAAGCTATTTCCATGACTATGTCCTCAGAAAACCCTGAGACTTGAGGGGCACCTGGGTGGCTCAGTAGGTTAAGCATCCAATTCTTGATTTCAGCTCAGGTCATGATCTCAGAGTTATGATGTCAGCGTCGCGAGATTGAGCCCTGCATCAGGCTCCACACTCAGTGGGGAGTCTGTTTGAGATTCTTTCCCTCTCCTCCTCCCTTTGCTCCTTCTTCTGCTCATGCAAGTGCATGTGCTCTCACTCACTCTAAGATAAATAAATCTTAAAAAAAAGAAAACCCCGAGACGTGAACAAAGCTCATCAGTCCTTAAGTTTTCCCTCCTTACCACCACACCTCAATACTTCAGTGCTAGCTCTCCCTCTCCCTCAGTACGTAGAACTGATATGTATTTATTTGTTTATGTATTCACTGTCTTACTTGTTATAATGCAAGACCCATAAGCCAAGGACTTTATCTTGTTTCATGTTGCAACTTTGTTCCTAGAGGATATTTTCCCTGGGTAGGGGATGGAGTTAGTTCTTAAGCTTATAAAATCATTGGCTTCCAATGAACAGGAATTCCATAAGCCAGCTGGTAGAGAAACTGTCTTCTTGGTGCCAGCTCTAGCAGATCTAAACATGACAGCTGCCCCCTTCCCTAATGAACCTTTGGATCACTTTAGCTTAAGGAGTATTTCTAACATGAAAAATACATTCTTTGGGGAGAAATTAGCTGATTTTGGCAAGTGTGACACCATTTCCCCAGAACGCTTGAAGGTGAGAAAAATTCATGTATTCCCCAGTCTATCCTCAACCCAGTATCCTACAGGGTACTCGAGTACTACTTTCTCACCTGACAGAATCTAACCCACTTTCTCAAAGCCAAATTTGCTGGGTTAGTAAATCTCCTCCTGGGAATGTATGTGCTTCATTGAAATCCATTAGAGCCACTCATCAGAGGACTTAATTGCCTGTCCCTGTGAGGCTGTCAGCCATAAGCACTGAGTCACTGATTTTAAAGGCAAAAAGTGAGTGTCTGAAGTTGTTCTACTCTTAATGGATGGGGTGGATATGTCATCACTGACATTACCAAAAGTCATGCCTGTATAGGGAGCATAAAGTGTCCTTATAAATATAGAACTTCATTAGGGCATCCACTCAATGCTCTCTCACTTTTCCTTTTCAAAAGTGTTCTGCTATTTGTCATAATCAGGCCTATAGGTCTGACTTTGGCAAGCCTAAGCTTTCTGCAGGGTAGATTAAGCTTCAGAAGCAAAAAGTCAATCAAAACAACATCTTAGTTAAAAGACACCTGCAAGAGCACCTACTCCTCACATTCTGCAGATAAAAATGAATAAGAGTATGGAATGGCAGTGCATTTTCCCCAACACGCCATCACATTTGCAGGCTAATATGAAGTAAATGCATGTAGACAATAAACAAAGATGAAGGTGGAACAGGATTCAACTGAGTGTTGCCAAAGAAGCCTCCTTTATGAAGGAAGTGACACATGTAAAACATCAGAACTTCTGATTTGAAATCTAAAATATAATCATTTCTGGAATTGGCAGAGTAAGGAATTCCAAATGTTTATTCTTCCAGGAAAGCAAGGAAAATACTAGCAAAAATTGCAAAATACACTCTTTCAAAGTACAGAAATTGACAAAAGGTTTGCAACAATTCAAGGAGTGTTTATTGAAGAAAAATGGCTGAATCATAGCAGAAAGTGTGAGCTTTACGGGACTTTAGTTGTCATATTCCCATCCCTCTCTCCCAAGCTCCACAACAGACTTGACCACTAACAGCCTCACAACCACAACAGTTCTTAAAATCAGTCACTGTAGGGTGCAGAATGTGTTTGGAACTCCCCATATCACCCAATCCCCAAATAATTGTTACTATTTGACCTGTTTGGCAGTTCCCTGGAATAGCCGCATTTACCATACTTGTCTTTATTTAATATGATTCAGAGTTCTCTCAGATGAAAAAGTCCTATCCCAGGGTGTTTGTTAAAAACAACCAGCAGCAATTGTTTAATACTGCAGCTATATTAAGTAGTGATATCAGTTGGGACAAACAAAGAGACTGGGCAAAAGTTAAAAGAAATACTTGAAAAATGAGATATCCATAGAGGGCTTTGAAAAACTACACATTTTTTTTTGAGGATCTACAAGTCAGTGCACATGCGTAGGGTTGTATGAGTGGCCAGAGAATATATGAACACACTCAAAGCTTTCACCTCAGACTGATCTTAGCTTTCACTTCCTACTTGTGTAGAACCCTGAGACAGAATTGTCAACTGCTTGCCTAAGAGTTTGAAGGCATGCCTAACCATATATGTAGAAACCTTGAAAAAATCAGGGATAAATATTGGTTCAATCATTTAATTAAACCTCATTCAATCAATATCTTTCTACTTCATTTGCTTGGATTATCAGAAAACCAAACTGTGAAGTCAAGGGAAAGACAGGAATTCAGTATAGCAGATAATGCACTCAATGAAAGATGCTGAGACCAGGAATGAGACTGAGATCTGTATGTATGGGTCATATTTTGACATATGAAATTTCACTTTTAAAGTCACTAAAGGTAGCTTATATTGCTACTGGATGTAGTTCTTCTCAGTCACCTGGATGGGTCAGTAGAGAACAGGGATGTAGATAAACCCCTTTATTTACACAATGACCAACACCAAGGGAACTCTAAATGCCCTTTCACTTGCCTCAGATTCTTTTAGAGTTCCATTTGCCACAGGAATCACTAGGGAAGCCAAGGTACTACCACCAAAATGAAAGCAGTAAGCTAGTCTTATGCTTGGCCCAATTTGCTGCAACTCCAATGTTTTTATTATTGTCATTGAATCTCCATTCTATACAAATTTACCTAACCCTATCCTAGCAGTTTTTAAGCATATAGGTAAAGAGGGGGATTATAGGACTTAACCAACAAGCAAAACCCACGAACTTGTTCAGTTTAATGGATCTTTATACCTCCCCAGAGAACAGTGAAAGGTACATGATTAAGGGCCTGGTGTTTTAACTTTTCCAGAACAAAGGGAATTTCCCCCAGTATTTAATAAAAAACTCTAAATAAAACTACTAGAAACTTTTAGAAAACAGATGCCCACTATAAAACTTAAAAAGAAAAAAAAATGAATAGCACCCATATGCTTTTCATTAAATTAATGCACCCTCAACAGTCTCACCTCTCTCTCTCTCTCTCTCTCTCTCACACACACACACACACACACTTAACTAACCTTTAAAAACTAGATAAGATTAGTAGAAAGTTATTTTGTATGCCAGGACCCTTACCCTTCATATAGAAAATTCTTCCCCAAATCTCATGCACCTCCATTTCAACCAGGAGGTTCTAGTGAAACCCTCTGTTTTCATATCCCTTTCTCTTCAGTCATGGTTAACTGGTTTTGTGCAGCTGATCAAAGTGGGACAAATATTAATACTCTGACTCACAACTACATGTCATTGATCCAGGGTTAGGAACATGACTGAAGCCTAGCCAAACAGAATCCTAAGTTGAATTCTTTTCCAAAATGCAACAGGGGAAAAGAGATCCAGTCTCCTTCTGAGTATGATGCAGAACTGCTGGTGGATGTGTTTCCTACAGTGTGGAGAAAATCAGGTTGAGTGAATAAAACCAACACAGAAAGAGAAGTAGAGATGAGATGGAGGGAGAATCTAGGTGATTTTGGAGTCCATTCCTCCAGCTGTCCTGGAGGTCATTTGAACCATTGCCATTTCCATGGTTACATGAGCCTTAGAATAAATCCTCCTGCTTGCTTTAAGCTGGTTAGAATTAAGTTTCTATCAGTAGTGACCAAAAATGTCTTGACTAATATGGAAAGAAATTTAACTATAGCCAAACTGGACAGAGAGCAAGGAAAGCATTAGGTAAAGAAGACTTCAGATAAAAGGTAATATGTTATCTGGATTTTGAAGCTAAGTAGACCATTGCCCATCAGAGAATAAGGGAAAATAATATCGTAGGCAGAATGACATCAATAGCCAAGATAGATGGGTGAGGACCAGATTTGCTAAGCTTTATGGGACATACATTCAGAGAAGTCCAGAATAAAATTCAAGTATATCTCAGGGGAGAAAACTAGCCTGCAGATAGGACTCTAACAGTTAAAACATCTAGTTGTTATTTGAAGCCAAGAGAGAAGACATCACCCGAGGAGAGAGTGCTATATGAAAAAGAGGCTTCCAACAGAACACTGAGGAGCACCGCATTTAATAGAGGAGGAGATCGAAGGGAGCTGGCACAGGAGCTAAGAAGAAAAAAGCAAAAATGGTAAGAAAACCAAAAGAAAATAGTACCTCAGAAGCCAGGGTGGGGGGGGAAGCACTAAATATACTACAGGATAGAGAATTAACATAAGAAACAAATTATGTGGGCAGGAAGATGTTAGAAGACTATTGTCCTGGTCTAGGCAAGAGAAAATAAGGATGATGGTACGTACATAGTAGACAGGAGATATTAGGTAAACGTTTAGGTGTTTATGTTTTCAAGACTTAGTAATTATTTGGATGTAAAAGGTCAGAAAGAGGGCACCTGGGTGGCTCAGTCAGTTAAGAGCCTGACTCTTGGTTTCAACTGAGGTCATAATCTCAGGGTCATGAGATCGAGCCCCGTATCAGGCTCTGAGCTCAGCACAGTCTGTTTGAGATTCTCTTCCTCTCCCTCTGTCCCTCCACTGGCTCGTGTGAGCACACGCTCTCTCTCTTTCTCTTTCTCTCTCTCAAATAAATAAATAAAATCTTAAAAAAAAAAAAGCTCAGAGAGAGGAAGTTGGGGGATGTTGCACAGATTGCTGGCTAGGACTACTGTGTTTATAATTAGTCCCATTCACTGAGCCAAGAAATATAGGCTGAGGAGCTGCTTGGTGGGAACAATGATAAGTTCACTTTTGGATACATTGATTTTTATTTATGTATTTTTATTTATTTATTTTTTTAAAGATTTTATTTATTTATTTGACAGAGAGAGACACAGTGAGACAGGGAACACAAGCAGGCGGAGTGGGAGAGGGAGAAGCAGGCTTCCTGCGGAGCAGGGAACCCAATGTGGGGCTTGATCCCAGGACCCTGGGATCACGACCTGGGCCAAAGGCAGACACTAAACAACTGAGCCACCCAGGCGCCCCTATTTATGTATTTTTTTTAAGATTTATTTATCTCACAGAGAGAGCACAGGGTGGGGGAGGGGCAGAGGGAGAAGGAGAGAGAGAATCTCAAGCAGATTCCACACTGAGCGTGGAGCCCATTGAGTGGCTCGAACTCACAACCCTGAGATCAAGCCCTGAACAGAAACCAAGAGTTGGATGCTTAACCAACTGTGCCACCCAGGCACCTCTGGATATGTTGATTTTTAAAGTGCATATTCTATATTCAAGTATATATGTCAAGTAGAGAGTTGAATATACAGTTTTGGAACTCAAAGGTCTGTGCTAGAGATACAATATTATGAGTCATCTGCTTATATTTGAACTCAAGGAGTATATGATTTTGTCTATGGTAAAAGTGAGACATGAAGGGGGAAAAAAGAGATCCCAGAGGAACTCCAACATTTAAGGGCCAGCTAAATGATAATGAGTCCTCAGAGGAGAATTTTGAAAGAGCAAGTAGAAAGGTAGGAGAAGGATCCAAAGGTTTCTTAGGATCCAAAGGAATGCTCATGAGTAGTCAATTCTGTCATATGTAATAGAGCTGTCTGGTGAAAAGAAGACTGAAACTATTACTTGGACAAATATGGCGGTCATATGGTAACTATGAAGTAAGACATTTTTGTGGAAACACTGATGGTGGAGAAATAGGAAAGGACTGAAGTGGTTTAAAAAGTAAACAGATCGAAAGAAAAGTAAACAGATCGTAAGGTAATGGAGATATAAATATAGGCAACTCTTAAGAAGTTTATCTCTAAAAGGAAGGAGAAATAAAGAACTAGCTGAAGGAGGAAACTTTTAGTGCTATTGAAAAAGCATATATCTATTTTTTAATATACCTTCTCATTGATACTGGTGTGACAACAGATCATGAAGTGTCTTAAATGCCATCCTAAGGAGTTTGGAATTTTTTCCTGTAGACAATGTGGGACCATTGGGAATGATAAAAACAGATTTAGATTTTAGTGAGAATAAGAGGGTTTTTAAGGATAAGATTAACAAAAAGAAACAAACTAGGTGACTATTACAACAATCCAGTTGAGAGATAATAAATGTCTAAAATAAGGCCGTTGTGGCGGTGCCTGAGTGGTTCAGTGGGTTAAGCGTCCAACTCTTGGTTTCAGCTCAGGTCATGATCTCATGGGTCCTCAGATCCAGCCCTCATCAGGCTCCATGCTCAGCAGGGAGTCTGCTTGAGATTCTCTCCCTCTGCCCCTCCCCCCACTCGGGTGCACACGCACACTCTCTCAAATAAATAAATAGATCTTTAAAAAAAATAAAATAAGGCACTCGTAGTGTATTTAGGGATATTAATGAGATGTAATTAACAGATATGGAGGTAAAACTAATGATAATACTAAGGATAACCCATAAATATTACTCCTGAGTGAATGAGTCAATGGTGGTGTCACATACAGAACTGGGCACACAGGAGGGACGAGTTTATGAGTAAGGTAATGTTGGATTTGAATACACTGTACTTGTGAAATATCCAAGTGAAAATGTGTACTAGATGTATGGGAGATGGAAGATGGAAAGAGATGATTAGGTAAAAGAATAGGGGTGCCTGGGTGGCTCAGTCATTAAGCATCTGCCTTCAGCTCAGGTCATAATCCCAGGGTCCTGGGATTGAGCCCCGCATCAGGCTCCCTGCTCAGCGGGAGGTCTGCTTCTCCCTCTCCCACTCTCCCTGCTTGTGTTCCCTCTCTCTCTGTGTCTCTCTCTGTCAAATAAATAAATAAAATCTTTAAAAATAAATAAATAAAAAATAAAAGAATAACTGCACTTAAGGTGTTTCATTGTATAGAAGCCTGGCGTAAACTCAATTTCAAAATCCAAGAACATTTTTTGTTTGAAGCTATATTTATGTTTTCATCTT
Source organism: Leptonychotes weddellii (assembly GCF_054177405.1). Classification (NCBI taxonomy): domain Eukaryota; kingdom Metazoa; phylum Chordata; class Mammalia; order Carnivora; family Phocidae; genus Leptonychotes; species Leptonychotes weddellii. The sequence continues at coordinate 8,459,752 of NC_138385.1, read as the reverse complement.
CCTAGATTGAGTATATATAATCATAAAATATACAGTTTCATTAGTTGAAAAGGCTTTCCCTCTCTAGGAAACTGTGTATCAAGAGTTCTACACAAGAGTCATATAATTCAGTAAAATCCCAGAGGATACTTCAGGGGAAAAATAACTACCAAAGAAACCAACACATTTGGACTGACAACTCTAAATGATGTATTTTTGTTTTCACTGAAAAATAAACAATTCTTTGGCTTGGTTTATTATTAATATCATCTCTTTCATATATGCTTGAAAATTACCCATCAAGACATATAATTCATCTTAAATATGCAGTACCCTATGTTTATCTTGATGGATTGAGGTTGGCTGACTATGGAGCACTGGAATGTGCAAGCCTTTCAAATCAACTTCAGCTCATTTTATTTGGAAGAGTGAGTTTGTCAACACTTTAAATGAAATTTGGGGAAAATTACCGTATCACATTTGTTTCCTGAGTCAGAGTGACATAGAAATCTGTATATGTATTTTATTCCTAACTGCCATCTCCAAAATCAAGGGACCCTAACTGCGAAACTTTATTGTTTGTATGCACTCTGCCAAATTTTGACATGCAGCATAGACACAGTGTAATGCATACTCGTTTCCTCAGTGATATGGTAGGTGTGGAACTCATTTCTGCTTACAAATAAAATATTTTTTAAGTTTCTTAGTTACTTTACTCTAAAGATCTTTTTTCTTAAATGTATTGTGTTATAGAAAGATTCTGCTGTGCTTGTGATTCATTAACTCTAGGCAATAATATATATGGTGTGAGAAGGACAATAATATTTAATAGGGCAGATTGAGACTGACTGGAAATGCAAGTCTATGGATGCCAAACAGTCTCCATATGTGACCCTGAACCAAGCTATTGAACCTCTCCAAGCCACAGACTCTCTATACAATGCAAACATTAAGATATTTGGAAACACTAGATAACTAACTACATTCATAAATTCTTACCTTATGTCCCTGATCTGGGTTAAGTTCTGTTTCTCCATCCTCCTGGAGTAGTCTGAGGAACTTGATTACTGGCCTTACTACATTATTTTTAAAGGTTCTGTGCCGGCCACCTGGGTGGCTTAGTCGGTTAAGCGTCTGCTTTCAGCTTGGGTCGTGATCCTAGGGTCCTGGGATTGAGCCCCACGTTGGGCTCCCTGCTTGGTGGGGAGCCTGCTTCTTCCTCCCTCCTGCTCATGCTCTCTCTCTCTCAAATAAATAAAATCTTTAAAAAAGAAAAAAGGGGGTCTGTGCACAGGCCTGTACCATGAGAATTTTATGTCTTATTCATCTGTTCATCATCCACACAAAGCAAAGGGCATAAAACCACAGCAGGTACTCAGTAAAGCTTTATTACATTGAATATTTTCCCATTTTCAACCTATTGATCTAATTTGTATAGGATTAACCACTGGTCTTTGCAGGTCTACTAGCAGAGAAGATGTATCATTATCTATCCATTTTATTTTCTTATTACTTTTTTTATTTTCAAGATTTATTTATTTTAGAGAGAGAGCATGCACAAGCCAGGGGAGAGGTAGAGGAGGAGGGGCAGAGAGAGACTCTCAAACCAACTCCATGCTGAGCTCAGAGCCTGACGTGGGGCTCAGTCTCACAACCCTGAGATAGCAACCTGAGCCGAAAGCAACAGTAGGAGGCTTAACTAACTGAGCCACCCTGGCACCCATTATATATCCATTTTAAACATCAACTCCTCTAAAAGGTCAGAAGAGTTCTCATGTCAATCAGATTTTGTTGGTGAATTATAAAATGCTGAATTTAATTTGCAATAGAAAGACCCTGTTATAATTGTTATTAATTCTGGCTGATTATATAGCTTAAAGCCATACCATGCATAATAGATTTGGTTTCTGATATAAAATCTATGAAGGATGTAAGTGACGGGAAGGGAGGGTCAAGGCCCTCCAGTCTCAAGACAATCAGAAATGTACTCAAACCCAAACTTAGCATAGACAAACTAGCAATTAAAGGATGATTTTGAATGAAAATAAGTATAAGTTTCTTTACTGAAGTTGAAGAAAAAGTGGGAAAACTTCAAAAATAAATGCATGCCCCAGAGCAGTTTTGCAGGAGTGAAAACAGACCACTGATATAGCTTGCTGAAATGGGGGGGAAAAGATCAATTATTCAAATTAATTTCAAGTCAATAATGCAGCAAGAATATATTGTGGCTATGGCAAAGTCAATGGTACTCTGTGGGCAATGCAAAGCTATAACAGATTCAGTACCTTCCCTCAAAATCTGGTCACCTAGGGAAATAAAGACACAAATGCAGGTCATTAGGATACCAAACAGACTGTAATGGATGCTAGAGCAGGGGTTCAAAGTACTATAGAAACACAGACAATAAGAGAAATTCATTTGACCAAGGACTGAGTGAAGGACTGACAAAGAAAGTAACATTTAAACTGGACAGTCCCTTGCAAGACAGATAGTATTTTGACAAGAAGACACGAGGAGGGGTGGGAGCGAAACAAACGCCTGGCTCAGAGCAGTGGCCTCACCGTGACCTCCGAGGGTTTCTCTGGCTGGTGTTGTCCCCCCCCCGCCCCCCCCATCTACAGCATGGGAAATACCTTCTAGAACACCTTTAAGGGCCTTTTTGGCAAAAAAGAAATGCACATTCTCATGGTGAGCCCGATGCTGCGGGGAAGACCACCATCGTGTACAAACTGAAGCTGAGTGAGACCGTGACCACTGTTCGCACCAGAGGCTTCACCGTGGAAACTGTGGAGGACAAGACCATCAGCTTCACTGTGTGGGACGTGGGCGGCCAGGACAAGATCCAGCCTCTGTGGCGCCACTGCTTCCAGAACACACAAGGTCTCATCTTCGCGGTTGGTGGCAACGACAGAGAGCAGGACCTCCCCAACGTCATGAACGCGGCTGAGATCACCAACAAGCTGGGGCCATGGTCCCTGCGCCACAGGAACTGGTACGTTCAGGTCACCTGTGCCACCAGCGGGCCCGGGCTCTAGGAGGGACTGGACTGGCTGTCCAATCAGCTCTGGAACCAGAAGTGAGCCGCCGCCCCCGCCCCACCGCCTCCCTTCCATCCTGCTTTACTCTCCTGAGGTGTGAGCGCCAGAAGCTGTCTCCACGGTTGGTCACAGCGTGCTTCGCCAGGCTGTCAATGTGCAGACGCCGCCTGCAGCCGGGTTTTTATTTAATGTAAACAGTTTTTGTTCCCAGTGAGGCTGTTTCTGGTACTCCTATGCAGTATTACTCAGCTTTTTTTATTGCAAAGAGAGAATCAACCCATGTTCAATACTGAGAAGGGATGTTAGGCACACGGGGCCTCCGGAAGTCGCTGTGTCGGACCAGCCTGGCACGCCTCCTCAGGCGTTAGATCTGTGTTGAGATCCATTTTGGTGGTTGGTTTTTAACCCAAACTCAGTGCATTTTAAAAACAGTTACAAATGCAAGATAAGGAGAACAAGTGAACCCACAGAAGGGAGAAATGTGCCTAGTGTTGGTTCTGCAGCAGTGGCCAGAGTCTAGTCCACCAGTGGTCCGTTTCCCGTCGGGGACATGAGATGGGGCACAACCAGCCACGGTCCATTCTGCATGGTCATGATAGGGTCCCTGTGATTTGCTCTGTCTCGGGTCATC
>NC_138385.1:8440347-8456004 GCF_054177405.1 Leptonychotes weddellii | reverse complement strand
CCCCCCCCCCCCCACCGCCACGTCTGCACGTGCTTTCATTCCCTCAGCCTGCAAGGTCAGACTTGCCCTAGAATCGATGACCTCTCCTGTTTTCTTTTGCATTTTGCTAAACACTGAAGAAGCTGGAGCTGTTAAACTTTATCTTGGGGAAATCCTCAGAACTGGTTTATTTGGTGTCACAGAACCTCTTACTGCTTCCAATACACGATTAGTAATCAACTGTTTTGGATACTTGTTTTCAGTTTTCATTTAGACAAACAAGCACTGTAATTATAGCTACTAGAATAAAATCTCTTAACTATTAAAAAAAAAAAAGGGAAGGAGCATCTGGGTGGCTCAGTTGGTTAAACGTCTGCCTTCAGCTCAAGTCATGATCCAAGGGTCCCGGGATGGAGCCCCGCATCGGGCTCCCTGCTTAGTGGGGAGCCTGCTTCTCCTTCTTCCTCTACAGCTCCCCCTGCTTGTGCTCTCTCTCTCTGTCAAATAAATAAACAAAATCTTAAAAAAAAAAAGAGGACATGAGGAGGGATGGTAGAAGGCAATAGCTCAAAAGCAGAAGCTTGCCAGCATCTCTTACCTCTCTCTTCTAGTAATGGTACCCACCATATCTTCTGGAATTGATATTTTACTTTGTGTTCCTTTCATTCGGTTGGAACTGAACTGACTCCAGTAGCGTGGAGTGCAAGACCCAGGCCTGGCCAACTGATTCACAGAATACCCTTAGCCACAGTGATGAGTTAATGAGTGAACATGTGACCTCAGCTGGTCCAATTAGAGTGAATCCTTGGATCTGTACTGAATTTCCTGGGAAAAGCATACTCTCTTTACTACTATACTTGAATTTGGGCAGATTCAGTAGGTCACTGGATAAAGCCCAATAATGAAGACGACACAGGTGAGGGCAGAGCTAAGAGTGGAGATACATCAAGCCAGGATAACAAACAGTGTTTTGGCTCCTAGTTCAAGTCTCACTCAGGACTTTTTTACACAAGCTCACAATTCTCCATTTTTAAGGCCTGTTTGTGTTAGGTTTTCTGTCACTTGCACCCAAGGGGCCTTGTCTAATATTCACAGAATGAGAGAATAAATAAGAAATGTCTAGGAAATTAGGGTATAACTTGCATCAGATACTTGCCATGTCTGTGTCTTTTTTACCCGCTGCTCAGCACCAAAGTGCACAGGCTGCTTTCTTGAAGAATCAAACACTGCCAATGGGCCAGTAATGAAGGTATGAAAGGTATGGGCCCAAGGCCTCAGCAGCTCATTGGTCTTCGGGTGCAGCTCCTTATTTTTCCCATTTTTGCAGCAACCGGTTAACAAGCAGTCTTCTCCTGGATCCCAAGTACCTCACTAATTTATTTTGAAAAGTAGCAGAGCTGGTGCCACAACCATCTAGAATCTCTGCAGGATGTGATTTGCAAGAACAGCTTTGAATATAATTCTCTATCTTAGAAAACTACCACTTTATAGGCATACATACAGAATACTACCTCACTAAAAATAGGTTGCCCTCAGTTATGTTCAAAAAAATATAAAAGATCTTAAAGAGAAAGGTGAGGCTGATGGAAATTATGAAAACTTCCTTTTAGCAGAGGATGGTTAGAGCCTTTAAAATGTTAATAACAATAATCCTCATTGATTTTATAACATTCCATTTATTACTTCCTAAAACATTCACTGAATGCCTACTGTGCTAGATGTTTTGCCGATATAGATGAATCTGTTGTTCTAGCCCTCAAGGAACTCGGAGTTCTAGGAGGATAGATAAGACCATCTTTCCTTCCTTTATTCATTCAGCCAAAATGTCTGTCACATGCCAGACACTGTGAGGCATTATGGATTGAACAAGGAACGATCTTAAAAGCAGAAATTGGGCCTGAATTGCGAAGGCTATGCATCAACAAAATACCAGGCAAAGAACTGAGTGAAGCGACAGACTTATTGGTATGTGGTAGCCGAGATGCAGGCAAAGCAGACGACGTCAGTTCTAGAAGAGGTAGGCTCCCACACTGCTTGGGCTTGTTGCTTTCTAATGGAAAATGACTCTGACAAGGAGCTTTCTTTTCAAGTTAGTTTGAAATAATTATAAATTCAGAGGAAGGTGCAAAGATAGTACATACAGGTCCTCTGTATCCTTCACACAGTCTCCCTCAATAGCTACATCTTCTACATTGTATAGTATCAAAACCAGGGAATCGATACTGATATGATGTGTGAGTATAGCTCTATGTCATTGGATCACATTATGTAGATCGGTAAAAGCACCACCCTAGTTGAGATACAGAACTATTTCACCATGACTGAGATCTCCCTCGTGCTACCCCTTTTCTTTTAAGAACAATGCCCTTCAAATCCAGTTGTGAATTCATTTGTCACCAAAACTGTTAGAAATCTAGAAGTGTCCAGATGAGCTTACTCCCCCTGATTTCTGACTACGAAGGAAGGTGGTAAAGCACGTGCTGCCAGGGTGTAGTTACAAAGGCAACTTACCAACAGGTCCAAGAGAAAGGACTTCAGTGGAGTCTGTTTTGTGTTGGCAGTGCTATTGCAACATGTGAGGTTTCGATCAGCATTCAATATAGTTTAAGATTATTGGTAAAATGTGTTAATATTGAGTTTATTTTTTAAAAATACAAGTGCAGTAATTACCTCTGTATCCACCATTAATTAGTGTCTAGAGAGGTTACTTAATCCTCAGAGTTGCTACCATGTAAGAAAACATCTAGTGACCACACCAGTGAACAGTTGACAAAAGTAAGTAGACCTCTACTAAAAAGTCTGGGAAGAGCAAATTTAACAATTCAACCTATCCAAAGCGGTAACATCTTTCATATGGTGAAGTGCCACTTTTGGGAACAGTATCAACAACAGATCAATGTATGTTTGTTTTTTACCCAATATTCTCCATGGTCAGTGATCTGAGTCACACTGTGTGCATTATACATACAGCTTCTTCACAGGGTTTTTAGTAACTGAGAATAGAATTCTGGCCACTTTTCAAGGCAAAATGGTTTAATCTTCAGGATACAGTTCTCCTGTGGAAAACCATTGTCTTAGACACCTGCTGAGTAACTAATAGAATCATTTGTGTATGTGGAAAGTTAGGCTTATATAGAGGACATCTTTCTGTGCCAGAAAAAGCACATGCTAAACATAAAAGAAATCATTATGAACTGGATTAATAGATGTATAGAGAAAGAAGTTGAGAATCTGCCATTGGTAAGATCTGGCAACAGGTGCAGGATATTCAAACCCTAATTTCTCATGAATGAGGAATGAACATCTGCTCAGAATAGCAATGGAAGGGAATATTCAGATTTCTACTAAATACACTTGCAATAACAGGAGCCATGGGACCATAACCAAGACATCTTTTCTATATCCATTTATGTGCTAGTTAATACTCCACTAACTCTGAATTGAGCAGTATTCTACAGCAAAACTTCCAGTTCGGGTTGTGCATTCTGATCACCACTGGAGCTTACTTAAAATGCTGCTACCTGTTTCACACCCCAGGAATACTGAATCAGAAAATTCAGGAGTGATGTTCTAGAAAATGTACTGTTCCAAAGCTCCACCACGGATTCCAATGTGCAGCCAAGTCTGGATACCACTGCTCTAAATGCTGTTCGGTAGAATATGTCCAGAACTAAATTTACCATTGCCCTCCTTGATTTTCAGTCTACTAGCCATCCAATCCATTCCACCTTCTCTATATACGTATTTCTTCAATCCATTTCCTTTTTTCAGGCCTTACTTACTGCTACTGCCTTAGTTCTGGGCACATGAACTTGGACCATAGCAGTAGTTAGTTTCAGTCTTGCATCCGGAGGGCAGTAACACATTATATCGCCAACATCCATCCCTGGATGGGCTTCACAACAGCCTTACTTGGAGGACACTATGCAACATAGTTCTGCTCCTGATAATAGACATTATTGCAGAGATCCTGGAGGGGACAGGAAGCAGGTGTGATGAGACAGCTGGGAGAGAACACAGTGCATTGTGGGAGAAGAGGCAGGAGTAAAGCAAGAATATGTCAAATTGGATATTTTATTTTATGTCTAATTTTCTCAAGAAATATTTACTTCCTTGCAATGTGTGGAGATGTTAGGGTTATACTTAAATCTGACTTGTCATGTCCCTACTGAAAATGTTTCACTAACCCTACACCCCAGTGACCTTGTTATAAATTCTAGATCTTTGTATGATACTTTATGCACTGTATGATTTGCCCCTGATTGCCTCCCTTCCTTCATCTTCACCTGTTTTTATGCTTTTTGCTTCAGTAATATTGAGCTTCTTAAAGTTTCATCAATATACCATATTGTTCTATACTCTCTGCCTTGGCACATATTATTTCTTCTGCTTAAACCATTCCTATTCACCCTTCACATTTTCAATTTAGAGGCCATCTCCTCTGAGAGACTGCCTCCAATCACCCTCACACTAGACATATTTAAGCATTTACTCTTTTGTTTCTTCTGTATTTTGAATTTTTTTTTAAGATTTTATTTATTTGCGAGAGAGAGAATGAGAGACAGAGAGCATGAGAGGGAGGAGGGTCAGAGTGGAGAAGCAGACTCCCCGCTGAGCGGGGAGCCCGATGCGGGACTCGATCCCGGGACTCCAGGATCATGACCTGAGCCGAAGGCAGTCGCTTAACCAACTGAGCCACCCAGGCACCCTGTTTCGTCTGTATTTTGTAGACACTTCTGCTCTGCCCTTAATCATTAAAGTAATTATTTATGTGCCTGTATCCCTACTACATGATCAGTTCCTTGAAGCTGTGTTTTGTTTTTTCTGTTTTATTTTTCCATATCCTTAAATATTTTTGAAACATTAATTAAAATTTCATTGCGGCCAGTGCTCTCTTTGGCAGCACATACACTCAAACTGGAATGATACAGAGAAGATTAGCATGGCCCCTGCACAAGGATGACACACAAATTCGTGAAGCATTCCATATTTTTGTGTGTAAGTGATGAATCACTAAATTCTGCTCCAGAAACCTATATTGCATGTTAACTAAAATTTATATTTAAGAAAATTTCACTGACGCCAAATATTTCATATTTTATGACTATCCCCCAGTTTCTGGGATTTTAGGATTGTTCCTATTTTCTCTTTTATACATAATGCCACAAAATACATCTTTATATATAAATATTTGACTGTTTCAGTGTATATTTCTTTTGAGAATATTTAAAGAATTTCGTTTAATGCATCAATAAATATGGGATTTTTTTTTCTTTTTTTAAAGATTTTATTTATTTATTTGAGAGAGAGAGAGCACAAGCAGGAGAGGGGCAGAGGGAGAGGGAGAAGCAGGCTCCCCACTGAGTAGGGAGCCCGACGTGGGGCTCCATCCCAGGACCCATGAGATCATGACCTGAGCCGAAGGCAGATGCTTAACCGACTGAGCCACCCAGGTGCCCCAATAAATATGGACTATAAGACCCTTTGATTCAGACTGTCAAAGAGCTCTAAAGAAAAACTGTAAATTTTGAATTCTCATCAGCAGTGTGTTAGGTCTCCTTACATTCAGTGATATTTACAGACCATCTTCTCTGTTCTATTGACACATTAATCCTTGGTAAAATTATGTAGTGCCATACCTCTAAATACAGTTTATTTATAAAGGTATTTGTTATATATACATATATATAACTCATAAATTTAAATTTATAAATTTACTCCTAAATCTGTATTTCTGTCAGACCCTAACTTTTCTATAGAACTCCTGACTCATATATTCAACTGCCTATTTGACACCTCCACAGAATTCATCAAAAAGTAACTGAAATTTAATTAAAAGTCAAAAAGAACAAACTTTTCCTTTGCCATTTATTACATATATTTAAAATTATACTTCACATTACATTTTAAAATTCTAGACAGCTATAACAAGATACCTAGGAATAAACCTAATCAAAGAGGTATGAGACCTATACTCTGAAAACTATTAATGCTGATGAAAGAAAGATGACACAAAGAAATGGAAAGACATTCCATGCTCATGGATTGGAAGAATAATATTGTTAACATGTCTATACTACCTAAAGCAATTTACACATTTAATGTAATTACTATCAAAATACCAACAGCATTTGTCACAGAACTAAAACAAACAATCCTAAAATGTGTATGGAACCACAAAAGACCACAAATAGCCAAAGCAATCTTGAAAAAGAAAAGCAAAGCTGGAGTCATCACAATTCTGGACTTCAAGTTATATTACAAAGCTGATTTTTTGATTAAAGAAATCAGAAGAGTATGGTACTGGCACAAAAACAGACTCACAGATCAATGGAACAGAATAGAAATGCCAGAAATAAACCCACAATTATATGGCCAGTTAACCAACAAAGCAAGAAAGAATACCCAATGGGAAAAGTCTCTTCAAGAAATGGTGTTGGGAAAACTGGACAGCTACATGCCAAAGAATGAAACTGGACCACTTTCTTACACCTTACAAAAAAATAAATTCAAAAAGGATTAAAGACCTAAATGTGAGATCTAAAACCATAAAAATCCTAGAAGGGAAGACAGGTAGTAACTTCTTTGACATTAGCCGTAGCAACTTTTCTCTAGATTTATCTCCTGAGGCAAGGGAAACAAAAGCAAAAATAAACTATTGGGGCCTCACTAAGATAAAAATCTTCTGCAAAGCAAAGGAAACAATCAACAAAATTAAAAGGCAACCTACTGAATGGGAGAAGATATTTGCAAATGACATATCTGATAAAAGGTTAGTATCCAAAATATGTAAAGAACTTACAAAACTCAACACCCAAAAAACCAAATAACCAATTAAAAATTGGGCAGAAGACATGAACAGACATTTCTCCAAAGAAGGGAAATGCAAATCAAAACTACAATGGGTATCACCTCACACCTGTCAGAATGGCTAAAACCAACAACACAAGGAACAACAGGTGTTGGCAAGGATGTGGAGAAAGAAGAACACCTGGGGTACCTGGCTGGCTTAGTCGGTAGAGCATGCGACTCTTGATCTCATGGTCCTGGGTTCAAGCCCCACATTGGGCATGGAGCCTACTTAAAAAATTATTTAAAAAAAAAAAAACAAAGAAAAGAGAAAGGAACACTTGTGCACTGTTAGTGGGAATGCAATCTGGAAAACAGTATGGAAGTTCCTCAAAAAGTTAAAAATAGAACAACCTTACCATCTAGCAACTGCATTAGTGGGTATTTACCCAAAGAATAAGAAAACACTAATTTGTAAAGATATATGCACCCCTGTGTTTATTGCAGCATTATTTACAATAGCCAAGGCATGGAAGTAGCCCAAGTGTTCAATGATCAATGAATGGATAAAGAAGATCTGGTACACACACACACACACACACACACACACACACACACATGCAGAGAGAGGAATATTATTCAGCCATAAAAAAGAATGAGATCTTGCCATTTGCAACAACATGGCTGGAGATAGAGAGTATTATGCTAAGTGAAATAAGTCAATCAGAGAAAGGAAAATACCATATGATTTCATTCATATGTGGAATTTAAGAAACAAAATAAGCAAAGGCAAAAGATGAGAGAGACAGAGAGAGTCAAAGCAAGAATCAGACTTTTAATTATAGAGAACAATCTGATGGTTACCAGAGGGGAGGTGGGGAGATGGGTTAAATAGGTGATGGGGATTAAGGAGGGCACTTGTGATGAGCACTGGGTGATGTATCAAAGTGTTGAATCACTATATTGTACATCTGAAACTAATATTACACTGTATGTGAACTGGAATAAAAAAAAAACTTTAAAAAATATAAATAAAAAATAAAATTCCAGAGAGCTGATCAAGAGTCACTAATATATCCTTTTATTTATTTATTTATTTATTTTTAAAGATTTTATTTTTAAGTAATCTCTACAACCCAACATGGGGCTCGAACTTAAAATCCTGAAATCAAGAGTCACATGTTTCACTGACTGAGCCAGCAAGGCGCCTCTGTCCTTTTAGTTTTTTTTTTTTTTTTAAAGATTTTATCCATTCATTTGAGAGAGAGAGCACATGAGAGGGGGGAGGGTGAGAGGGAGAAGCAGACTCCCTGCTGAGCAGGGAGCCCGATGCGGGACTCGATCCCGGGACTCCAGGACCACGACCTGAGCCAAAGGCAGTCGCCCATCCAACTGAGCCACCCAGGCGCCCTGTCCTTTTAGTTTTAAATGATTTGATTTTCTACATTAAATTATTTGATCTACCTGATTTTGTTATGAAGTACAAGAATTATCTATATTTATGTTTTCAAATAGTTCATTTAATTAATTACTGAATAGGCCTTAATTCTTTATGATTTTTAATAATTTCTCATAAACTTAATTTATGCACACATGTGTACCTGTGTGTGTGTGTGTGTAGCAATAGTGGGGGTGCTGGTAGTTACAGTAGCAGTTGTAGTAGTGGTAATGGCAATGTACATAGACTCTGGAGTTGATAAACTGGATTGGATTACTAGGCCAACCATTTAATAGTCATGTGACTGTGGACATGATCCCTAAATTCTTTGTGTCTTAATTCCTTGCATATAAAATGGGAATAATAATAGTCCTGGATTGTAATGTTATATGTAGATTAAAAGGGAGATAACATGTATAGCAGAAGCTACAAGTTTTCCAACAAAATCCACCCTCTCATTCTTTAAGCCCACGGTTAGGTTACTTTTTCCCAGCTGCTCGTCCACTTAGGCATGGCCATGAGACTAAGTTGTTTCCAGAGTAACAGGTGTGGAAGTGATACATGAAACTTCCACATGTGGCCCACCTAAACCTCCACTATGCTCCTTCTGCCTCTGGCTAATGTGTGTTGGTGGTAGTCATGGGAACCTTGGAAGCCATTTATGTCATATTTTGAAAAAGGCAGAACCTCTGTCAGCCTGGACCACTAAATGACTTATACAGACTAGAGCAACCAGTAAACTGGAAGCTCTACTTAAGACTATTATATAAACAAGATACACACTATCTTTTGAGCTATTATATGCCTGGGTCCATTTGCTACTACACCGTAACCAACTGTAATATCACATATAAATTGATGAATAGAGTAATTAGCACATCTTAAGGGCCTAGATAAGGACTAGACAAATGCAGATAAATCTGAGATATCAAATATTAGTTGCTTGTCTGTATGTTCTGTTTGATGACCCTGTCAATTCTTGTACCAATATCACATTTTCTTTTACAACATTTTGAATACTGTAAACTATACTGTGTTCCTTAATATCTCGTAGACTGAGTGCCACTTTATTACTTTTCTTTTCTATAAATATCTTTTTTTTCCAAATAGATTTTAGAATAATTTTGTCAAGTTAAGAGAAATACAAGGGATTTTCAACTGGATTGTTACTAAACCAATGAATTAAATTGGGGATAATTAATACATTTGCTTTATTCATTTCTTCAGAGTAATAAGCTGTTTATATCCACTTATATGCTTTTTTAGAGAAATAAATGCATGCTTTTATTAAGTTCATTTCTAATGTTTTTGTAATTACTGTGAATAAGATTTTCTTACATGTTCTAAAAGATTATGGCCCACATAGAATTGCCTATCTCTCATATATATATATATATATATATATTATATAATCACATGTGTTTAAGCTGTTAGCTGTCCATTAAAATCCACCTTCCCCTTTTTTAAGCCCACAGTTAGATTACATATTCCCAGTTAAGCAGTTAAGCATGACCACAGAACTAAGTTGCATCCAAAGGAATAGAAGAATGGATAGATGGATGGATGTGTATTTATGTGTGCCTATATTTATAGAAATATAATCTGTATCTTTGTATGCATTATCTCTAATATATACATATATCCCAAACAGATATAGATATATCCCTGTGATAGATATGTGTCTATTTCAGTATATGACATGACTTTACTGAGCTTTCATCATTTCTACTGATTTTTATAGTATTATAACTTTAATTGGTTATCTTAGCTTCACTAGTTATATGATCTCTCAATTCATCTCTTCTTTTTCTATTCTTCCATATTCCATCTTTCTTCAATGACTAAAATCTATTGAATAACACTAAATATTAGAACTGATAGAAGATATCGTTATATTGATCCTGATGTTAATGTAAATACCTCTATGGTTTCAGTATGATGCTGGCTTTTTAAGAATCACATATTTTCAATCTTATTAATAATAAATTTGTATTTTCTAGTTTTCTATTTAGGATTCTACTTTAAAAGTGGTCTGTAGTAGGGGCACCTGGGTGGCTCAGTTAGTTGAGCATCCGACCCTTGGTTTTGGCTCAGGTCATGATCTCAGGGTTCTTAGATAGAGCCCCATGTTGGGTTCTGCATTCAGGCGGAAGTCTGCTCCTCCCTCTCCCTCTGCTCCTCCCCCTGCGTGTGTACTCTCGCTCTCTCTTATGAATAAATAAAATCTTTAAAAGTGGTCTTTAGTTTTTTGTGCTTATTTTAAAAGGATTTAATATCAAGCTTGTATTATAATTTGAAAACAAATTGAGAAATTTTAAGTACTTTTCTATGATTTCAAGTAAATTAGAGAGCAAAGCACAAATTAATCACCCACAAAACTGTCTATTCTAGAACTTTCTGGTTTCAGGGTTTTTTAAAAATGTCTTTAAACTTTCTTCCATAGTTATTGATGTATCAGTATTTTCTACCTTTTGAGAATTTTTAATCACTTACATATTCTTAGAAAATAATTCACTTCAGTTAGATTTTATAATTTGTAAGCATATAAATGAACATAGCATTCTCTCCCTCCCCCTTTCCATTTCCATTTCTGTGATTATGCCATAAAAACTAATTTCTAGGGGCGCCTGGGTGGCGCAGTCAGTTAAGTGTCTGCCTTAGGCTGAGGTAATGATTCCAGGGTCCTGGGATCGAGCCCCAAGTCATCAGGCTCCCTGCTCAGCAGGGAGTCTGCTTCTTCCTCTACCCCTCCCCCTGATCATGCTCTCTCTTGAGTGCTCTCTGTCTGAAATAAATACATAAATAAAATCTTTAAAAAAACTAATTTCTATATATTTTTTGTTTTCTTTCTTCATCATTATACTTCGCAGAAGTTTTCCTTACTTTATCCTTACTCTATCTCAAATTGTCTTGATTATTCATTCATTAAAAATTTAATTCTTTCTGTCTGTTTCTGTATGTTTTATTTACTTAAACTTTTTGAGGAAACAATTTGGGGAAGACTAGTTTCTTTTCTCTACCTCTCCAGCTTATAAAAAATTGGGAAATATTAGAAGAATTAATATATGGTTGGAGTCACAATATAGCAACTCCAATGCAGTTAAATATGTAGTGCAGAATGTCCTCTTCCTGATATGAACTTACATAACCAGTCATATGCATGCACAAAAGATGGATAGTGGTTGCGGGGTATGGACCAACTCCTACAGTAGGCTTGTATTATCACATGGTAGATAGGAAGCAAAGTACATACTTTTTAAGGACATCCATATTTAAGGTAAGAGAGAAGGAGGGACAGACATGCCCACAATGCTTGACTTTTCCCCTGTGACTCCATTACTGATTAACATAGTCCCACTGGTTATTGGGACCAGATCTCCCTGTCTTCACAGTCAGACACATATCTTTTACTCAGCTGGGGAGGCCTGGGCTATGGGTTTTTAGAATGGGGCCAGAAAGGTTAACTCCACTATTTCATCTTCTGGGAAGTGCTAGGCTCTGGAATCTGATTATATGTGTAGTGTTGGCTGCTGACAGCTTAGAGCTGAGTATCTCCTGGTAATTCCTTTCATTGGGAAGGAGCTTTCATTCCCAAGGTTATACTCATTCCCTGAAGCGAACCCAAATCCAAAGTTGGGTAGATGTAAGGGTATAAAGGTGTTCAGATACTGTGCCTCAATTTGAGACAAATATGGAGGGCCATCCCAGATCCAGACCTCCCTGTGGCATTGACTATGGCAGAGACCTTTGTTATAGCCCCTAAAGTTCAACTTCATCTGCCTAATCCTTCTTTACTTGTCTTACATGTAATTGTTGCTGAGAGTACTTACCAATAAACTTCCTCATATGCAAATCTCTGTCACAGAGTGTGTTTCCTGGGTAACTCAACCCAAGACAAATGCATACTGGAAATACCCAGGGGCTTTTTAATAATACTAGACCCCAACCCTGGAGATTCTGATTTAATTGCTCTAGCATAAATTTTAAGCATTTTAAACATTC
Source organism: Leptonychotes weddellii (assembly GCF_054177405.1). Classification (NCBI taxonomy): domain Eukaryota; kingdom Metazoa; phylum Chordata; class Mammalia; order Carnivora; family Phocidae; genus Leptonychotes; species Leptonychotes weddellii. Next base: position 8,443,796 of record NC_138385.1, on the reverse strand, counting down.
CCCAGATAATTCTAATGTGCAGCTACGGATGAAAACCACTGTCTTAACCCATTGAACTTAGTAATGAGGCATATGGTGTGGCCATATGCCTAGTATATATCAGGGCAGTACTGCTCCAACCCTGATGAGGTAGCCCTACTCCTGCATCTCTAGCTAGTATCAACTACTTCTTTATTATGTATCTTTCTGGGACCAGCTGTGAAGACAGTTCAAATCTTTGTCCTCAGAAGGACTACAAAATGGGTCAGAATAAGACATTAATAAAATTAACTTCAAGGCTACATTGTACCCTAGGCAGAATATTTTCTCTTTATTCTATTTTCCATTTCAAATTATGCCTACCTGCATTGTTTAATATAACTCACCAAAGATTATGCAATTAGCCCAAATCATTACAACATAAAGGATGCCCCAAATTTGAATACTCTGAACCCCCCTCAATTATTTCTTTCCCAAAGAGAAATTAAAGAACAAAAATGAAATCTCCTCAAATTAAAAGCTCAAAGAAATTAAAGTTAAAAATGTTTGCACTTCCAAATTTCTTAATCCTATAGATCTCAGTCAGAGGGCTCCAGTGCAAAGGCATGTGTAAAGATGCATTTCCTTCTTCAGCATCTGTAACTAATCTCCTTTGGAAATGTGTAAGTGCTTGAGTACTACCTCAAAAGTTGAAATAATCCAACTTCCTATCTCTCATATGTTTCCCTTTTCCAAAGTATTTCAGTGCCAGGCCAACATCAAGAAAATTTAGGGGGCACCTGGGTGGCTCAGATGGTTAAGCGTCTGCCTTCGGCTCAGGTCATGATCCCAGGGCCTTGGGATCGAGCCCCACATCAGGCTCCTGGCTCAGCAGGGAGCCTGCTTCTCCCTCTCCCTCTGCCTCTCTCCCTGCTCATGCTCTCTCTTTCTCTCTCTCTCTCTGTATCTCTGTATCTCAAATGAATAAATAAAATCTAAAAAAAAAAAAAAAAGAAAATTTAGGTATCAGAAATATAAAGTCAGCAGCACATAAGTTCCCTTGAGCAACATTATATTCCTAGAACCTGGTTTTTTGTATGTTACAAGTGCCCATTTTTGTTAGCAGCCAGACAAAAGCAGACACGGTGTAAAAGAAGTAGAAAGAAAAAGCGTAAGAGATGAAAAGGGTAATGCAACTACTATTTTAATTTTTGTGCCTTGTTATTTGATTACTGTTGAAATTTTCTCGTAAATTAATTATATACTTTTTATGTGACAGTCTGTCCAAGATTTGAAGTACATAATTTACACGTACAGTATACTTAGGTTCCTTAGGGTAATGAGAAAACCATAATAACCTTGTGAATTGGTTGGTTATTAATTTATAAAATTGTACTAGCTTTCCAACATGAAATTAACTTGCTCTAAGAATTTTCTGCCTAAAAAACTGTATGGTAATATTGACTAGTCCAGAAGCCTTGTTAACCATATACTGTAAAGGAAGTTGAACACAAACATGCTAAAGTGAAAATGCATACAATGTTTCCCCAAAATTCAAAACCCAAATACAAATATGCTTTAAATGCAAAGAGTCAAGGCCTGCTGTTGGAAGCTGTTCACTAGTACTGAAGAAGTAGGTCATCAATTCACGCTACTTCTTTGTATCTAGTTAATTTTCTTCTCTGCTTGCTCAACCTTAACCTACCCTCATATTATTTTAATCTGATTGTCTTAGGTGCCTTCCCCAGACATTCTCAATTGAGGCTCTCCTGAAATCAATCTGTCCATATGGGAAACATCAGAAACCTACACCCAAGTAACAGGCAGCATTTGAAATCTGTTTCACCATTATATGCCATCATCTAATATGCCCAGAGAGAACCCTCAACAATTCTGGATACACCTAGAGGTAACTTGTACTTAACCTTACCTAGCTAATCTGGTCTCTATTCCTATCTTATTTTCTGACAGTCCAATTCCCTATGGGTTACAGAAACCCTGAACACTTTTTCCTTGAGGACCAGATTCTTGATTCCTGTGTGATAGCTGCTAACAATATCTGATGGGATTCCCACAGTTATGCCTAATAATTTGAAACTCCTTGATTACAACCACCTCCAAGGGACCACACTTGAATAGACAATATCCATTTTGGCTCCAACAGGTGAGATTTCACAGCCTCAGTCCAGATTGTTGTTTAGTTGCTGCTACCATAGAACATCTCCTCCTGCCTCGCAACACACACACACCAGTTTATCTCCATTTACATGTTTTTGCTTTGTAAATGGTAGAAGAGGGAGAAAGTCTGATGAGAGATTTATGTGAGGAGGTATAACCAGAATAGCTTTATTTCAGTGTTTTTACTGACTATAAACTATCCCATCATATGGATGTATTATATTTTATTTGATCATTCTTCTATTAATGGTCATTTACTTTGTTTTCAGGGGTTTTGTGACCAATACTAAAAAGGAACACCCTATTACTTACGCCCTTATACACTAGTGAGATTGAGTAAAAGGAGACATATAAATAATATAAATGTAAATATATATAAAAGCAAATATAAATGCAAGTATAAATATAAATCACCAGAACGGGGTGCCTGGGTGGCTCAGTAGGTTGGGTGTCTGCCTTCATCTCAGGTCATGGTCCCGGAGTCCCGTGATTGAGCCCTGCATCAGGTTCCCTGCTTAGCAGGGAGTCTGCTTCTCGCTCTGCCCCTCACCCCACTTGTGCTCTCTCTCTCTCTCAAATAAATAAAATTTAAAAAAATAAAATATTTGTAATGTTTCACATCTCTACTATCAAAGGGTAATCTTTCTAATATTATCCACTTAATGGATACAAAATGGTATTTAATTGTTACTTTAATTTGGATTTCCTAACTACAAGTAAAATTTGATCATCTCTTCATGTATGTGTTGGCCATTGGATTTGCTCTCTTATGAAGTATCAATCATTTTTTTTTACCCATTTTCCTTTCATATTATCTTTTCCATATCACTTTGTAAGAGATCTCTGTATATTATAGTGTTTTATTTATTTTTCTAGAGATTTATTTGAGAGAGAGAAAGAGTGAGTCGGGGGAGAGGGAGAGAGAGAATCCTTAAGCAGACTCCCTGCTCAGTGTGGAGCCTGATAAGGGGCTCAATCTCAGGACCCCAAGATCATGATCTGAGCCGAAATCAAGAGTCAGACACTTAACCGACTGAGCCACCTAGGCACCCCTTATTTGTTTATCTATCATTTGTCTATGAATTTTGTTTGTGGCATTTCTGCAACCAAAATTTCTTTTTTTTTTTTTAAAGATTTTATTTATTTATTTGAGAGAGAGAGAATGAGAGAGAGCGAGTACATGAGAGGGGGGAGGGTCAGAGGGAGAAGCAGACTCCCTGCTGAGCAGGGAGCCCGATGCGGGACTCGATCCAGGGACTCCAGGATCATGACCTGAGCCGAAGGCAGTCGCTTAACCAACTGAGCCACCCAGG
>NC_138385.1:8414116-8439847 GCF_054177405.1 Leptonychotes weddellii | reverse complement strand
GCCCTGCAACCAAAATTTCTAATTGTATTGTCAAATATGTTTATCTTTTGTTTCATAGCCTTTGGGTTTCTAGTCTTAGTTAAGAAGTTTTCATGAATCCCAAATTATACATTTAACTTCATTTATTTTCTTACAAGATTTTATGGATTAATTACATATGTAACTGGAATTTATTTGAGGGTATAAGATGAAAACCCACTATCTTTATCTTCCAGATGGATTGCCAATTGTACCAGGACTGTTAAACAATTCTTTTCTGACAGAATTGAACTACCTACAACTGTCATATATTAAAATCTCATATATACTAACATATATCTCTGTACTCTTAGTATGTTCTAGTGATATGTTTTTTCTATTTCTTTACCAAAACCTATTTAATTATACTCTATATTATGTTCTTGTATGTATTAAGGAAGTTATTTTCACCTCTGTATTTTTATTGGCAATTTTAGAGCATATATAATCATATAAGTTTAAAATCATTCCATAAATTTCCCAAAATAAATCTGTTGGGATCCTAATAATAATTGCATTACATTTACATATTAATTTCAGCAATCAACACCTAATGGTTTTAAATCTTCTACAAGGAGACTGACATAAATATTATTCACAGTTGATTACAGTTGAAAAGAATGAAGTAGATCTATATCTATTTATCTATCTATATATCATCTATCTATCTATACTTTAACCTGGGTAAATCCTTTTAAAAATGCACAAAGTAATATATAATGTATGACATTTTTGTGCATTTAAAAAATATGAAACAATACTTTGTATTATTTATAAACACTTTACATATGTGGTAAAAATATATATTTTTTAAATATTTATTTTAAAGAGAGAGCATGAGCGAGTGTGGGGAGGAGCTGAAGAGGAGGGAGAAAACCTGAAGCAGACTCTGTGCTCAGGATGGAGCCCAACTTGGGGCTTGATCTCACAACCTCAAGATCATGACCTGAGCCGAAACCAAGAGTCAGACACTTAACTGACTGAGCCACCTGGGTGCCTCAAAATATTTGTAAAAAATAAATGGAAAAGATGCATATCAACTTAGGGGCACCTGGATGGCTCATCTGCCTTTGGCTCAGGTCATGATCCCGGGATCCTGGGATTGAGCCCTGAGTTGGGCTCCCTGCTCAGCGGGGAGCCTGCTTCTCCCTCTCCCTCTGCCTGCCACTCCCCACTGCTTGTGCTCACTCTTTCTCTCTCTCTCCCTCTGTCAAATAAATAAAATCTTAAAAAAAATAAAAAAGAACTACCCTACAATCTAGCAATTGTATTACTAAGTACTTACCCAAAGGATACAAAAATACTGATTCAAAGGGATACATGTACCCTGATGTTTATAGCAGCATTATCTAAAATAGCCAAAATATGGAAACAGCCCAAGTATCCATCAACAGATGAATGGATGAAGAAGAGATGGTGTATATATACGATGGAATATTACTCAGCCATCAAAGAGAATGAACTCTTGCCATTTGCAATGACACAGATGGAGCTAGAGAGTATAATGCTAAGCGAAATAAGTCAGTCAGAGAAAGAAAATACCATGTGATTTCATTCATATGTGGAATTTAAGAAACAAAAAAATGAGCAAAGGTGGTGGGGACAGAGAGAGGCAAACCAAGAAACAGACTCTTAAGTATAGAGAACAAAACTGATGGTTACCAGAGGAGAAGTGGGGGGTATGGCTGAAATAGGTGATGGGGATTAAGTAGGGCACTTGTGATGAGCACTGGATGATGTATGGAAGTGTTCACTCACTATATTGTATATCAGAAACTAATATTACACTGTATGTTCACTAACTATAATTTAAATAAAAACTTAAAAAAAGAAATAAAACAAATGAGCAAAGGAAAAAAAAGAGAAATAAACCAAGATATAGACTCTTAACTCTAGAGAACAAACTGATGGTTACCAGAGGGGAGATGGGTGGGGGGATGAGTGAAACAGGTGATGGGGATTAAAGAGTATACCTATCATAATGAGCACTGAGTAATGTACAGAAGTGTTGAATCACTGTATCATACACCTGAAACTAATATAACACTGTATGTCAACTATACTGGAATTAAAATAAAAAATGTATCTCAGAATTGATCTCCCTCCACAGAGTACCCAGCATAGAACCCAACAATACATGGGCATCTTGTGGATTTCATTCTGTGGGAGTCTCCTGAGATGACAATGCTTGACATGGACATAGACATATCCATGGAAGGTAGTGTCATCAGTGAATTTCTCTAGGAGGCTTTTCAAGCAGTGGATTAAAAAAGTAGGAAACAGCGGCATCTGGGTGGGTCAGTCTGTTAAGCATCTGCCTTCAGCTCAGGTCATGATTCCAGGGTCCTGGGATTGAGCCCCGCATTAGACTCTCTGCTCAATGGGTAGTCTGCTTCTCCCTCTCATTCTCCCTCTGTGCTCTCTCTTGCTCTCAAATAAATAAAATCTTTAAAAATATATAAATAAAAAAAGTAGAGAATAGAACAAGAAAGCAAGATCAAGGTGGATACTGTGTAGTGAATACAGCTGCCAGACAGACTTACTTGTGATGATTTGTGAGAAATCCTTATTTGACAACTTGAAGAAATAGCTGAGGTATGTTTTGGATCAGAGGACAAAGATGGTTGTTTGTATACAGGCAATAAATATTTGGGTAGCTTAGTAATAATAATAACTAACACTTATCAAGTGATTTCTATGTGCCAAGAAATGTGCCAAGTGACTTTTTCTACTTGTATTAACTTATTTTTATCCTCTCACTGTGTGAGTTTGTTACTGTTGTTAAACCCTACTTTATAGGTGAGGCAACCGAGACTAAAGAGCTCAAATGACTAGTCTAATGTCACAAATCTTCAAAACCTGGGTACTTTTAGTCTCTACATTCTATAGCATATACATTAGAACCATGAACTTCACACAGGGTAAATATTGAGGTCTATAACACTACCTGGTTGTAAATTAATAGGCACTGAGAAGAGCTTTAAAAACTTCTCCTAAGAGAGACAAGCCAGTTAAGTAGGGGTTAAGTTGTCAACAGGATGATAAAGGCTGTCACAACCAAGCCAATCACAGACCACCTACAGGATAAGATTTGAGTGACATCTATTAAACATACTGTAAACATTGAAGACACACCCATGTGAAGATCTACCATAGGCTCTTTTGGCTCAAGATGGTGAACTGACCCATAAATTAAATCCAGGTTTCATCAGGCAAGCACTGAATATATGTCTCAGATTTGACTGAAAATAAACTGATGAATTCTCACAGGAAGTGCAGAATGACTACATTAAAACAAAGGTAAACTGGACAAAATATGTGAAACAGTGTTTCCAAAAATTTTTCATTGTAGAGCTAAAAAAAAAAAAAATCACAACTTCACAGGAAATGAAGCTATTCTCCTGATAACTAACTTTGTAGGAAAGCTCCTAAGGAAAATTCAGAATTGCTACTTTGAACTAAGCTACCCAAGTTCTAGGATTCAGATCCTTGAATTGGTCTTAATCTTCTGAACTGTCAGAGCCAAAAAACCAATTGCTCTTTGTGCTTGCATGAGATTCTTTATATATATATAAAAATCTCACAGATCTCAAAACAACCACCAACCGTATTAACTGTAATGTCTATCAAGCAGAAAAAATGGGAATCAATTCATAAACTCTCCTTTAAAATTCACAAAATGGGTTACAAAAAATAGATTCAGATATTTTTCTTCATTATTAGAAATGCAAGTAATGTTTCAGAAAAGCAACTTTTCACCAGAAACACAAATAAGGAAAATGGATACCTAACCTCAACTGTTCTTCATTATAAGTAAGTTAGTATTTAATAAGTGATATCTGAAAGAGTTATGTACAAAATATTATTAATATATGTTAGGCTGCTTAGTTTGTAATCAGTTTTGCAGTCTTCTATGAGAGTCATACAATCACTACAGCTATAGAAATAGGAATCTAATTAGATTTTTTGTGTTTGGTTAATTACTGAAGACATTAAACTCTAATCCATCCATGTATTCACCACTCAACCAATATTTATTGATCTACTACTATGAAATGGGGATAGAGCAATAAACAAAACAGACAAAAAAGTCTCTTTTCTTCCTAACCAACACTGCAAGGATTGTACTTGAGGAAAATAACTTCCCTTTTCCTTTTTTAGTGATATTTCCATAGCAGCTTCCTGAGAAAAGTGTTGTTATGAATACACACAGAGTAAATTTCATTAGTCTTGAGCAGGGGTTAGAAAACTTTCTCTACAAATGTCCAGACAGTAAATATTCTCAGCATTGCAGGCCATATATTCTCTGTCACAAATACTTGACTTTGCCCTTGCAGCATCAAAGCAGCCATAGATAATATATAAAGCGATGAATATGACTGTATTCCAATATAACTTTTTTTTTTTTAACATAACCACATAGTAGCTGGATTTGGCCCATGGGCTCTAGTTTTTTGACTCCTGGTCTTGACCATTTTCAGGTTAAAAAAAAATTTATTAGAAATGGATTTCCAGATGAAGTAAGTGAATTTTACAGTGAAATCATATATACATAGATGGCCTAAATAAATGTAGGTATAACACTATGTGAACTTGCAATCTATGCATTTATGAATCATAAGTGGATTAAATTAATGATAGATAATTGATGGCAGAAAGCTGTTGAATTGTGCTGCCAGCAAACCCATGGAAAACCTGTCTTTACATCAAGCTCATAGTAGAAGACATTTTCTCACCAAAAAGATAAAAAATTGCCTCCAATTGCAAAAATTCAAAAAAAGTCTGGTCACATAGAAAGTAGTGGAGCTACCAAAAAAGTACAAATATGGTTTACTTAATATTCTAATTTGAAATACAGAGCTACAGCAGTATACCTCCAGAGATGGAACTAAGCCTTTTATACAATTGAAAAAACTCAAATTATAAGAGTTCTATTCCTAGCCAGTACATAAATAAAAACATAGACTTAGCAATAATATCCCTGGAAACCCTCATTACTAAATATGAGTAGGACAGGAGCAACAGGACACACAGACTAGGTAGGGCCCTTATGAAATCATAACCCTTCCCTTAGTCATACTGATGAAGGTTTACAGCAATTCCTTACTGCGGAAGAACCAGGGAATGAGAATTAGAACTCCCTCTATATTCTCAACTGATACTGTTGTAATCTTCACAGAACTCCTGAGTCAAAAAGCCTCCATGAATGCAATTCCTCCATGAGTGTAATTAAATATTGATACCTAAATTTTTCAGATCAGGTAGATTATTAGAGTTAAGGCTCTGTTTCCCACAAAAGCCAACTCTAATGGGTTTCTACTGATCCATGATGGGACAACTTGATTATCAAGAAAGATAATAAGTGTATTATATTGATAAACATCAAATACATAAACATCTTTGAGTTCATAATACTAATTAATAACTCATTGGACACCATTGGAGACTGTAGACAACTCATTACTATACAAATCGATAGAGGGAAAGAAGTTAACATTTACCTTACCTTTCTCATGCATTCTCAGGGTATCCAAATAGTTGAAAAAACACATTTATCTTTTACAACTGGATTCTAGCTAATAAAGGCAGAATGAAGGATGGTATTAGGAAAAACACTTTTGCAACCCTGAAAAACATAATGGAGCAAAGCCATTATCATCATTGTTGTTAAAACCATCAGATGAAATATTGATGGAAACTTTACTTTGGAGAGATCAGGCTGATATACCTGAAGGCATAGATGAATCTTGATATCACTAAAAATAAGACATCCAGCTCTTAATTGTCTCATGATTTCTTGCGAGAGAAAGTACACAAAACCACATATGAAGCACTAATATAAAATACAATTTAACCTGAATCTAATCATGCCTCCAGATCTAACTCATAGTTTGCAGAAAATACAAGATAAACATACCACAAAATAACAGCCAAAACCAGGATGTGAGCCATTCTACAGGACAAAGGACCTATTTTCTCTAATAAATTAATTGCATGATGAAGAGGTATTTGGGGGCTATTTCAGAATAAATGAGACAAGACAATCAAATGCAAACCAACTGTAAAGAGACATTATGAGACAATTATGGCTATCTAAACATGAACTGAATATTACACGATTTTAAGCATTATTTTGTTAGATGTGATAATGACATAATGGGTATGCCAAAAAAGTCTTTAGAAGTTAGCAACCCAGGGCGCCTGGGTGGCTCAGTTGGTTAAGCGACTGCCTTCAGCTCAGGTCATGATCCCAGGGTCCTGGGATCGAGTCCCGCATCGGGCTCCCTGCTCTGCAGGGAGCCTGCTTCTCCCTCTCCCACTCCCCCTGCTTGTGTTCCCTCTCTCGCTGTGTCTCTCTCTCTGTCAAATAAATAAATAAAAAAAATCTTTAAAAAAAAAAAAAGAAGTTAGCAACCCATACAGAAGTATTTGTAAGTTAAATGATGTGATGCCTAGAATCTAAAATACTCTCCCCCAAAAAGGTGGGGAGACTAGGAGATATAAGGTAAAATGTTGGTAATTGTTGAAACTGGTTAATGGATTCGTGAGAGTTCTTTATAGTAATATTATTTACTTTAATTTTCTGTAGGTTTGACAATTTGGGAGATAAATAGTTAAAAGATGCTGGTACCCAGATGGGCATAAACCAAGTAAGTTATACTCAATATAGAGAGTTAACAAAATGAGACTTGTTTGGAATTGGATAAGCTTATATACTCTACTCACATACAATCAAGCATGCCATTTTTTATTTGAAATTACCCAGTATTTTGGTTCAATTTACATTAATTACTAAATAGTCAATAAGCTAAACTTGCATTTCATAAACTCATTTCCCGTTTTCCCATTATAAAGAAAAAGATCTGTGTTTCATTCTGTGTGTGTTAATCAAATTATCAATATCTGTTCAAATCTCAAATACTAAACATAATATAAATACAACAAGCTGTTGATTATCAGGAAGTCAGAGACAGGTCAATGTATTGAGAATGTGTTTGTGCAGACATAGAGTCAATCATGCCTGCATTACCAAAACCTAAATATGTAAGAAATGTTACTGGCATTTTAAAACACAGGCATAGCAGAGACAAAGTAGTGGTAATATGGAGCCCAATATGAATGCAATTCAAAAGATGATGAAAAAATACACCAAATACCAGGAGTAGCATCTCAATAGAGTAGTAGGTCTTCATAGTGAAACAATAGATAAATTTTTATTTTCTTCTTTGAATTCCTTTGCATTTTAAAATTTCCTCAACAAAGATACACCATTTATGTGATCAAAGTTAATTTTAAGAAAATAAATGCAGAAATAAGTGGGAAGATGTAGGACACCTAGATGATATCCTATGAATGTGTTTACTTTATATACATGAAATACAAAGAAAAGGTGATCAACATCAGAAAAAGGACAAGACTCTCAGGTTTGTAAAGGCTCCATTCTTTAAAAATATTAAGGAATAAGATGATGTAGCTACAGACAATCTTTCTAGAGGGGAATAAGAAAGCTTTGCTTGTTGAGATTGTATTATGGACCAAGTTACATGCAAGGAATATTTAGTCAGGAACTTTTGCCTGTTTTTATTTATTTCCTCATCCCTGGGACTTAGAGAGTACCTGGTGCATAGTTGGCACTTACGTATTTGTTGAAGGTAGGAATACATGAAGGTATTTTCTCAGTCTCTGCAAATAATCCTTTGAAATAAGTGATGATAGAGAGGTAAGTAACTTGCACAAGATCACATAGTCAAGAGACTGGAACCAAAAGTATCTGACTCCAACAATAGTTGTGCTGTCCACACAAATTCACTGAAACTATGTGTTTTGTAATATTATGTACACGTTAAAATTAAGGTACACCAGTGGGTATCATTTAGAATCAGTCAACCTACAATGCAACCAATGAATATAGACTATAAAAGTCAGTCTTATTCTTGCAGATTGTAACATGTTACAAGATTATACAGAAGTGGAGAAGGTTCAAGCTGTGATAGTAAGTGTAACCAAAGAGAATGGTCAACAAAAGATCTAGAAAATAAATCTATGTAACATGACTCTGTAAGTGTGCAAAATTGTATAATGCAAAAGTTAAGGCTTGCAAAACTTCAGTGACTGGAAAGAAGATCCCAAAATGTTGAAGAGACAGACCTTTAAAGTCATAGCAAAGATTATAAAAGGAATTTCAGGAGAGGGGAACAAAGTGAGGAAGACTGAAAAGAGAACACTCGGCTCTACTCGATCATCTTAGTGAATTCTTGTCCCTCTCTAGCCCTATTTCCTCACATCTAAAGAAGTGGCTATATTAGTGCAGGAGACACATATGTAACCTGCTGAACCATTTCCCAAATCTCTTGTTTTCCATAAATTTTCCTTTCTTCCTGCCCCTCACTCCCCTCTCCAGTATACAAGGTTACAGAGAGAGCAGCTATGTTTCCACAGTATCACCCCATCTTCTTTTACCACAATTTTTGGTCCCAGGTTTGGGTACCTGAACCAAAAATGAGAACCACCCCTGCCCCCATGAATTTGATAAAGGAGCTGTAAACCCTAAGAGCTGTGCACAAAAGAGCTAGTCTGTATCAAGATAAGGAACCAAGCAGACAAGCAATATAGCAAAGACAAGAGGAAGAGAAAGACCATTCCTGGTTCTAGAAGATGCCCCACTTTTCTTATAATAAATCCTTCTCCCTTTTCATAAGCCAGCTACAGCAGAACTTAGTTATCCACAATAAAATTCCTGTCTAATATAACTAGAATCCTTTAAGGTCATTTTTGGGGCCTTCACATTCTCAAACTGCACAGGTAATTATAGCATTTTTATCAGACAGTATACACATCAAACTGACTCAAGCGTGGTTACCATGCAAGCCCCATGAGAGCAAGATCTTTATTTTGTTCACTGATTTATCTTAAGTGCCTAGAACAGTGCCTGCCACACAGTGGGTTCTCAATAGGTGTTGAATGAAGATAAAGGCTTATGGGAGACCAGTGAGACATCTATTTCCATACGTCCGTAAAGCCAGATTATAGATAATTGAAAAGTATAAATATAGATGTTACCTAGAAAGATTTAGGGAGCCTATGCTGAATCACAAATATAATGAAAGTTGGGTTGAAGGAAAATATTTCAAAGGATTTCCATTGATTTTGAGATAAACAGAAAAATCCTTAGAATTGACTATAAAAGCCTACATGGACTGGCCCCTCATGACATCATCTACAAAACTCTTAGCAAGCTCCTTGTCAAGTCAATGCTTAAGTCACAAAAAAAAAGCAAGCAAGCTGTGCCAACTGCACTCATACCACTGAGCATTGTGTATGCTATTCCCTCTACTTGGAAAAATATTCCTTCCCCAAATTTCCTGAGTAAACCCTACTCATCCTCCAGATTTTAGGTTGATTATCACTCCCTGTTGAATGTTTCCCTTGTCATCTTCAAAACTGTACATTTGTTGATATGATTTGAAAAAATTAGCATCCATCTTTCCAACTGGACTTTATGAGGCAGAGAATATGTCTCCCTTTACTTCACCAGAGGAGCCTCTGCTTCTGGAATAATACCCAGCACATACTAGCTGCTCAATAATAACATTCTAATTAATGAGTGAATGAGTAAACACAATTCTGGCAGTCATACTCAAGATTAATTAGAGAAAGCAAGCTATATGTATTTATGCAAAGAAAATGAAAACACAAATTCGAGAAGATATACGTACTCCTATGTTAATTGAAGCATTATTTACAACAGCCAGGATATGGAAGCAACCCAAAAGTCCATCAATAGATGAATGGATAAAGAAGATTTGTGTACACACACACACAGAGACACACACATACACACACACACACACTGGAATATTACTCAGCCACAAAAAGGATGAGATCTTGCCACTTGCAACAACATGGATGGACCTAGACGGTATTATTATGCTAAGTGAGGTAAGTCAAACAGAAAGACAAATATGATATGATTTCACTTACATATGGAATCTAAAAAAACAAAATGAACAAATGAAAGGGAGAATCAGACCTATAAATACAGAGAACTGATGGTTGCCAGAGGGGAGGAGGGTGAGGGGATGGGCAAAATGGGAGCAAGTGAAGGGGAGATAGAAGCTTCCAGTTATGGAATAAATAAGTCACAAGAATGAAAGGCATAACATTGGGAATATAGTCAATGGTATTGTAATAACGTTGTATGGTGATAGATGGTAGCCACACTTGTGGTGAGCACAGCATAATGTATAGAGTGGATGAATCACTATGTTGTATACCTGTAACACTGTGTGCCAACCATACTCAAAAAAAGAAAAGAAAAAGAAAACTGTAAGATGGAGGTGTCAGATGAGAGACAGTACCCATAACTGATATAAAGATATTAACTTCTAGACCAGGATTATGGCAATGGAAATGGAGAGAAAGGTGTAACTACAGGGCTACTTTTTATTAGTTTTCTGTTTGTTTGTTTGTTTGTTTATAAAAAGGTTGCCTGGTAGGCTTAGTCAGTTAGGTGTCTGACTTCAGGTCAGGTCATGATCTCGGGGTCCTGGGATGGAGCCCCATGTAAAGCTCCGCACTCAGGCAGGAGTCTGCTTCTCCCTCTCCCAGCTCATACTCTCTCTCTCTCTCAAATAAATAAATAAAATCTTTAAAAAATAAGTATTTATTATAAAAACCTCACACAGCCCCAAAGGGTCTATATGAAGAATAGAAGTCCCCAGTCCTGGTCCCCTGAATCCCATGTTTCCATACAGTTCATTGTTAACGGTTTTGTTTTCCTCCAGAGCGAAAATGTAAGTATGTTTGTATATAAACACCTATGTTTTCTTTTCACTATACACATGAGATTTTATAAGGTATCTCCTTTTGCATCTACATGTCTATTTTTCATCCTTCTCCACCCTGTTCTTTTCCGAGGCAGACTGAAATGTATGGATGACATCACCCAAGTTCTCTGGCCCTCTCCTCTGGTTTTCAAAAGGGTTCAGCCAATGGGAGGCTCTAGCAGAAGATTAGAGGGAGGCGAGTTACATAGGAACTGTTACCTCCAGGCTCCCTCCTTGCAAGGGCATTTTACCTCTGCTGTGTCCCTCCAAAGAAGAAACTTCTCTCAGTACAACCTAACCCGCATGTTTCATTCTCCTTCTGGATCTGCTAACTCTTCCTTTTTCTCAGCAATGTGGCCCCAGGAGTGGAAGCAGCTCTGCTGTTGCTAGATGCAGGTTCCTGCACTATTCTCTGGTGGCAGTGCTGTGACCCACCGCATCTTGGTAATTAATTGCTTCATAAATAAACCCTCTTCACATTATCCTAATTTGGTGGATCATCAATTTCCTGCTGGGGTCTGATTGATATAGGTATCATGCTCTATACAGTGTAATGTAGTGTCCTTGATTTTTCCACTTGCATCATTTTACTGATTCTGTGAAGCTAATTTTTCATATTTCGACATCTTTGTAATTGAGATGCATTTTATAATTAATATTGCATTACAGCTTAATTCTCAGTGTTTTCACTTCCTTAGTGGTATATGAAATGGTGGTGCCTCTTATTTTTTTTTTTAAAGATTTTATTTACTTGACAGACAGAGAGATAGCGAGAGCAGGAACATAAGCAGCAGGGGTGGGAGAGGGAGAAGCAGGCTTCCCTCTGAGCAGGGAGCCCAACGTGGGGCTTGATCCCAGGACCTGAGCCGAAGGCAGATGCTTAACGACTGAGCCACCCAGGCGTCCCGGTGGTGCCTCTTAGAACTGACGAAATACAATAATATATCTTGGACCTCTGTGCCTATCAGTACAAAAAGATAGACTACAGAACATTTGATGGAGGAAAATTCGTTGTGGGGGCTTCTGAGAGATAAGACAAACATAACCACATATTCGAGCTCAGATACCTGAGAGAATAGTAGTGTCACTGACAGAATTAGGACTGTGAGCAGGGGGAGCTGGCTTTCATAGAAGATACTACTGAATTTTCAAAAGTCCACTGGGTACTCAGAAGTAAAAACATTAAGGCTTGGATTAGAAAGCATCACTAGGGATCGTAACAAACTTTTGAGAAGAAACCAGTGTCCTTGGTGTGGACCTGTCTTAGTCAGCTTAGGCTGCCATAAAAAAATACCACAGACTTAACATTTATTTTCTCACAGTTCTGGAGGCTGGAAGTCCAAGATCAAGTGCCAGCATGGTTTGGTTCAGGTGAGAGATGTCTTCCTGACTTACAGATGGCTGCCTTCTAACTGTGTGCTCATATGGCCTTTCCTTAGTACACAGACAGGGAGAGAGGGAGAGTGAGACAGTAAGAGAGAAGCATTCTTTTCTTACAGAGCCACCAGTGTTATTGTATTAGGATCCTGTTCTCATGATCTCATCTAAAACTAATCACTTCTCCAAATACCATCACACTGGGGGCTAGGGCTTCAACATACGAATTTGGGGGCACACAATCCAGTCCAGAGCATTCTGCTCCTGGCCCCAAAATTCATATCCTTCCCACATGCAAAATATATTCAATCCATTCCAACAGCCCAAAGACTGTTAATTTGTTCAAGCACCAACTATAAAGTCTAAAGTCCAAAGTCTCATCTAAATATCATCTAAATAAAATATGGGGGAGATTCAAGATACAATTCATCCTGAGACAAAATTCCTCTCCTGCTGTGAACCTGTGAAACCACACAGGTTTTGTGCCTCAATAATATAGTCGTAGGACAGGCATTGGATAGATATTCCCTTATAAAAGGGAGTATTCAGAAGGAAGCAAGTCCAAAACCTATCAAAGCAAATTCCATTAGGTCTTAAGTCTTTTTTTTTTTTTAAAGATTTTATTTATTTATTTGAGAGAGAGAGAATGAGAGAGAGCAAGCACATGAGAGGGGGGAGGGTCAGAGGGAGAAGCAGACTCCCCGCCGAGCAGGGAGCCCGACGCGGGACTCGATCCAGGGACTCCCGGATCATGACCTGAGCCGAAGGCAGTCACTTAACCAACTGAGCCACCCAGGCGCCCAGGTCTTAAGTCTTGAGAATAATATTTTTGGCTTGATGTCTTGCCTTCTAGACCTGCTGGGATAGCAGCATTACCCCCATGGTGGGGAGTTTTGTCTCCACATCTCTGCTGGGCTGGGGTACTGTTGGAAGGTCCAGCTCCCATGCTGCTACCAAGCTTGTCTCAGTTCTTTTATGTGAAAGTATTTGGGGACAGCCACCAAAAAAAAAAAAAAAAAAGCTTTCTAAATCACCAAATAGTCTGTAAACTAGACAACATCAGCCAATTACTAATTTGTATACTATTTCCCATCTTTATACTAGTGAGAAATAAGGATACATGGAAGTTGGAAATTGAGAAAAGGAAATAGATGGAACAATAGTTAGCTATGTACAAGGGAGAGTCAGGGACGTCTGTTGAGCACTTTTCCTAGTACTTGGGAGGTGATTTTTATATGTTGACATTTGGTATCTTATGAAAATGACCATAACAAATCAGTATAATTGTTGTCATTCAATCCTGGCTGACCACTTTAGCCCCTCTTGGCCTAGCTAAAAAATCTCATTCATTCAATTCATTCAATCATTAATTCAACAAGCATATTTTGATCAGCTTTTTTGTGCCAAATAAAAGTCTGAACTTTTTTTTTTTTAAGATTTTATTTGAGAGAGAGAGAGAGAGAGAGCAGGAGGAAGGGGAGGGGCAGAGAGGGATTAATTAATGGTAACCTTGGTCTGGAACAGGGATTGTCAACTGGGAATGATTTTTACTCTCCCCCACTCCCCAGGGGCATCTGGCAACATCTGGAGACTGAGTAGGAGGTGCTACAGGCATCTAGTGAGTAGTGGCTAGGAATGCTGTTAAACATTCTGCAAGGCACAGGACTGCCCCCCACAAGAAAGAATTATTTGATCCAAAATAGTGCCAAGGCTGAGAAACCCTGGACTAGATCTCACCATGCTCCAAAAGTCACTTGTTACAAGTAATTACATTATTAATACTAAAATAAATTATTTAATGGCTATCTCCTCTGCCACACTGAAGCTCCATGAGGGCCAAGACTATGTTCTGTTCATTGCCATGTACTCAATGTCTAGCATACTTTTTAGCACATGGTGGGCATTCATTGATTGCTTAAAGGGAGATTAATAATTGACCAGGGACAAGGGTGGGCAAAAGTTAAGCGAATTGTAAGGAGGTGCCAGATCATGTAGGGTCCATAACTTGGGGGACAGATACAAAGAGGGGTTAGAAGAAGGGGAGCCTTTTCCTCAATATATCATTAGCCATCTTCCCAGTCTTTGATATGGAAAATTGACATTTTCTCAAAGTGTTGCAAAGTGCTATGCAAAAGCAATTTTAAGATGAGTTCATTAACCCTGGATTCTGAGCACATTATCACCATAACCCCCTCCTAGAACTGCAAAAGCATTTCTTACCTATATAGAATTTTTGGAGGTACAACTGCTGTTTCATGAAGGGGCTTAGACTTTTTCATGGAAAGAATGGGCCATGACCAGACTTTCATTTTAGAACATTAACTCTTGCTGTCATGTTAAAATGGTTTAAAGGAGGAAAGACTGAATGCACAGAGAACAGTTAACAGACTGCCTTAATGCAACAGGAGATGATAGAGGCTGAGACAAAACCAGAGGCAGTGGAGTTGGAAAGAAGTGCATATAATTTTAGATCTATTTAAAAGGGTTAGGAGTAGGTAAAAGAAGTCAAAAATGATCCTAGATTTCTGCCCTGGAAAATTAGGTGGATGTGAAAGGAGAGAAAATGGAAGAGGAACAGATTTGAAGGTGAAAATGATTTCTGTCTTAAATATGTTGAGATTAGGGTATATAAAAACATTTGAGTAGAGGATAGCTGGTATCCTGTTGCATATGTTACCCTTAAGTTCAGAGGCTGATCTGGGCTGGAAATGTAGCTTTGTAATTCGAGAGAACATTGCTAATTTGAGCACTGCCAGTGTCTAAAAGCACCCAGGCAGTAACAACAAGGAGGAGAACATACAAGGGATATGTAAGTATTAAAGCAAAGGCAGAGACCACCAAAGAAGAGTTTGGAAGAGTCTGCCATGTACAAGGAAAACCAGGAGAGAGTATATTCATGGAATCCAAGGAAGGAGAGATTTTTTTTTTTTAAAGATATTTAGAGAGAGAGAGAGAGCGCGCGCATGCGTGCAAATGTGGGGAGGAGCAGAGGAAGAGAGTCTTAAGCAGACTCCACAGTCGGGACTCAATCGCATGACCCCACAATCATAACCTGATCTGAAATCAAGAGTTGGATGCTCAACTGACTGTGCCACCCAGGTACCCTGAGAGATTTTTAGAAATACAAAAGTAGTTAACTGTGGAAGATAAGGGCTGATTAATGGGTTTTGAATTTGGTGGTCACTAAAGAAACTATCAACATTTTCAGACAGAGTTGAGATGTGGGAAAAGGAGTGGGTTGAAAGGAGTGGGTTGAGATGTGAATAGGAAGAGAGGAAGTTCAAAAAGATGCTCAAACTTTAAGAGGTTTCACTCTAAAGGTGAGGAGAAAGAAGACAGGGCTAAGGTTGGAAGGAACCTGATATGGAAAGGGGGATTTTTTAAAGATGAGAGATACCTGAGTGTGTCTAAATGCT
This sequence comes from Leptonychotes weddellii, assembly GCF_054177405.1. Taxonomy (NCBI): domain Eukaryota; kingdom Metazoa; phylum Chordata; class Mammalia; order Carnivora; family Phocidae; genus Leptonychotes; species Leptonychotes weddellii. The sequence continues at coordinate 8,424,210 of NC_138385.1, read as the reverse complement.
AATAGAAGAAGCCAGGAGAGATTCAGTGAAGCTAGAGCATTCACCAGCAGCACATGTAAATGGGACTCGTCAGACCAGGACTGGCAGGGACCAGCAACTGTGAGGAGCAGCCTAACCGCGAGGCCATCCGCAGTGGCCATTTCAAACATCCTCCACTGGCCTCCAAGCTCCCTCTTGATCACCTTCCCTTTCACTCCCAACAGATGGTGTTCTCTTCTGTTTCACAGAAAAGAAGGGCATCCCTAAGCATGATACCTGAGCCAAAAACCAGAGAGGAAAAGATCTGGCTACAAAATAATTCCAAATGTTTGTGCAGAGGAGGTTGGTGGAGCAGATAAGAGCAGAGCCTCAAAGGCAGACAGACCTGGTTTAGCATCATCTGTCTGCCACTTACCAACTACCTAAGCTTGAACAAATTGCATAACCTTGTTTGTCATCTATGAAACTGTATGTAATAATAGTGCCTACTTACCCCTGGTGTTTTGATAAGTTTTAGATTAGATAGTAAATGATTTTGCACAGTGTCTGGTGCATAGTAAGCATGCAATCAGTGGCAGACAAGAAAAAAGATAAATGTAGTATAGAAAAATGGGCAAAGGCCCAAAGAGAAGCTGCAATGGCCAGTGATTCAGGAAACTTTGTTTCAAAGAAATGCTTATGAGAATATCCATGAGAATTTTTTCCCAGGAGATTGAGAGTGTTTCAAAAAACAATGCTTGGAGTTGGCCAGGGTATGGGGAAATCAATATAGTCATACATTTACTTTTCCTTGGAGCAAAAATTAATATCATATATCTGAACTGATAAAAAATATCTGATGGGAAAACTAATGTGATTCCAAAGCCTTTAACTGAGGCCCTTTGACCCACAGATTCCACTTCCAGGAATTTATCCTAAGGAAAAAGTCATCTCCTAATGAGATAATTACACACATATGTATGAAAAATGCCTTTTATCATAATGTTGTTTATTATAGAGGAAAAAAACACGATCAATCTAATATCCTTTAATGGAGGATTGCTGAACCAGAGTATATCCCTTCTATAGGATACTATAGAGCCCTTATAAGTGACAATGCAAATGCATCATCACTATGTGGAAATGTGTTTATGATACACTGAAATGTAAAAAAAAAAAAAAAGCAGGTTACTAAAGAGTATGTGTATATCATGAGATGATTTTCTCTAAAATTAAAAGTACACTTGTGAGTGTATTCACAGATTTTGTAAAGTCTGCAAAGACCAAAACATTAATAGAGGATGGCTCTAGGTGATGGGATTACAAATTATCTTTATTTTATTTGTTTTTATGACTTTTCTGAATCTTCACTGAGAATATATTAATTTTGTAACTGAAAAGTAAGATATTTCTGAAAGTAAGGTATATTCTTATTTATCTGGTTATTTCATCTAGACAATGACCAAAAAATGGATTGACTTTGTCTTTAATGGAGGTAATGTGTCTTCTTTATGCTCTACCTATGGACTCAATTGATTGGAACAGTTCAGAATGCCAGGAACACATAATTTTTAGAATTTAACTGTGTCTAGATTTTAATACCAACTGAAGTTAGTTTTATAATACTCTCTCTACACACACACACACACACACACACACACAAGGCACCCCTGAATCTCTATAAAATAACACACACCCTACAGTACAGTTTTGGGGATGCCTTTAATGTATAAATAACTGATTTTGAAGAATGGTGTTTAAGGTACTTCCTGGTTTTTACATTGTTTCTCTTCCTAAAATGCCTCTGCTGAATTGGAGTCTACCTGCCCCCACCACCCTGGAGTTGACTAAACTTGTTTTCAAAGGGCTATATGCAATCAATAAACTTATTTATTTGCTTTTAACCAAGAAGTTCACCTGCAGTTTTCCACAAGTGGGCAGGACAGCTTAAGAACATCTTGAGTCAGCTTGGGCAGCACTAGGCCAGTTCTTTTTAGAGACCTATTCTTTGGACACCTATTTACTCTGGAGACTTGATTCTAGTTCGCTGTGTGACCCAGGGTAAGTTCTATCCTTTCTGGAGCTTCAGTTTCCTTATGTGTTAAATGAAAAGTGGTGCGTGAGATGATCTCAGAGGTTTCGTACATCCCTAATACACTCAACTCGTTTGATAAACTAATTTGCACCAAAATACAGATGCGTTAATAGTCTCTCATGTCAAACTTGGGGTAACAGGGATTTTCAAAGAGTTACAATTTCTCCGGTAATCCTGAGTGAAGGGTTTGGAGAAACCAGGGACCTCTTTTAATTAAACAAATATTTATGGTCTCCAGTGTGCCAAGGGCTTTGTTATGATTTATCTACTTGACTTGCATTGTCTCCTTTTCAAAATTAATGCTAATTAGTTGTTTCTTGAAGGTTAAACATTAAAATTTTTGGACATAGGTATCTCAATATTTGCACTAGCTATCAATGGTTAAATCCACCTGTGTGTATACATGTGTTTGTGTGTGTGTGTGTGTGTGTGTGTGGTGGGAATGTAGCATATGCTACCTAAAGCAAATGCTTGGGAATTCAGATGCAAACAGACGTGGCTCAGTAATATGTCTGTTTATATGGGTTTTTTTTCCCTTTTGATGGAGTGTAAAAAGTGCTTCGCTTTACAAAAACCCATGATATGAAAATCCAAACATACAGAGCATACAAACTAGCAAGTGATTATAGCCATGATAGATATATTTCCAACTTCTGCAAACATATAATCAAGCTGCTTGGTCATATCAAGTCTACTCCATTCTTAGAACACTGCAGACACTCAGAGATGTGGACTTCCTCTCACACATAGGATACCTACCTTCCTTTCTACCACATATTTTAGTGAAGCTTGTGTGCATGGGTGATGGGGCGGGGGGGGGGGGGTTGTTTTTGCTGTTGTCATTTATTTTTTTCCTGGGGTGATTCTGCCTGCCCAGAAACCAGAAGAAAACTTAAAACACTTTATCACCTATAAATTAGTTATAACTGATGTTCAAAACAACACAATACAACAAAACAAAACACAAACCCCATCCTAGCACCATCCTGGCAGGACAAAGCTCAGCCATCTAATTCTCTGACTCACCTACAGTGCCTAGTTAACACTATGGGCAATGTCAGCCTGAAACAGAGAAGCAACAGGACCACTATCACGGAAATGGGCTGCACTCATAGGTCTTCCTCACCTGGAGAGCCGACTTCTCACCCGTGCAAATCACTGAGCCCTAAGGCATGTTCTTTATTCAATCCATTTACAAACAGAAAGAGGATTAGTCAGGGCAAACCACAATTCCTCTATCTCAAACCCAGAAAAGTAAATGTATTAGCTTTGTCCTTCCTCTAGGGACTAAATTCTCCTGATGTCTCAGAGATATGGAGAGAAATTAATCAATTAGCTATTACCCTACCACAAAATCTAAAAGGATCCCCAGATATCCTTTCTGACTAATCAGACCCAATAACTGCCTCAAGCTCAACTGTATTTTTTTCAGAGTTAGTTGAAACATAATAATTATTCAACAGATAAATCTCATTCCAATCTAATTAAGTCAAATATAAAAAAGTCTTATATGATTATACTACTTTAATCCATTATCATTTTAAGAAATGTTTAATTATTTCATTGGTATTATCAAGACATTAAATTGAATTTCAATTAAACTAAAATATCATTTGATAAGCAATTAAAATATATTTAATTAACCTAGTAAAAATATTTTGTGTAATATTAAAAACCCAAATATCTTTCTCAAGTTTACATAGTAAAAAAAAATGGTTTCTGAAATTTTCAATTACAAGGGAAAGAAACAGACAAGACATACACTGAGTGAAATAGTAAGAAACAATGATAAATTTAAGATGCATGCCCATAAACCACAATATGCATTTTATTAACCCTCAGGCAAGGGAAAGGATATGCATAAAATTCATTAGAATGACTGAGGAAAAAGGGAATGGGGCCAGGGAGTGGAAATAAAGGAGAAGAGAGGAGTAAACACACAGCAGAGAACTAGGGTCAGTCAGGGCAAGCCACTATTTTTCTACTTCAAATCCAGAAAAACAAATGCGTTAGCTTTGTCCTTCATCTAGGGACTAAAATTCTCCTGATGTTCCAGAGATATGAAGAGAAATTAATCACTTAGCTCTTATCCATTAAAAAAAAACCGAACTAAAAGAATCACCAGAAATCCTTTGTGGGAAAGGATATGCATAAAATTCCTTAGAATGACTGAGGAAAGGGGAAGGAGGGCTGGGCGGGGCGGGGTGGGGGGTGGAAATAAAGGAGAAGAGAGGAGTAAATACACAGCACAGAGACCTGAACAATTAACTCAAGGAATGTGATGAGCTCAGTCCTCTACACTTGATGTCAAAACCCCTCCACTACCACCCCGAGAAAGAAAGATCTGGGGAGGCAGTATTTAATATTAGAAATCCTGGAATATGGAGGTGATAATAAAAACTGGCTGGTACTTGGTTTTACTCTCATATTCGAATTCTTGGTAGACAATGCTCCTCATTGCGGGCACCCTCCCACTACCCCACCCTTAGGAGGCCACTGCTCTACCCCAAGTTTCTTACTAAGAAAGTACCCTAATTAGTGTTGGTAATTGCAGCCTGCAAATACCATCATTTTAGTGTTTAGGGGATGAGGGAGCAGAAGGCAAGCTGAGGGCAGAGCACAAGCTAACCCCCACCACCCCCACTCCCCCCCAGTGGGGTTATGTGTGACATTCCTCAGGCCCTCCTCGCTGCTCTAGAACAAAGGAAAGGGAAAAACAAATGGTTCACTGACTGAGATCGGTAGTGCAGGACAGGAGTCTCCATCAGTTTGCAACTGGCTTAATGATTTACAAGGAAAAAAGCGATCTTCAGAAACCTATAGACTCCATTTCCTGGAGCCCTAACATCACCCTCCCCTCCACAGGATAGAAAATCTTATATAATCAGTCACTCCTCACAACCCCAGTGCAGCTCTTTCTGCCCACAGGTCCTGTCCCTGTGCTTTAATAAAACCACTTTTTGCACCAAAAATTCTTCTTTTTTTCTAAGGATTCCATTTATTTATTTGACAGAGAGAGAGAGCGCATAAGCAGGGGGAGTGGCAGGCAGAGGGAGAAGCAGATGTCCTGCTGAGCAGAGAGCCCTATGTGGTTGACTTGATCCCAGGACTCTGGGATCATGACCTGAGCCGAAGGCAGACGCTTAACCGACTGAGCCACCCAGGCACCCCTGTACCAAGAATTCTTTCTCGGCCATCGGCTCTAAACCCCAACACTCCAAACCACATCATAGGGATGCTCTTGGTGATTTTCTATAGGATGAATTTTTGATCTAAGGGCCTTTAGATTCTAACAGCATAGGATGTCACGCAACAAACACCATGAGCTATGTGGCCTGGAGGTGATTTGTCTGCCTTTTTGGGAAGTATGCCACTGCCAACCCCCATCAAATCTCAACCCATCTGGACCAACACCCCCCCCCAATCACACACACACACACACACACACACACACACACGCTCTCTCTCTCTTTCTCTCTCTCTCTCCAAGTCATTTTCTTCCTGTCAGGGGAATAAAGTGTTAAGGAAGAAACTGGTCTTTGGTGCTCAGTCCCCACTTCATCCTTATGCCCTGGTTTCTGCCTGACTGTGGACCTGCAGATCTGGCCCCAGGCCTTGCAGGACCCCATGTCCCTCCCTCCTGACATACTTGCTTCCTCCCTTCTCTCTCTCCTCACCATCAGAGAACTCACAGAGACACATCTTTTCATATCTTGTTGATTTTATTTTAATCATTGCAATCTGTGTACCCTGTTGGTGTGACATTTGGTCTCTGTGTGGTTGGTCATTTCCCCCCAGGCTCCTCTGGAGACTTTGCAGACAATTAGAGGTTTCCAGGACTCTCTATACACAGTGCATTACTTGGCTCGGGAGAATTCCCCTGGGTCTCTTGGTTCTGCTTCAGCTGAAGCTGCAGTCCCTTATTTTGATTCACTCTCTTCATCAGCTGCTGATAACAGACAAATGTTGTTGGTCTTGTTTCTCTCTTGTGCTTTATTGAATAGGTGATAGAGGTTTCAGAGGATCTTTTGGCCGCATATGCTGACAGGGGCATCTCTACCCTCCTGGCAATCTTGTGCACTTGGAAGAGCAACAGGGCAGACATAGAGGGCACTGGTTTGGGGAGAAGATGATGGAGACTAGGTGGAAAGGGGGCTTCCTAAGAAGGAGTGCAGGCTGAGGAGGGCTTTGTGTGAGGCAAGGGCAGGGTTGATGTCTTGGGTGGGTGGGAGGGTTGATGAGGAAGAAGAGGACTGTGGGTTGGGTTACCTGACCTTGGCATTGTCCCTGCACTTGCTTTCTTCTCTTGGGGTTGCTTGTTCCCCCCTTTTGATTAGTTGTTCCATACTTGTAGTTAGCCATTTCCTGCTTGTGTTCTGCTGCTCAATAATCTGTGCTAGGTTCTCATCCATGCTTAAGCCTAACAATGGTCTACTCCAGGGCTCCTACCCTCCCTGTATTTAGCCCTCCCAAGTCAAACAGGATCCACACCCTTACCCTTTGGTCGTCAAGTCACTGCTCTGGCTAATGGAAGCCCTGGGGTGGCTCCATGGTGAAAGGATTTGAGGCATGGGAGAGGCCAAGATGTTCCAGTTGGATGGAGGTATTTCTTTAGTACCCCTTAAAGATTCATGCCAAAGTGACTTGCCACCTCTTCATATCTCCCCTGGTTCAATTCTGGTGGCACACATGGTAGGGAGAGGATATTTCCTCCACGCCTTTCCACATGGCCACCCCTATTCAGTGGCTCATTCTGTTGTCTCCTACCCTTCACCACTACCTAGTATTTTGAATGTCTTACCTAAATTCCCTCCAAGGCAAAGTGGCCATATTTAAGTCTCCATGGAGATGTCAGTCACCCCACTTCCCTTCTCCAAATTCCTCTTATGCAGCTTGAAGACCTTTCACCTATTGGCTACCACCAGGGAATTTTTCCATCCCATCTCCATTTCCTACTGTTCACATAGCTCTCCTCAGTTTTTTTTTTCTTTTTTTTTTTTTAAGATTTATTTATTTTAGAGACAGAGCAGGAGCGGGAGGGTCAGAGGGAGAGGGAAAATCTCAAGCATACTCTGCGCTGAGCAGGGAGCCCAACACGGGGCTCGATCTCACCACCTGAGATCATGACCTGAGCTGAAACCAAGAGTCAGATGCTTAACCAACTGCCACCCAGGCTCCCATCTCCTCAGTTTTCTATTTCCAGACTGAAATCACTGTCTTCAGACTGCCAAGGTTTCAGTGAAAAAATTGCTCTACTGAGTATCCTCACCTTGTTTCAAATTTAAGGGACTGAGTTTATCTCAGTAGGTGTAATACTCAGACTCAGATTTTACCACTATAGGCAAGGAGGGGTGAACGTGCACGTGCTGGAAGTTGGGCTGGGTGTTTTCTTGCAGAAAACTGTAATTTAAGACTTAGGAGTACACTCAGGGAGGGGACTGTCTTAGGCAGAAGCACGTGTGCCTTATGTGAAAAGCACTTCTTAATATGAGTCCTCAGGCACCAGAGACTTTCTCACCTTATTTTACTGCTGGCACTGTTAACACATATCTCCTTTCCTGCTCCTGTGGCCTCCTGGACAAATGGAGCTTATCTCACTCCGGTAAGGAGGGACACTAGGGGAATTCATATTTATAAATGGCTATATAACAAGCTTCTAGGTTCTTGTGAACAAGTCTTGTCCATTTAGCTCATTATGTAAAGGGTTTCTCATGATTTTGGCCTTGGGGAAATGGGTGGTGGGATTAGCCAAAGATCATATGTTCCTAATTCTAATAGTAGTTCCAGCCAGCTTATGGTCTTCACCTGGGCAGATGTCCTTTTCTGTTAGTGGATCTTTTCTGGGTTTCCTATGGATCAATCAATTTCTGGAAGTTACTGGTTGCTTACTCACTGGAGATACATTGATACATTCATTATACTACTTAAAATATTTTTTAAAGGCACAAATAAACATACCATAAGCTCAGAGAAAACTGACAAAATTGGAAAAATATTTAACACATACCACAGATAAAGGGCTAATATCATTAATATGTGAAGACTTTGAGGTGCTTGGGTGGCTCAGTCCATTAAATGTCCATCTCTTAATTTTGGCTCAGGTCATTATCTCAGGGTTGTGAGATCAAGCCCTGCATCAGGCTCCACACTGGGCACAGAGCCTGCTTAAGACTCTCTTTCTCCCTCTCCCTTTGCCCCTCCCCACTCATGTGCATGCTCTCTCTCTATAAATCAATCAATCAATCAATCAATCAATCGTGAGAACTTTAAAAATAATGGGACAAAGGACCCCAAATCTGATAGAAAAATGGGGAAATGACTTAGAATGAAAATTTACAAGATACAGACTGACTCTTAAAATCTAAAATAATATTCAACCTAACTAAAGAGAAATTCAAATTCAAACAACCCTGAGAAAATCCAATGGAATCACCAAAAAGTTACCAGAATAAGTTAGTTTAGCAAAGTTGCAGAATAAAATGTGAACATGCAAAAATCAGTTATATTTCTATATATCAACGAAGAATAATTGGAAACTGAATTTTAAAATACAGTACTATTTACCAGAACATCAAAATTATGAAAATGCTTAATGATAAATCTGGCTGACAGAGATGTGAAATCCTGTCTGTATACCAAACTACATTGTTGGGATTTATTAAAGAACAACTAAACAAATGGAGAAAGACCTAAACAAATGCATGGATAGGATGATTCAATACTGTTAACATGTCACTTCCTCCCAAATTGATTATAGATCCAATATGATCACATTCCAGTTCCAGCAGGCTTTACCAAAGAAATTAACAAGCTGATTCTATAATTGATATGGAAATGTAAAGGACCCAGAATAGACAACTGTGAAAAAGAGGAATAAAATGGAAAGACTGCCATTATCTGGTTTCAAATGGTATAAAGGTACATGTTTCAAGATAGTGTAGTACTGGTATAAATATAGAAAAATAGATTAATGGAACAGAAGAAACAGACCCATACATATATAGCCTGATAATTTCTAAGGGGCAAAAGAAATTCAGCAGAGATACAAAGAACAGGAGGGGCAGGAAAGAAGAAGAAGAAGCACAAAGGACAAAAGGAAACTTTTGTAGGTGATAACTTGATAGTGGTGATCATTTTATAGGTTTATGCATAAGTCATAACATAAAATAATACGATTATAATACATGTGGTTTATTGTATGTCAATTACACCTCAATGAAAGTTTTTAAGACCATAGGATTTAGGTTTATTTTTTATTTTTTATAAAGATTTATTTTAGAATGAGAACGTGCACGCATGCACGCAAGAGTAGGGGGAAGGGCAGAGGGAGAAAAAGAATTATCGAGGAGACTCCTTGCTGAGTACAGAGCCTGATGCAGGGCTGGATCCCAGGACCCTGAAGTCATGACCTGAGCCGAAATCAAGAGCCTGCCGCTTAACTGACAGAACCACCCAGGTGCCCCAAGACCTTAGGATTTAAATCTTTACTCAAATCTTGTTTTTGTCACTTAACTATCTGCAAGATTCTGGGCAAGTGAATATCTCTAATCCACGTATCTTCATTTCTAAGATGAGGGTGATAACATTACCTCCTCACAAAGCTCATGAAATTATTAATTAAAATATGTAAATCACATAATGCTTAATAAATGGCAAATAACTTTAGTGTCTATGTCTTCGTTTAATGTTGTATAAAATCATATTGTAGATGTGTATGTCTTTAATGCACCCTGATTATTAGCTTCAAATTCTTTAGTATTAAATAAAATACTATAAGGACCCATCCTTGCACATTACTTTTTGCATGCATGCTCAATTATCTCCTTAAGATAAATGTCTGCAGGGGCGCCTGGGTGGCTCAGTCGGTTGAGCGACTGCCTTCGGCTCGGGTCATGATCCCAGGGTCCTGGGATCGAGTCCCACATCGGGCTCCCTGCTCTGCGGGGAGCCTGCTTCTCCCTCTCCCACTCCCCCTGCTTGTGTTCCCTCTCTCGCTGTGTCTCTCTCTGTCAAATAAATAAATAAAATCTTTAAAAAAAAA
>NC_138385.1:8388031-8413616 GCF_054177405.1 Leptonychotes weddellii | reverse complement strand
GCCTGGGTGGCTCAGTCGGTTGAGCGACTGCCTTCGGCTCGGGTCATGATCCCAGGGTCCTGGGATCGAGTCCCACATCGGGCTCCCTGCTCTGCGGGGAGCCTGCTTCTCCCTCTCCCACTCCCCCTGCTTGTGTTCCCTCTCTCGCTGTGTCTCTCTCTGTCAAATAAATAAATAAAATCTTTAAAAAAAAAAAAAAGATAAATGTCTGCAAATGAAATGTTTAATTCAAAGAGTATGCACATTTTAAAAGTTTTTTTGATACATGTTGCCAAATTTACTTCTGGAAACTTTTGTATTAATTTGTATTCCCAGCAGCTCTGCATGAGTATATTGCCTTTTTTCCCTTTCCATATCCTAGCTGGCACTGAGTATTCCCTTTCTTCTTTAATCTTTCTTATCTGATAAGTGAAAAAAGAATGTATCTTTTTAAAATCTTTCACAAAGTCCTTTAAACTTTTAAGAGAAGACTGAAGATATGATTAGGAAAATGCAGATGCTATTCTGAAGCCATGAAGATCACTTAATAAAAGGGTAGGGGCCTGTTAGCTTTAGGTTGCGGTAGGCATTGTTGATCATCTACCCAATCTGTTCATCGTCTTTCTTCCTTACTGGTGGAAAGTTACTTTGATTCAGCCAGCCCCTTCCACAATGTGGACATATGACTAAGGAGTAATCAAACAAAGGAAGGGTCTGAGGACAAGTGAAAAGAAAACACAAATTTTTTTTTTAAGATTTTATTTATGTCTTTGAGGGAGAGAGAGCACATGCGAGAGAGAGAGAGAGAGAGAGAGAGAAAGAGAGAGACAGAGAGAGGAGCATGCATGAAGTGGGGAGGAAGAGGCAGAGGGAAAGAGAGAAGCAGACTCTCCACTGAGTAGGGAGCCCGACACAGGGCTCGATCCCAGGACCCTGGGATCATGACCTGAGCACAAGGCAGATGCTTCACCGACTGAGCCACCCAGGCGCCTCCACAAATGTCTCTCTTTTTTTAATTATCTGTTCCACTCAGTTCAGTGAAGGTCCAAACAAGCTCAATTTCACCCTCCACAGAAACATTCTAGAGAGAGAGAGACGAGTAAACATAATCCTGAGAAATTTCACAACCTACCCTCAATTCAGAGTGTGGCTGATGGGGAGAATTCATAAGCCAATGTGGACAAAGATGCAGAGAGTTTGATTATTTAAAAGGCCCACCCGTGAACCCTCCTCCTCTAACTACAGTCCAGAAAAACTGCTAGAATTTGCTATGATTCTCAATTCCCTGCTGAGAGGAGAGTTGAAGAAGAAAAGCAGAAGGACCATAAAAACTCACAACTAATTATCACCAGCAATAAACAGAAATTTAGTCAAACAGAAAACCAGAGGAAGGATAGTAGGAGAAGAGGGAGAGTGAGGAGGGAGTGGGAGATGGAGCAAATGACATCTGAAAACACTTAGTATCTCCTCCCAATGCAAGGAGTCCTTAATCCAAGACCATGTTCTACGTGGCCTTTTACTCTTCTGCTTGGGATGGTGGGAATATTCCTTGAAAGAAAAAGGGAAAAGGGGAAAAGAAATCTGGCTGGGTCTGACACAAGCTAAGGCCAAATACTCCACAATGAACAGGGTAAGCTTCCTGACATGGTAAGTTCTCTCTCATTGGAAAAGTGCAGGAAAAGTTACAGGACATTTAACAACAGCTTAGAAGATGAGACAAAGCCCAAGTCTGGCAACCATTTCTACTTAGAGCCCCAGCTGATGCCTTTGTTTTGCTACACTCACTCCTGTAGTCTAGAGGAAACTCAGCTCTCAAACAATCCCCCCCCCAAAATGGAATGGGAGTCAAGAAAAATTCATCCGAAATATACCCAACAGAAATAAATGGACTGGTTAAAGCTGTTCATTTCCAGTATAATTAAGATTAAAATAAAGTGTTAAGGCATCTGTGTAAAGATTCTATGGAAGAATGAAAAAAAACAGCAAGCAAAACAGATAAAGATTTTGCTCAAAAGGAAATAATCTACTCAGAAAACGTTTAACACTATATTGATTAAATAGGATGTCACAATAAATTAAGAGCTCCAAATGAGACAAAACAACAGAATGAAACTTAAAATGAAAAGGAATGGTACGAAGCCAGGGAAAAAACTGAGGACTAAAACATCATTATTGAACGAATATACAGTGTAGAAATAGCAAGTAGCTGAGCAGTCACAGATGAAAACCAAATATAGCTGTTATCTTTGAAGCCGAAGTCCCAACAAACGGAAATAGAAATGTAATCAAAAACATTATTTAAAAATCAGAATTTGTAGATCAAAATGTCATACTACACTTAAAAAAATGGACACAAAAGGATCAACATTTAGTTATTCTGGTTATATTATTTAATTCCAAGGACTAAAAGACAATTGTTTAGTCATCCAGGTAGAAAAAGTAAGGGAGTGGGGGATCAGACAGACCTCAAAGTTCCCCACAACATTCATCTGACAAGAGATCAAGGTCTACAAAATGTTGGATCAAAAAAGTATAACCTCAAAGTATTTAATTAACAGTGGCAGAGATTGCTAGTTTTTCATGTGTATCTATTCTCCCCTTCTTACATAGTAATAGAAGTTTTATTTGAGCATATAACCATAAAGCTAAACTGTACCTTACTGATCTTCCCTCTTAGAGGGTGCAACTCTAAACTAAAATTAAGTACTAGCCAATGGGATGTGAGCAAAAGTCTTGTGTTTCATTCTAGATTATGTACTTCAAGGCATGGAACATGCCCTCTCTTTATACTTTTCCCCCTTCTTACTGTCTCAAATGTGGTCATGACATTGGGATTCACCGTGGGTTGAACTGCACTTCTCTTAAAAGATATGTTCTTGGTGTGCCTAGGTGGCTCAGTTGGTAAAGCATCCGACTCTTGATTTTGGTTCAGGTCACGATCTCAGGGTCATGAGACTGAGCCCATGTTGGTCTGCTTGAAATTCTCTCTCTCCCTCTCCTTCAGCCCCTCCCCCCAAATAAATAAATCCTTAAAAGAAAGATTCTCTCTCGCTCTGCCCCTCCCCCTAAAATAAATAATCTTAAAAAAAAGAAAAAGATTCTCTCTCTCCCTCTCCCTATGCCCCAAATCCCACCCCCTCAAAAAAAAAAAAAAAAAAAGATATGTTCTTAGAAGAAAACCTAGGGGTAAATCTTCATGATTTTGGATTTGGCAATGAAGTCTTAGAAATGACACAAAAATCATGAGCAATAGAAGAAAAAATAAATTGTAGGTCATCAATATGAAAAAAACCTGTGCATCAAAGGACATATCAAAAAAGTGAAAATATAGCCTATGGAATTAGAAAATATTTGCAAATCATAAATCTGGTAAAGCTTCTAGTATCCATAATATACAAAGAACTTATAGCACAACAATAGAAAGACAAAAAACAAAACACATAGAATTTTTAAAATGGGCAAAGGATCTAAACAGACATTTGTCCATAGAAGACATACACACTGCCAAGAGATATGTGAAAAGATGCTCAGCATCATTAGTCATCAGGGAAACAGAAATCAAAACAACAATGAGGTACCACTTCACATCTGCTAGGATGGCTGTAATTTAAAAACAAAACCAACAAAACCAAAACATAATAAGTGTTGACAAGAATGTGGAAAAACTGGAACCTAGTTCATTGCTGGTGGGAATGTAAAATGGTTCAGCAGCTGTGGAAAACAGTTTGACAATTTCTCAAAAAGTTAAACATAGAGTATGCCATATGACCCTGAAACCCACTCAAATGAAGTGAAAACAGGAACTCAAACAAGTATATGTGCACACATGTTCACAGCAGCACTATTCATAATAGCTAAGAGGTGCAAACAGCTTAAATGTCCATCAACAGGTGAATGGAGAAACAAAAAGAAGTATAGTATACAATGGATATTATTCAGCCAGAAAAAATGATGTATTGATACATGCTATAATGTGAACTTTAAAAATACCATGCTAAGTGAAAGAAGCCAAATGCAAAAGATCACATGCTATATGATTCCATTTATGTGAAATATCCAGAACAGATATATCCATAGCCACAGAAAGCAGATTGGTGGTTGCCAGGGGTTGGGTAAGGGGGATTTGGGAGAAACTGCTTAATAGGTAAGGGGTTTTACTTTGGAGTAATGGAAATGTTTTTGAACGAGATAGAGGTGGTAGTTGCACATCATTAATGTACCAAATGCTGCTAAATTATACTTTATTTTTTTTAAGATTTTATTTATTTATTTGACAGAGAGAGACACAGCAAGAGAGGGAACACAAGCAGAGGGAGTGGGAGAGGGAGAAGCAGGCTTCCCGTGGAGTAGGGAGCCTGACGCGGGACTCGATCCCAGGACCCCGGGATCATGACCTGAGCCAAAGGCAGATACCCAACTATTTGAGCCACCCAGGCACCCTAAATTATACACTTTAAAATGGTTAATTTTATATTATCTGAAACTTGCCTCAGGAAAATATATTTTTTTAATTGAACAAAAGAACTATTAAAGTTTGAACCCCTGTGGGTGTGACTTTCTTTAGAAACAGGGCATTTACAGATGCAATAAAGTTGAAATGAGGTCACTGGGCTGGGTGAGCTGAATCCAATGACTGGTGTCCTTATAGAGAGAGAAATTTGGATACAGACACAAGAAGAAGGCCATCTTATAACTGAGGCAGAGATTAGAGTGGACGTGACTGGAAGCCAAGGAACGACAAGGAAGCTAGAAAGAGGCAAGAAGGATTCTTCCCTAGAGCCTTCAGAGGGAGCACGGCATTGTAGACACCTTGAATTCAGGCTTCTAACCTCTGGGACTGTGAGTAGGAAATTTTCATTGTTTAAGCCACTCAGTTTGTGGTAATTTATTATGGCATCCCTAGGGGATGAATGTTGACCTAGAGCGGCAGCCATCATAGACCACAGGATATAAGCCTCATGTTGAGAATGGCAAAATAATAAACTCTAAGAGGCCTACACATAAGTATTTACTATGCAAATAAAGCCTAGCAGTGTTGAAAGAAGATGCCTTAAAACATCATCAGAAACAAATTACTGAGAGAAATATGTCTGGCATACAGAAAAGATGCATGTTGGAAAACGTGGTGAACTGGAAAAAGGGAATGCAATTTAAACTTTTTTTTTTTTAAGATTTTATTTTTAAGTAATCTCTACACCCAACAGGGGGCTCGAACCCACAACCCCAAGATCAAGAGTCACACGCTCCACCAACTGAGCCAGCCAGGCACCCCTAAACATTCTTAATACAACTAAAATAAATAATGCCACTGTGAAATATTAAGTGAAAAACATTAAATCACAGGCATCAAAATGTACAGATGGCAAGTTTACAATGAGTGCCTATCAAGCACAGTGGAGATTATGTGTCTTGAACAAAAATAAGCTGTTGCAAACTTCAGTTTCATCAGTAACACTGCTGCTCAGCATGTTAAATTCATGACTGAAAACTTAAAGCAAAGGTATGGGAAATGTTAAATTATTTGTTATGTCTTCTATTTCCAGATATAAGTGTGGACATAAGGTTAAATTTTTAAAAATTCTCTAATTTCAAACTTCATGAAAATGAATTTATATTGTTCAGTGTAATATTTCTAATTTATATTGATAGTATGAATCAATAGATATATATATATAAGTTTTCAAAGTGCATTATAATACTCTCCTGGAAATCAGAAAGACGAAGGCAAGAATTCCACAAATATCTCAGGAATAGTAACCCAAAATAAAAAAAAAAAACTTTAAAATTTAAAAAAGCAAAGATTTTATTCCCAGGTGGAAAAACTTATATTTGTAAAAGGATGAGCTCAATGTCATTAAGCTGCCATGTGTCTGTCTTCCCCTGAGGAAGTTCACCTAGGTCTCCAGACCACCTCAATGGGCTCCAAGGTTGTCTTCTTTCCCAGCTCTTCCTTCATGTAACCTCAATGCAATGACTTCTGTTAGAGCAGGTGTTCTTATAGCACATGTCTATAGACTTAGACAGGAACATCTCCCTGCTTGTTTTCACTAAACTTTAACTGAAATTCCGCCTTTCCTTCCGTTATGAATGAAGGCCAGCAGTATCAGGAGTGGCTGTGACTTTGTCACCAATAGTAATAAATATTTAAGTTCACATTACAGCTGTTAAAGATGGTTTTAAATGTTGTTCAAATTTAGACCAACTGCTAGATCTTGTTATGTAATTCAATGAAAAAAACAGAATATTCTACCAAACATTTGTTTTCTCTGCTTAGATATTTCATGGCTGGTGTCCCCATAAATTCCTCAGTAGCTATTGTACTCGCCATGAAAATGAAAAAACAAAACAAAAACAAAAAACATCTGTTTGTATCCAAATAGCATTTTTCACCTATTTCATAAAATTTCCCACTACCTTGAATATAGTAGATTAGTATCAATAATATGGTCATCATTATATAAGGGACAGTGCAAAATAAAATAACTTTTCCTGTGAAAAATGACACTGCTTGAACAAATTTCCTTCACAGCTATTCAATCTGTAAAACTGGGATGCCTTGCAGACTTGCTATGATAATTAAATGGGAGAACAGACACCCAGGATGGTATTTGGTATATAGTACAAGCATGGCAGCTATTATTATTAAGAGCATTGTTATATCATGCATGTGTTGCAAATTAAATTAACAGCAATTCATGACTTCTCCTTAGATTTATAGAACCGTGTTTCTTTAAATTCACCATTCCAAACTGAATCTCTAACACATGAAAGGCTATGTCTCTAATATTTCAATTGAGTTCATAATTAAACTGCCAACATTTTGGAAGCAAAAGTACCAAAAGGTTTTATAAGGACAATATTGGGAGAGAAAGACATTTTAGTTTGTAATAATTAAAATTCTGGGCCTCTAAAATTTGGATTTTGAATTACTCTCTAGTTGAAGAAATGTCCATGGTCTTGTTTCGGAAAGAAAAATCGTTCTGAGACCTTCGAGTACATTTTCAGAATTCCCATGGTTATATACAATTTGGGGAGGGTGTAAGAAATTAAGACCACTAATAACCACTTAGCTAGAAAACTAAGATTTTGGTCATGCCAATTGTGAAAAATAAATTCTGGCTTCCAAAAGCAATATTGGGAAGGAATTTATTTAATCTTTCATAAGACCCAGCTCCCCACTGGCAAGGATCCAATTTATTAATCTTTGTATTCTCAGCATCTAGAATGATACATGGCACAGAGTAGTTACTTAATAAAGTAACTACTATCTGAATAAACAGTGTTAATTGCTGGAAAAGAGGGGAAATTGTGAACTCCCTCAAGAAAATAATCTGTAAAATACACAGATACAGGAAGATGGGTAGAGAAAAATTTAGACACCCAGAGAGCTCACCCAAGGAAATTGTATTTCAGTTCAGATACATCGTACCTTATTGCAATCTCTCTTCACATCAGCCTGAGAATGAAGAGGCAGAAAACTTAAGAGGAAGCTCTGCTAGGTAGGAAGTGAACGGAGGCAGAGGAGTGAGAGAAAGAGAGCTCAGAATTTTGAGGTCCTTTGCAGGAGGCGCTACACTGTGGATGTCTTAAGGACTCTTTCAACAATTCCCCTTCCTCAAGCTGTCACAAGAAAGGAGAGGAATGGAGGGAGGAAATCTGGAAATGCCAAAATGGCACATTGTATATACTCTTGAACCATGACATTCTCCACCAACTCCCACTTGGGTAGCAGAGTGAGAAGGTCCTTGCCTTGGCAAAGCTGGTCTGTTTCTCAGCTCATCTCCTATTGCTGGACGACATGTGATTTTTTTCATCACTTCTCCCTGGTAAGAATGACTAGTATCTTTTTTTATAGCATTTCCCAGCCCCAGCCACCTCTGGAAAACCAAGGGGAGTTTCTCCTTCCTTATACATTCAGCTAGGAAATGACTGTTCTTACAACGATCTCAAAATAGTGAAGCACAGAGTATACTCTGAGTCCTTAAGCTGTGATAAAGAGCAGTAATAAAGTGATAAAGGCTGTGATAAAGAGCAGTGATAAAGATCTGTGACTGGTATCATCTATACAACTCAACCTCTGTGGCTTAATTATTTGGATTCTGCTTAAGCTGCTGGATTCTTGGCTAAAGTGACAGCCACATTTTTTGTTTTCTTTTCATGTTTCACCCACATATATTGCCATTCCCCCGGAAACTGGAAGGCATTCCCTTAGAAGTTACTGCTATCCTGAAACAGACCCATATATACAGAGAACAAACTGATGGTTGCCAAAGAGGACAGGGTGGGGGAATGAGCAAAATGGGTGAAGGGGATTAAAAGGCAGAAACTTCCCACTTATAAAATAAATAAGTCACAGAGATAAAAAGTACAGCATAGGGTATACAGTCAATGGTATTGTAATGGCCTTGCATGGTGACAGATGGTAGCTAGACTTGTGAGCATAACATACAGACTTGTCCAATCACTATGTGTACACCTGAAATTAATGTAACATTGTGTGTTAACTAATGTAACATCGTATGTCAACTATACCTCAATTAAAAATATAAACTTTTTGGGGTGCCTGGGTGGATCAGTCTTTAAGCATCTGCCTTCGACTCAGGTCATGATCCCAGGATCCTGTGATCGAGCCCCACATCGGGCTCCCCACTCCGCGGGAAGCCTGTTCTCCCTCTCCCACTCCCTCTGCTTGTGTTCCCTCTCTCGCTGTGTCTCTGTCAAAAAATAAATAAAATCTTTAAAAAAATAAACTTTTTTAACTGTAAATTTTTTTAAAAAAAAACCTTAAGTACCATTTTCCTCCCCATTATTCTAAATTTTCATGAATAAATCACTGTAGTTCCATGGGTTAAAAAAAAAAGTTACTACTATCCTGCTTATACCTGTTGTGATAATTTTTATGTGTCAACTTAAGTGGGTCACAGGATGCCCAAGTGGTTTAACATTATTTCTGGGTTTGTCTATAAGGGTGTTTTTTTTTTTTAATTTAATTTTATTATGTTATGTTAGTCGACATACATCATTAGTTTTTGATGTAGTGCTCCATGATTCATTGTTTGTATATAACACCCAGTGCTCCATTCAGTATGTGCCCTCCTTAATACCCACCACCAGGCTAACCCATCCCCCCCCAAAAACCCTCAGTTTATTTCTCAGAGTCCATGGTCTCTCATGGTTCCTCTCCCCCTCTGATTCCCCCCCTTCATTTTTCCCTTCCTACTATCTTCTTTTTTTTTTTTTTAACAAATAATGTATTATTTATTTCAGAGGTACAGGTCTGGATTCATCAGTCTTACACAATTCACAGCGCTCATCATAGCACATACCCTCCCCAGTGTCCATCACCCAGCCACCCCATCCCTCTCACCCCCAACCACTCCAGCAATTCTGTTTGTTTCCTGAGATTAAGAATTCCTCATATCAGTGAGATCATATGATACTTGTTATAAGGGTGTTTTATTTTTTTGCATGAGATTAACATTTAAATTGGTGTAGACTAAGTAGATTGCCCTAATATGGGTGGGCCTCACCCAGTCAGTTGAAGGCCTGAATATAATAAAAAGGTTCACTCTCCACTGAGTAAGAGAACTCCTCCTGTCCCTCTGAACTGGGACATCTGCTTTCTCCTGCTTTTGTACTAGAAATGAAACATTGGCTCCTCCTAGTTTTCAAGTGTGCCAGCCTTCTGACTGGTACTACACTATGCTCTCCTGGTTCTCAGGTGTTTGGACTTGGACTGGATCTATATTATTGGCTCTCTTGGGTCTCCAGCTTGCTGACCCACTCTGCAGATCTCAGAACTTGTTAGCCTCCATAATTCATGTGAGCCATGATAAATCTCTCTCTCTGCCCTTGGTTCAGTTTCTCTGGAAAACTGTAACACACCTGTCTTCTCCATACTTTGATGTGAGAGTAGGTATGTTGGCCTACAAATACCCTGGCCCTTCCCTCTGGTACCCTCAGATTATGAAGATCTCTACTTTCCCCGATCCCTGCAGGATCCTGACATGGAATTGCCAGGAACCTGACATGGATTGTCTGAGTATAAATAGCATTTCAATGTAAATAAATCCTGCATGCCCTTACTTATTTCAATAAAACTAGGTTTTTCAGTTTCTTTGTCACCACCATTTTTCTACACAGGACCTGAAACAGTAGGAGTCACATTATAAGAGAAATTAGAATTTAATGTCAAAGCATCAAATGAGCAAAGATATTAATGAAAAGGTAAGTCACAAATCTTTATGTAGTTGGATATGATTGTACCAAGACACATAAGGTTAAATTATGTCAAAAATATAAGAAGAGAGATGCCTGGGTGTCTCAGGGGTTAAGTGACTGCCTTCAGCTCAGGTCATGATCCCAGGGTCCTGGGATCGAGTCCTGCATCGGGCTGCTTGCTCAGCAGAGGGCTTGCTTCTCCCTCTGCCTGCCGCTCCCCCCCACTTGTGCTCGCTCTCTCTGACAAATAAATATTTTAAAAAATATAAGAAGAAATTGACAAAAACATAACTCATGTAAGATTTTAACACATCTATTTCACGTATTTCAGACCAATTAGGCAAAAAATTAAAATTATGGAAAATATAATAACATTAATAAGGTTAATTTAATAGCTGCATAGCATACTACATGAAAAATAAGTAGAAAATATAGCCTCTTACCCAAATTCTTACAGGTCATTTACAAAAATAGATCAATACTGAGCTAGGAAAATACCTCACTTCTAACTTCAGAAATTGTATAGCTATATTATCTGACCACAGTGTAATAGAAATAGAAATTAATAGATCCACCAATAAACAACAAAATAAAACTGCTTGGATTTTAAAAATACTGTTTTGAAAATATATTATGTCAAAGAGTTAATGAAAGCCATAATTATGTAATATTTAAAAATAATATATAAAATATTCTATATTAAAAGTGATGGGATTTAATGCTTTTCTTACTAGCTAAGAGAAACTAAGTGAAAACAAGCATTTAACTGAGGTTAGAAAAAAAGAGACTACATCTAAGATGAGAATGAGTAAATAATAAGATAAAAAGCCAGAATTAGTGGATATGAAAATAGAAAATTGATGAATAAATGCAAGTTATTTATTGAAAACCACAACAGTGGAACAGAATTATTTCTAGCTAGTCTAGACATAAAAGGGGAAAAAGCACAGATACCTGCTCTTAAATATTACCTTTGTGAGTCATTTATGTTGCTTTGCTTCAGTTTTAATGAGATGTGTTTTCTAAAAGCACATAAACACACATACATATGGTATCTTATAAAAAAGGTTGCATTCTTGAAAAAACACAAGTAAACTAAAAACATGTGTGTCAAAGCAATTTTCCCTAATGAAATAACTGTAAAGGGTGTCATCACATCCTTTCCAGAAAGCTAGCTGCTGCAGGCTAGTATGAATTTCATACTCTGGTGTTCACATAGGGAACTGCTGAGCCCTGTCCTGCTCTGTCTTACTGGTGAGAAGGAGTAACTGTGGAGAAGAAACCAAATGCCCCTGCTTGTCACCTTTCACCAACTTGAGGAAAAGGCAATGAAAAACCACCTACATTACAACCCAAAATTAAGTGGCCAAGGGAGGTTTAAAATCAGGGATGTTTAAATACACCATTTTAGGTTGTTTGCTTTGTTACAATATACACATCCTATGACTTCCCCAGACATTCTGGAAAACCTGCTAAACACACAAAAGCTTTATATGGAAATTACATGGCTAAATTCCACATCTGGGATGATCCAGTGTACATCACAGACAATACAAGGAGGGTGGGAAGATGATCTTGAAGCAGAACCAAGTCAACAAGAAAGGATACAAAGTCAGAGACCATGTAAAAGGAAGCCACATAAATCTTGAGGAAACCATGGGTCTTTTTACTAGGTATAGACTGTGGTTCAAGCCTGTTCTGAGATGATGGTAAGGAGCAGGTGGAGCCAACTAATCCTTGGGATGGCTGTGTGTGTATGTATGTATGTATGTATGCATCCATCTATCTATCTATCATCCAATTATTTCCATCCTATATTCCAAGTTGTATATCACAGATAAGAGTATACCCAAAGTGCTTCAGGAAGATTAATCTTAGCACTCCACATACTTACAGAACTTCTACTGGGTAGACAATATCCCAGATATTTATCTTGAAAATTATTGGTATTAGATGAAGAGAGTGCCTTAGTTCTACTACAAATTAAGTCAGGGGTTTCCAAACTGTTCTTATCTATAAATTCAAATCCAAGCCTGCAACTTCACTGAACTAGAAATGAGAGTATGTATTTCCCCTCTCTGCCATGTAGCTCATCATACTGTGGATATTTTACAACTATTTTGAACAATGTCAAGACTGACCATACATCTGTATTTCCCACCAGTTTCTCCATCAGTTTTCTGTTACAGCAGTTTCATGACATTCAAATGCCTGAAATTATTTATTCATCCATCCATTCTTTATTTTAGGATTTTATTTCAAGATCCCAATCACAACTACCTTAATGTTTTCCATTGGAATACTGACCTATCTTCTTATGCAGCACTTTCAGGTTACGTTATTTTTTCCCATTAAATTTATCCACTCAAAAATTGACAATGCAAGTCTCCTATAAGCTCTATGTTGCCTAAATTGTCACCACTGTCTTACAGCCGAGGGTATGTGCATCACTACTGTGATATTGCTAGTGGCTTCAATTCTAAGTCATACTTAATTGCTTGACATAACTTTCATTATCTAAGAGCTATAGGCTTAAAATTATATTCTAAATCATTTTCGGTTTCTTAAAAAGAAAATGAGGTAGTTCTACACTTTTTAAACTTACATGGTTCACTCTGACAATAAAACATCACATGGAGACAAGTTGTAAGAGATGAAAAAGAATAAATACTTGTTCTTTGGTCAGAGCTAGTTCAAAATTCATATCAGCAATAGCATACAAGATGTATTTCAGTGAATTATTTAATAGCTTAAACATATTCAGCATTCACTATTTCCATGACACATAGGTGGTGGTGATTTATCAAAATCTTTTGGATGATCTGTAACAACTGAATAGGCTGTCTTTGTTTGCCTACTGCAGTAGTACTAAATTACTTTCCACATGGAGCTGGGAGGCCATGTGAAATAAAGTTCAAATAACCGTTTCCTTCCACACAAGTGTGAATTACCTATATTTACCAGCTCAAGGGTAATGGGCAAGGAATGTAGTTCACTATTTGGATAGGATTCCCAAAGTAATCCAATCATCCTACCCACCACTCTTAGATGTTTCAAAATCTTTTGATATGGGGTACTACCAAAAAGAAGAACAAACAAATATTTGAATTGGGTGAAAAAATGAGGGGTAATCATAGCTAATGCATTTTGTCAAGGTTTCATCACTACGTTTGTGCCATTTACATCTCAAATAGACTGTGACAAGAGCACCATGTCCCGACTTCTTGGTGTTTAGTATTTATTGAAAACTCTAAAAGTGAATGGATAAGAATAGAAGAGACAAACTGACGGAGAGGATTACAAAATGTTAAATAACTTTGCTTCAAAGATCCAGTGTCATTGGAATTTTCTTTTTTAAAGATTTTATTTATTTATTTGACAGAGAGATAGAGAGAGAGAGCACAAGTAGGCAAAGAGGCAGGCAGAGGGAGAGGGAGAAGCAGGCTTCCTGCGGAGCAGGGAGCCCAATGCGGGGCTCGATCCCAGGACCCCAGGATCATGACCTGAGCCGAGGCAGCCGCTTAACCAACTGAGCCACCCAGGCGCCCCTGGAATTGTTAATGTCATAAAGCAGATAGTGGAGTGAGACAAGATGCAAAGCCCTATTTTGCATGAATATGATTAAGACAGTATGTTTATGGCAAGGGGGGAATTTAGAGTTGTAGTCTTAGCCTTGTGCCAACAGCATACACATGTGTATACACACATACACTTTTCTGTGTTGTTTATTATTGAGGATGAAAAAAAAATAGGGGCTTAAATAGGGATTAAGTATGTTAGATGAAGAGCACATATATGTTTATTCCCTGTCAAGTGCCCTTTCCTTTTGCTGCCTTTAGACAACCAAAATTATATGTGGACTTGATTCCAAGCACTACCATTTTATCCTTGTTTATTACAGATACAGTAAATACTGATCAGTTTAAATAGCACAGAGTAGCCTCCAAAAGAAAAAATTCAATGCATTCACAATTTTCTGAGGAAATAAGTGTATTAATAAGAAGGAATAAAATAATACATTTTCCAGTGATAAGGGTAAAGGTGAAATTTCACTTAAACCAACATCAACCTAGTAGTTAGCCTCGATTCCCCACTTTTTGTCTCTGCCACATCTAAGTCATCAGCAAGTCTTGCCCGTTCTTTTTATTTATTTATTTATTTATTTATTATTTATTTTGAGAGAGAGAGAGAGAGCAAAGAGGGTGGGAGGGGCAGAGGGATAAAGAGAGAATCTTAAGCAGGCTCCACGCCCAGCACAGAGCTGGATGTGGGGCTTGATCTCATGACCCTGAGATCATGTGACCTGAGCCGAAATCAAGAGGTGGACATTTAACCGACTAAGCCATCCAGGTGCCCTGCCCATTCTATCTTTAAAATCTCTCTCCTTCCACCCACTTTTCTCAGCCTTTACCACCACTATTCGTCTTAATCACCATCATCACCCAGTTGAGCTACTTCAACAGCTCCTCTTGTTTTGTCATTAACCCATTCCCATGCCATAGCCTCTGCACTGGAGAGATTTTCTAAAATGAAAATCTTTACAATCAAGTCACTTCCCTGCTTAAAACCTATTCAGAATCTTCTATTTCCCCTCAGGATGAAAGCAAAACTCCTTAACATGGCTTCAAAAGCCCTTTTTGATCTAGTCCTTATCTACCTCCCCAACCTCATCTCCCCTTCTCCCTCAACATGCATTCTGCACTTCAATTAAACCAATCCACTTGCTGTTTTATAGACAGGCCTTGTTAATTTTATATCTCTGAACCTTTTTTGGTTCCCTCTGTCTGGTTTCCCTGCCTACCATGGGTTGCCAGGAGAACACTGCAAGACGAAACTGAAGCCTCTGCTCCTGTTACTGTGTCTTCCATCTGTGAATGACACCTATCCACTCATCTCAAAAACCAGAAGTTAATGACTCATCCTAAAGTTCTCACACTTTCAAAAGGCTTCCATATCCTGTGGATTTTAACCATTTACAATCGATCATATCTGCCCCCTTGTTTTCATGTCCATTTCCTCTGCCCTAATTCAAGCTCTCATCAAATGTCACACCTGGATCCTAGCAAGAGCCACTTAACAGGTCCCATGAACTCCCCACTCCTAGCACTCCCCATATCCTACCAACAGGGAACTGTAGATTGCTTCCCTTCAAAGCAGCCTGGCAGGATCAGCTACAGAGGAGCTGGGATCAAAGCAGTTGTACTTCAAAGGTCTTATACTTCATCAGCTGCAATGGCAACCAAGGAACAAAACAGAAGCTTTTCTCATGCCTTCATTATGATGGATTGTACTCTACCCACCACAGATAGGTTGCAAATACACACATCTTGTTAGCATTGTGATTTGATTGCATCCTTTAGCAGTTGGAACTGTCACAAAAGAATGACAGATCAACAAAAGTATAATACATCATCATGAAAACAAAGAAAGGTTTCCTGATGTGTGATGGACTAGAGAAGGAGAAGGCCAGGGGTGAGGGGCACCCAGGTGGCTCAGTCAGTTGAGTGTCCAACTCTTGATTTTGGCTCAGGTCATGACCTCAGGGTCGTGAGATCAAGCCCCATGTCAGGTTCTGCATTAAGCGCGGAGTCTGCCTGGGACTCTTTCTCCCTCTCTCTCTGCCCCTCCCCCTGCTCACATGCACTCTCTCTCAATAAAATCTTTTTTTAAAAAAAGATTTTATTTATTTGACAGAGAGAGACAGAGCA
Source organism: Leptonychotes weddellii (assembly GCF_054177405.1). Classification (NCBI taxonomy): domain Eukaryota; kingdom Metazoa; phylum Chordata; class Mammalia; order Carnivora; family Phocidae; genus Leptonychotes; species Leptonychotes weddellii. The sequence continues at coordinate 8,397,708 of NC_138385.1, read as the reverse complement.
AGAGAGGGAACACAAGCAGGGTGGAGTGAAGAGGGAGAAGCAGGCTTCCTGCAGAGCAGGGAGCCTGATGGAGGGCTCGATCCCAGGACCCCAGGACCATGACCTGAGCCGAAGACAGACGCTTAACGACTGAGCCACCCAGGTGCTCCTCTCAATAAAATCTTTTTAAAAACCAAATTTAAAAAAAAAAGGCCAGGGTTGATAAGAGGACACAGGAAAAGTCACTGGGCCAGCAGAAATTCAACATGCTAAGTGTGTGTGGGGGGGTCAGAACATAACTATTACTATTGCTTAATTTTTCCTGCCAGCTCTGCCACTAACCAGCTGTATCTCCTTGGGAAAGTAATTCAACACTTCTGAGCCTATTTCCTTTTTCATGAAATTAGGGAAATACTAAAATGTATCTCAAAGGATATCTGGGTCTTAAATGAGGTAACAGGAGTGACACACTTAACTTGGCATATAGTCCGTGTTCAATAAAGGCTTCCTCAGCATTCATAAGTCCCTTGCCACAACTCTTCACAGGTTTAGTTCTTGTTTTGTTTCTTCTTCTCTAGCAAATTACAGTCAACAGTGAGAGATGACCAGGCTATCAGACACAATATGCTTCTAATTCGTGCTTTGCTGAAACAGTGGTAATGCATCAATCTATCAGCTGGAAAACTAGTTTAATTAATTGGCTTCCCTGAGCTGTACCTTCTGGAGTAGATATGAAAATTTCTTAGGACACCAATATCTATGGGTAAGCAATCAAGCACGTTGTCCACATAGGGCACATAGCAGCTTCCTAGGGGACAGGCATGCTTTAGTCACATCCTAGAGATTTCCAGGAGCCCTTCATGTCATCCTTTGAACCTCCTCACATGCCTGCAGATTGTTACCAAATCTCTGGTTTCCTCAAAATTGTCCAGGGGTGGAAGATCTGTGGTGAATAACATGTGGTGTGAAGAGCTTGGTGTCAAGATCTTACATTGGGCTCTCACTGTGCTGTATTCAGTGGCCGTGAGGTTCCTCCTAGCCTGATTTGTAAAATGATTTCCATGATTAATGAGTGGTTATGACAAGATAGCCACAAGGAGAAGTGGGGAAGAAAAGAGAGAGCTACTGGAGTGGAAACTCCCAAGAGGTGTGTGGAGAGAAGTGGTAAATTTAAAGTGAAAGGCTGTAGGGAATAGTAAATTGACTGTGAAAGGAGAACGAAGGGCTGGTTTTCAAAACAGAAACACAAAAACATCAGCCAGTTTTCCTCTGGAGCTGCTCCTCTCCCATTAGTCAAAAGAAATATCAGAAGTTAAGATGAGGCTCTCCATGGAATTACTAAAATAAGCAGAGAAGATCTGTTTTTTCCAAGACCCCATTTTGTACAGGGGGCAAGGTTTATCAGGGTTCGCCAGAGAAACAGAACCAATAAGATTTTATCCTAGATTTTATACTATATGTATTATATTATAAGATTTGCATTCAGGAATTGGCTCATGTATTTGTGGGTGCTGGCAAGTCCAGAATCTGTAGGGCAGGCTAGAAACTCATGCAAGACTTGATGTCCAAGACTTGAGTCTGAATTCTACAGGGTAGGCCAGCAGGATGGAAACTGAAGCAGGATTTCTCCCCCAGCCAACCCCAAGGTAGGATTTCTATGTTATAGTCTTAATTCAGGAAGTCTTAATTAAGGCAGAATTCCAGGAAGCCTCAGTTTGTGCTCGTAAGGCCTTCAACTAATTAGATGAGGTCCACCTGTATCATTGATAATCTTTACTTATAGTTAACTGATGGTAAATTTAAGCATGCCTTCAAACTATCTTCACAGTAATATCTGGACTAGTATTTGACCAACCAACTGCGCACCATAATCTAGCCAACTTGATACATAAAATTTAACCATCACACAAAGGAAAAATTATCAAATTTTAAAAAACAGATAACAGAAGGACAGGCTACTCAAGGTAATGAAGGTGACGGATATGCAGTCCAAGCTTAGAGATCAATGAGGAAAAAAAAAAAAAAAGGAAAAAACCCTGAAGGTCTATTAGAAGATAGGCTCTAAATAACAAGTCACCTTAAGATCACAATAGCTATATTTTAGTTAGCGCCCACACTAAGTTGTATGCTTACATAAAATACCTCAGTTAATCCTCACAACTCAGTGAGATAGCTACAAAAAACATCCTCTTTTACAGAAGAGGAAATCAAGATTTGAAGTGCTTTTCCCAATGTCGCTCAATTCCTAGGTGACACACCTCAGTCAGAACTCACTTCTGCCTGACTAGGGAACTTTTGTTTTAGTCATTGCAAGGGTTCCGAGAACAAGAAATTGAAAATATTCACACTTCAGAGTTAAAAACAATTCAGCTCTAAGGGCTACTATTTCAAACTTACCCTATATTCCAGGCCCTGTTTTAAGAGCTTTACATATATTAACTCCTTAGATCCTAGCAATAACCCTACGACAGATGCACAACATGTTATAACCATTTTGCAGATAAAGAAAAGAGGCTTATGCCTTGCCTGTAAGGAAAGTTGCAAGAATATTCACGGCAAAATTATAAAATAGGAAAACCTTTTTTTTTTTAAGATTTTATTTATTTATTTTTTAAGATTTTATTTTATTTATTCATGAGAGACAGAGAGGGGGAGGGGCAGAGGGAGAAGCAGGCTCCCAAGGAGCAGGGAGCCTGATGTGGGACTCGATCCCAGGACCCTGGGATCATGACCTGAGCTGAAGGCAGATGCTTAACCATCTGAGCCACCCAGGCGCCCCTAAAAGATTTTATTTATTTGAGAGAGAGAGAGAACACAGAGGGGAAGGGGGACAGAGGGAGAGGGTAAAACAGACTCCCCGCTGAACAGGGAGCCCACTGCCTTGGGGCTCAATCCCAGGATCCCAGGATCATAACCTGACCTGAAGGCAGACACTTAACTGACTGAGCCATCCAGGTGCCCCAGAAAAATGTTTCTTTTGTTGTGCAAACATTTATATCTGCCTCTGATGCCCAGTACTTTATGAGTAGTGTTAGCCAGGTGGAAAACCCCATCCTGTTCTGTCCTACAGAGCCCTAATACTAAGAGAATAAGACTGAACATCAAAAATCCTCAGCACTAGCCTTTGTTCCACCACTAAATAACCTCTCTCTCTAGGCCCCAATTTCCCAATCCTTAAATCATAGAATTGACTGTGCATTATCCTGGGTTCCAAGTACTTTGTCCCTGAGGAGCTGATAGTTAAGACCAAGGACAGGATGGTAACTATTACAGATAAACAAGATGAAAAACAGTATGAGCAGAGCTTTGTCTCTAGGGACCTCACCAGAAAATATGTGCTGAATAAATTTCTGTAGGTTTGAATCCTAATATATCAGTTGGAATTGGGTTTAGCTGTAACAGAAACCAGACTATAGTAACTTAAGCAAACAGTGATTTTTTTTTTTTAATGCAACTAAGTCGGGAAATTCATCATCCAGGCTGATACAGCTTTTTCACAAAGGCTCCTTCCAGCCCTCATCTCTACCTTCTGCCATCTTTAGCATGTGGCTTTTTCCTTTCTGATATCAAGATGGTTTCAAAAGTGGCTGTTCCACCTCTAGGTATTATTTCCATGGCTAAGCCTGAAGAAGGATACATGTAAGCTGATTCTGGCCCTTTTTTATCAAAGATAACTAGATTTAGTGGAAAACCTACTTGGTATATTTCTGATTATTGGACAGAACGGTATCTCATATATAGCAACCAAAGCTCCAAGGTACCCCAGAAAGCTGAATTTATAGCTGCCCACAATTATACTCTGGGGGAAAATGATACTTCAGTAAGGAAGTGAAGGAGAATGTCTTTTGAGTAGACAAGTAGCAGTGTCTGCCATACTCAATTTCACTATCAAGTAGCCTGGCAATCCTGAACAGGTTAGGTCACTTCTATGATCACAGACATGAAGTCAGCCACCCCTGGCTTAACCATGCCTAGTTTTGTGAACCTAGACAAATTCTTGCTCATCTTTTCATGTGTAATAATTACAGGATAGAGAGCCCATCATTATCCTTATTTTACAGATGACAAAACTGAGGCTCAGAAGAAGTAGGAAACTTGTTCAGCATCACACAGTTCATCAATAGTGGAACCAGGACCCAAACCAAGGTCTGTATTACTTCAAAGCCTTTGCTTGAAAGTACTGCCTATGTTGTACCAATCCCAGATCAAATCACAAAGGAAGGGCATCCAGAAGGCAAAATGGCTCCTTTTCTCTGTTCCCTGTAGCCTTTGCAAAGTAAAGCTGACCAGCTGAACAGGTAAATCATGTGCTGGTGTAGCCAGTCTGCCTTATCAACCACATGGACATGACCAGAGTCAGTGGGAGAAGAAATAGGTCTAAAGTATCCCTGAAGTTCCCACACATAGTTATTCAATATCTTCTTGTCCTTTTTTCTTTTGACTCCAACCAGGTTCCCAAGGCAGTTAGTGTCACTCTCAGGACAGTGCCACAGTCCTGCTACCTTGACAAATTAGGCTCGTACAGGTTCCCCCTTTTGCCATTAGGCCATAACACTATGGGTTGTGGTTGGACATCCTAGAGCCACCTTGTTCAGGAGTCTGCTGCGGTCCTTCCTGAGTGATATAACCCTCGTGCTAGTTGGTTTTCTTCCAAGGGAGTGCTGCAAACCCTACTTTGTTTCTGTGAGCAAAACTATGCAAATGACCAGATGTTTGTTTCTCCTTCTATCTTATAGACACCAATTGGGGTTAAATTGACTTATTTTTTCATTGCCATTGTATTTTTGGTTCTGACTTTTGGTGCAAGCCTGTATTTTCTCAGATTGTTAATTATTTCAAAACACTATTTAACCTTGTACACAATGATATAGTTCATTATCATTTTTTTCCTATCATTTTACTCTCCAACACAGGCAAGTAAAGTGGTTCACTCAAGCTCACACAGCTTGTTAGTGGCAGAATGGAAACTAGAAACCATTCGTCATATTCTCAGTGCTTCTTAGTGTAAAATCTAATTAATCCTTAAAGTTAATTTATTGGCCATTTATAAATATCTTAATGTAAGCATCTGTCTCATACCAACACCTTGAAAATTCTGTCATGTCCTCTCTATTTTAATGCTACCATATTAAAAAATTAACAAGAAACCTCAAATATATTTAAGATTGCTAACATCACTTGCCTTAGATTGAAATCTTACATAAACAACATAGTTTTCTGGGTCTATTGACCAAAAATATAGCCTTTGATCATGCAACTTAGAACAAGTTGCCAGTTTAGAAAAGCAAAAGGAATACCCAGCACTAAGGTTTCTGCAAGTGTCCACCAAAGTGGTCCAAACCAGATGAATTAACTTCCACCAAACCAGATGAATTAACAACTTCCAGTATGCTTAGATAAAAAGATGCTCAGAGGATGGAGAACTTGGCCTTCTTGATTTGGTCTCCTATCTCCAACCTGGTAACTCGTTCCATTAGTGTAAAAAGCTAATGAAAGGTTTTTTCCTTCAGCAACAGATCCAAAAGATTAGGCAAATCACATAAGATTTCAATTTCGCATTAAGATGGGCACAATGTTGACAACTTTTTAATGCAATCACATTTGTTCAAAGTATACCCATGTATATTTAATATATAGTGAATATTTTTCACTAAGACTCAGTTGTGCTATTACTACACCCTAATTTACCTCTGGAGGGATTATTTTCAGCAATTTATGACTGAATTGAAAATGAAAATAAAATATTTCTTAGCGATGACAGGTGGAATTCAGTCAAATTCAAGTCCAGAAGAAAAATGGCACTGCACCACAACCATTAACTTTTAGAGAAAGACAATTTCCAACAATGTGATTTATGCTTCTAACATTCTAGAATTCTATATTTTCCAACAAAACTTTGCAATCAGTTGAGAATGGCAGGCCTGGAATGCACATTATTCTTTAAACATGGCATTGCCCACTTGAATGCCACTGTAAATAAAGGAGCCACTGCACTGCCTGACATGCGGGGTGCTAGAGGGCGAGTTACCTCAAAATTAACTTCTGTCTAATATGATCAGCAGTCAGCAGCTGCAGGTGCCTCAATGCCTGACACTCCAGGAAGACCTAATTGCTTCCCTTCAAGAATAATACGCAGAGGCTTTGAGCATGAAGTTGATTTTTGGACTCTTAAGAGTTCTGAATCTCTCCATTCTTTTAAAGAGAATAATTCAACAAAACCAATCTTATTACAATAAGCTGGCCATAGAGGGGGTGCAGATAGAATGTTAGCTGGAAAGAAAAAGCATGATAGTAAATTGCATATACAGTATGATCTCAAATAGCTAAGATACACATGCATAACCAAAGTGTTGAGGGTAATCCAAATGCTGGTCATAGCTTATCTTTAGGCAGTAAAATTATGGGAAATGGTCATTTTCTTCTTTGCATCTTTCTGGGTTTTCAAAGCTCTTTTTAGTTTTAGTATGTGCTACATTTTTAAGCAAAAAAAAAAAATGTCACCATTTAAAAATGATCAATTGGGAGCATTTCTCCATAACTGGTACATTTTATTTCCAATAGTTGGTTATAGATTGAAGTTCTAATTTCTTCAGTCTAACAAAAAAAAAAAAAAAAAGAGAGAGAGCGAGATTTCCTTCTTTATATTTTCCTGATTTGAAGAGGCCACAATGAACTCCTCTGAGTTCTTCCAGCATTTGATGGTTCTGCGGCCAGCCTACTTAATAGAGAATTCCTGAAATGTGTTTATGTATTTTATCTTAGATTACCTTGACCTCCAGATACTTTCATGATAAGAAATGCATTAAAAAATAATGGAAATGATTCCCTTCACCTTTGCTCTCTCACTTACTTAGGAGTGAGATTCGGTGTTAGAGTTGCTTTTAGGACCAAAGAAGTACTCCGTGGAGCAACTGGCTAGAACAAGAAGGCAAGACTAAGAAGAGGGCATTGGTCATCCTGACATATATATGTTATTAGGTTATGTTATATATTATGTTATGTTATATTATTGTATATCTCCTATGCAGTATGGTCCACAGAGTCACCTAGGATCCATCTCTGACTCAGAATCTCTAGAGATTGGACCCAGGAATATGCAACTATGAACACGTGTCCCAGGTAATTCTAGTACACACCAAAGTTGACAATTATTATAATAGTAATTCAAGAAATTGCAGCTGTTTTTATCATTGTAGCAACCGTGGGTGAGATTTCCGTTCAGGGTCACAGCCACAGCTAGGAAGATACAAGGGCTCACTCCGGAGTCATCATTTATAGCTATTTCTTTTCTAGATTTATGATCATTGGGCCAAGTAATACAGAAGATCATTTACTCTCATTAGCTCAGGGAAGATAAGTAGAGATCATATTTCTTCCCCATATCCTAGTTGGGGGCTCTTGCTTCATAATGCTCTGATCATGAAGCAGTATGCTATAATTTTCATTTATCCATGCAAGCAAATAATTTCAGCACTTATGTGCTTGTGCTTGCTTGGTACTTTGCTAGTTAGAAAAATAGCAGTGACTAAGAGGTGGTACCTTACCTCTTTTAGTTTCTTATTACTTCAATTATCACAAACTCGGGTAGCTTAAAACACAAATGTATTATCTTATGGAACAGAGAAGTCCAAAATGCGTCTCACTGGGCTAAAATCAAGGTATCAGTAGGGCTGTGTTCCTTTCTGGTGGCTCTATGGGAAAATCTGCATCCTTCCCTTTTCCAGCTTTCAGAGGCAGTCTGCATTTATTTCTTGGCTCCTGGCCTATTTTATCCATCTTAAGGCCAACAAAGTTGAAGCTTCCTGATCCTTCTTCTACCACCATCATCTCATCTCTCTCTGACCACAGCCAGGAAGGATTCTCCAATTTTAAGGACTCAAGTGAGTAGATTGGGCCTATCTGGATAATCCAGGATAATTCCTCTATTTTAAGGTCCTTACCCTTAATCACATCTGCAAAGTCCCTTTTGCCATATAAGGTAACATATTCACAGTTTCCAGGGATTAGGATCTGAGCATCTTTGTGGGGGTCATTATTCTGCCTACCACACTATTCAAAGTTCAGTTCTGGCAGAGAGAAAAACGTAACAATTACAGAGCAATGTGCTACCTTCCATAGTAACAACACATGCAAACACCCATGGCAGCATAAAAGAGTGAGTAATAAATTCGCCTTTGTATAGGGAGTAGTCTGGGTAGGTTTCCCAAAGAAGGTGATGCTTGAGATGGATTGTGAAGGGCATTAAGGAAAGAGAACATAACATGGAGTGAGACACACTAGATTTAAACTCTAGCTCCGCCTCTCATGAGCTGTATGATCATGGGCAAATTTCTGAACTATTCTGAGCCCAGTGTCTTCGGTTGTATTTACAGAGTAAACCATTTACTTCTCATAAGTTTGTTATGTATGTTAAATAAGTTAAAGGTGGTAAAAGTGCTATGCAAGCTCTAATGTCCAGTAAATGAAATAGGTTACATTTATTAATATGGCTTCAAATAAGGGAAGGTTTCTAAACGATTTACTTCTCGTAAGCTTGTTATGTATGTTAAATAAGTTAAAGGAGGTAAAAGTGCTATGCAAGCTGTAATATCCGGTAAATGAAATAGGTTACATTAATGTGGCTTCTAATAAGGGAAGGTTTCTAGATATTGCAAATAAAAATATATGGCAATCAGTAAAATTTTTTTTTAATTTATTTATTTATTTATTTGAGAGAGAGAGAGAAACAGCATGAGAGGGGATAGGGTCAGAGGGAGAAGCAAGCTCCCCGCTGAGCCGGGAGCCCGAAGTGGGACTCGATCCCAGGACTCCGGGATCGTGACCTGAGCCGAAGGCAGTCGCTTAACCAACTGAGCCACCCAGGCGCCCGGCAATCAGTAAAATTTGAATTCTAAACAAACAGTGATTTTTTTTGGTATGAGTATGTTCCATGCAATATTTGGGATATATTACACTAAAAAGATATTCGTTCTTTTCCTTTTATTTAGTTTTATTATTTCTTTTAATTTTATTATGTTATGTTAGTCACCATACATTACATCATTAGTTTTTGATGTAGTGTTCCATGATTCATTGCATATAACACCCAGTGCTCCATTCAGTACGTGCCCTCTTTAATACCCATCACCAGGCTAACCCATCCCCCCACCCCTCTCCCCTCTAAAACCCTCAGTTTGTTTCGCAGAGTCCATAGTCTCTCATGGTTCATCTCCCCCTCCAATTTCCCCCCCTTCATTTCTCCCTTCCTGCTATCTTCTTCCTCTTCTTTTTTTTTTTCTTTAACATATAATGTATTATTTGTTTCAGAGGTACAGGTCTGTGATTCATCAGTCTTACACAGTTCACAGCGCTCACCATATCACATACCCTCCCCAATGTCTATCACCCAGCCACCCCATCCCTCTCACCTGCCACCACTCCAGCAACCCTCAGTTTGTTTCCTAGATTAAGAGTCTCTCATGGTTTGTCTCCCTCTCTGGTTTCACCTTGTTTCATTTTTTCCTCCCTGCCCCTATGATCCTCTGTCTTGTTTCTCAAATTCCTCATATCAGTGAGATCATATGATACTTGTCTTTCTCTGATTGACTTAGTTCGCTTAGCATAATACCCTCTAGTTCCATCTACGTCGTTGCAAGTGGCAGGATTTCATATTTTTTTGAGGGCTGCATAATATTCCATTGTATATATATATACCACAT
>NC_138385.1:8368924-8387531 GCF_054177405.1 Leptonychotes weddellii | reverse complement strand
TCAACAGATGAATGGGTAAAGAAGATGTGGTCCATATATACAATGGAATATTACTCAGCATCAGAAAGAATGAATACCCTACTTTTACATCAACATGGATGGGACTGGAGGAGATGATGCTAAGCGAAATAAGTCAAGCAGAGAAAGTCAATTATCATATGGTTTCACTTATTTGTGGAACATAAGGAATAACATGGAGGACATTAGGAGAAAGAAGGGAAAAATGGGCGGGGGGACTGGAGGGAGAGATGAACCATGAGAGACTATGGACCTGAGAAACAAACAGGGTTTTAGAGGGGAGGGGGGAGGGGGGATTGGTTAGCCCAGTGATGGGTATTAAGGAGGGTACGTACTGTATGGAGCACTGGGTGTTATACGAAAACAATGGATCGTGGATCACTACATCAAAAACTAATGATGTATTATATGGTGACTAACATAACATAATAAAATTAAAAAACAAAAAACAAAAAATACGGTATTCTTATTCCTAATAAATAAATAAATAAATAAATAAAACACATGAACATTCTCCTCTTGGACACACCCCCTACAGTTTCCAATACCTCCTTCTGAAGGTATAGAACGTGCTTCTAGTTCTTACAGTGACAGTTCCTAAATAAAAGTGTTATTAACTGGCCTCATGTGATAATATTTACAAAGTTAGTGGGTGAATATTGGTTCTCTTTCAATATTGAAGTTGCCTTTGGCATATGTCCTTTTGTAAAACATGCCCTTTCCATGATGGGCACCAATACATTGCTGAAAGTACGGAGAAGAGAAATAATTTTAACCAGAAGCAAGGTATTTGGAAAAGTTACATATAAAGACCAAAAGATTTAGACTCCATTACCCAAGAGTTGTGGCACACTTATAACAAGATGGGGAGACATGCTATGGGCCAGGCATGTGTTAAGTATATGTATATCTGTGTATTAAGTCTAATGTATAATGATGGGGACTGAGCTTGAAGTAATTGCTAAGTTGTAGGAATAAAGGAAAGGGTAATATGGCAGATAAAAAATGAAACTACATTTTAAAATTTTGAGCAGATAAGAGATGAGGGTCTGTAGTCAAATATATTTTTAAAAATGATAATCATTGATATTACAAATTATAAAATGCCTGTACTGGGCAGAAATTACGCTATATACTTGATAGAGAATCTTTCCCATATCCCCAGTGACCCAGTGAGGTAGGTATTGTTACCAGAGATTGAGAAGAAAGAAAATATCCCTTCTAAGTTTCCAAGGAATCCAGGACTAATTTGTAGACACTAGCAGTTTCTGGCTATGGACGAGCAAGTCAGTACTTACAACACTGATTTTTGTTTTTAAATACAGACACTGGAGCAAATTTGATAAGGTGGGAGTGAACCCAGGAATCAAGGTTGCTGGATCTTGGGTCTGTACTAGGTGAACTTTCTGAAGTCCTTCCCATTGCAAAACTATGTGGCTCTAAACAGTATAAAATTGATTCCAGTCAAGACAGAGAATGATGGTGATAATAATAATGATGTTTGCAAAGCACTTTCTCATATATGATTTCATTTGATCCTTTCCACAACCCTTGGAAGTAGGTACTAGCATCAAACTCCAGTCTCCATTTTATAGATGAGACCATTGGAGTTCCTAGATTGTCAAATACAAATTTAGATTTGATATTTTAAAAAGCAGTAGCAACAACAACAACCTAATTTAAGAGAAGAGTGGGTGTGACTCAGGACCTAAGTGGTGAAGAGAATTACCAAGATTAAAAAAAAAAAAATCAAATTAGCATCTTTGAGAGTTCCAGCAAGGCCTAGATAATTATAACCTTTTTGAGGAAGACCAAAGCTAACAGTTGTGCTTAATTTTTTCCCCCTAGGCTTAGGCTGAAAAGATAGAATATGCATTAAGTTGATAAGCCAGAGAGAGTCCCTTTTGAGGGGAACTGAGTTAGGGGAAAACTGAATGGCAGACAGTGAAGACCACCAGAATGTAATAAGAATGGCAAAGAGAAGAGTAGTACTGTGGGGAAAACTGCTGATTGCTTGGGCCTATATTTATTCTAGGTCTAAGAAAGGCACAGGGCAATGCATGCTGAGGTCCAAAGAACAAGACCTAGACAGACACCATGGTGAAGAACTGTGGAGGACTGAGTCGTACACTATCTGAGAACAGGCCCCGGCTCAGTTGGTTAAGTATCCGACTCTATGCTGTTGGAGCAAAGAAATGCCAACTGGTATGTTGGTTTGACAGGAAATGTGAACCTTATTCCTGTTTATGTCATCTTTTTGAATTAAGGGACAAGAATCCACTAGCAGGCTTCTTTGACTCCTATAGCATAGCCATTTCCTGGATCTCTTCCTTTGTCTCTATTTCTTCACCTTCTTAATGATTTCTCTTTTTATTCACCCACTCCTTCAGTGGTGCTGCCTCTCAAAGTTCTGACCATGCTTCCCTTGTCTCTAACCCTCTCCCTGATTACCCTTGAAAATCAGATTTAAAGCCAAGGCTTATGTTATATTTTCCAAATCTCCAGTTTCAGTATCCAAGCCTATATTTTCCACTGCCTGCATATTTTTTATCTCGAAATGTTGAAAACAGAGTTCATCTTTCCAGGCTAAAAGTGTCATAAGAGTCCTCTTTTATTCATCCCCCTACCTTGCCACCCACCCTGTTCAACCTCTGAAATATCTTTTTCTATCCATCTTCTCTCCATTTCTACCAGTAATTCTGTATTTCAGGCTATTGCCATTATTATTTTATGACTATTACAATAATCTAGCTGGCCTCTCTGAATCCAGACTTAATGCTGTCTGATAATCCTGTCCACTGGCATTTACTTCATCAGCTAAAAGCTGTGTTTCTCAAACTGTTTCAAATAATGATAATTTTGAGGAATGTTAATAGGGAGTATGTTGTTTTTGAAAAGGGCGTTGTCAAATGTTATTAGGAAATGCTGGATTAAAGTAAAGTGTTTATGACAGCACTTTTCAGAGCCTTTAGCATGTTAATTTACATAACAGATCTTCAATATAACATGTAGTTCCATGGGGGCAAGGGTTTGTTTTTTTTTTCATTGGTATATTTCCAGAATAGTCATATGATGCCCATCAAATAGCAAGTGCTCAATATATATAATTTGAATAAAAGAATAAAAGGTATATTATAAACAGCATTTTCCATTTTTATGTAAAAATAAAAACATTAAGTTACATCTCAGGGAAGCAGTGTTTATGAAGTAGTTTCTGTGAAACATTGCTCTAAAGAAGGGTTTCTCAATCTTGGCATTAAAGACATTTTGGGCCAGATAGTTGTTTATAGCAGGGGCCTATCCTGCTCATTGGAGGAGGTTTAACAGCCTGTTGGCCTCTCCGTACTAGATCCCAGTGGCACCAACACTCACATTTGTGACAACCAAAATGTCTCCAGACATTGCCAAATGTCCCTGGAGTGAGCGGGGCAAAATCATTCCTGGTTAAGAACCACTGGTCTAAAGTACAGTCTGGGCTTATTATTCTCCAGCTCAAAAGTTTTCACAACCTCTTCATTGCCTATGAAATTAAGTCTAAGTTCCTTAGACTGATAGATTCTAAGTTCTCTCTTTGTCCTCAATCTTAACAAGCACTTGTGCATGCATACACACACATACACACAAAATCTGTAGGAACCAGACAGAGAGGTAGCACATGGTGGGAAAGGGGGTACCTCACTTAATGTAATTCTGATATGATCTCAGCTTGTCACAGAGATCATTCCATTCTCTTTCTCACACCTCCAGCTGGCCAAATGTTTATTTGCACACTTCTAAAAAAAAATATATGTACTACCCAAGTTGCCTTCTGATTTCACCTGCGTACAAACATTTTGAAGAACACTACATGATGTATCTGGGGTCCTATATCCCATTAGAGGATCCCTCCAACTTTGAAATGTGACCCAGACCTATAATTCCTTAATATGCAAAAATTTAAGTGTCTACTATATGCACAGCATTGTGTACTCTGCTGGGATTATAACAATTACTGAAACGTATTCCCTACCTTTGAAGAATTTAAATACTAGTGATTAATGTATTGAGAAAGTGCTGTACTAGAGGCAAACACCGAGAGGTAGAGAGCTTGAAAGGGAAGAAAAATTAACTGTCTTGGCTGGTAGTATAGAAGATATAGCAAGTATGCGGAGTCACGAAAGATAGGTAAGGTGTTGATCCAACACTCAGAGTGGCCAGTCAACTCAGGACTTGTGAGGAGCATATCTACAGGTATGAAGGCAGGATAATGTTTTATAGAGTTGCTGTTGTTCAGTGCTGGCTGTATTTGGTTTTTGCAGTATTACTCCTCTAAGGTGAAAAAAGAGACTTAAGTTAACCAAGGATTATTGCCCAGGCTTGTTGTCTTCCCACTTACCTGTATGTTGACCTTGCCTTTATGCTTGTTATTGTTGGATAGAGCCTCTCTATATATTGCTAAAACATGGACAGAAAGGACACCATCTGAGCAGCGGGGTGGAGGTGGGAGTAGAGGTGGCAATAATCAGGGCAGAATCAAGGTGTTTTTCTCAAAGATGTGTCCTGGCCATGACACAAACTTTACCCTCTTGTCTTCCTAGATGAGGTTTTCAGCCCAGGGACAACAAACCAACTCAAGAGACAATGAAAATGTTCAGTGTACTGTGGTAGCATTTAAGGTTAAAAACAACAAAAGAGAAGTTTTCTCTAGCCCAACATTGAGGGGAAAGTCCATTAGCAGATGTTTCCACACTGGAAGCATTTTTCACATGCTCCTTAAATATCCTGCCAATGGTAGCTGCAAATGCACATTTTATCAGAATGAATTGTTGTCTGAAGTAGTGGAAGCTATTATAGACAAAGCAAATAAAATCTAGAATTTATCAAGTCCTTACTGTGTTTTCCATATTTTCTTTAAATTTTATCCAAAATGCTTAAAATGAAAATAGACTTGTACTTGCCAAAATCTTTATCAGCTTAATTATGCCCAGATAAGAATTTGGCAAATCTGTTTGGACACATCTTGGCCTAAATGATATGAAGCTGTGGGTTCAGAGAAAAATGGAATTTTGGTATCTGTTGGTTTTAGTTTTTTTTGTGGAGGATTTTCTCCATTGAGTATCTGCTGCAGAGAGGTGTTTATTGGCTGTAGATAGCACAGAGGTTTCATCTTTTGAGAAGATTCTGAGTTATTGATAATGCCTTCTTGGAATTCTGTGTAGATAAGGAAAGAAGGCCAAGTTTGATTAGTGATGTCTGTCATGGGCGCAGGCTTAGCAGTGGTGGTATGCAGTCTAGATAACTGCCATGTCAACCACGTTTTCTTCATCCGGTGCCTAGTGCCTAGACTCTAGGCCAGTATAGGTACTTTGTCCATTTTCTAACACAATGATTGAAATTATCAACATATTTGTCTTGATTTACCATTTGAAATTATAGAAAGAATTATAAGTAATAACCTATACTTTTAATCAGTGATCTTTCATAATCCCATAGCCCTATCCTCTAAATGTGCACATTTCTTGCTAGTACTTGCCCATAGGTCAATGTTTAACATAGGTGTATATGTATCATTTTCTATGCTGCATTTTCATGTAAATTAATATCCCAAACATTTCCATTCTGCCAAATAGTTTCACAAGCTGTTATTTATTTATTTATTTACTTATTAAAGATTTGTTTATTAGAGCACAGTAGAGAGGGGCAGAGTGAGAGGGAATCTCAAGCAGACTCCATGCTGTGCATGGAGCATGATGTGAGGCTCTATCTCACAACCCCAAGATCACGACCAGAGCTGAAACCAAGAGTCAGATAACTCAACCAACTGTGCCACCCAGGCGCCCCTCTTTATTTATTTATTTTTAAAAGATTTATTTGAGAATGTGGGTAAGCATGGGGGCGGGGTGGGGAGGGGAAGGGGCATAAAGGGAGGGGGAGAGGAATGGAGAGAGAGAATCCCTTTGCTTGAGCGTGGAGCCTGTTGCAGGGCTTGATCTCACAACGCTGACATCATGACCCCAGCCAAAACCAAGGGTCAGATGCCCAACGAACTGAGCCACCCAGGCGCCCCCCACCCCAAGCTGTTATTTAAATGACTGACTTTCCACTTTCTGGTTGTTTTGTTACTAAGTAGGTCCACCCAAAGAAATTTTAAGGTGGTTTTACTTAGAATACTAACCAAAAAATATGAACTTTCCCTTCAGTATTTGTTTCAGTTGTTCTCTGAAATTCAGTGATGTTTCATTGAAGTATTTGAAGGAAAAAAACATTTAACACATTAATTTTCAAGCGTACATAGTTTATATTTACATATTATATATTTGTATTTTATATTTATATATTTATGCTTATATATTTACATAAATTTATATTCAATAGATCAGAGCCCTATCCAATATAACAAGTACACATATATTTATATAGAAATATATACAAACACATATGTTTATAATTCTAAGTATCATGATCATCATTTAGGCAAATGACATTTTCAAAGTTATTAAGAACCTCTCTGTACAAAACAAATATAGCACCTGCATTTACAGGTATTCTATTTTGTCTTCAACTCTAACCCATTTTTCAAGCCAGATTGACCTAAACACATCCTAAGCATACAGAACCCCTGGATTTAAAATACATATTTGGAGGGGCACCTGGCTGGCTCAGTTGGTAGAGCATGCAACTCTTGATCTCGGGGTTGTAAATTCGAGCCCCACCTTGGGTATAGAGATTACTTAAAATCTTTAAAAAAAAAAAAAAACATATTTGGACAATACCTTAATGTGAATGAAACCTGGCAGGCCCAGCCTTCTATAATCCATCATGAAGTTCCTACTCCCACCTGATTTCCACTATCCACTCCTGATAAACAGGCCTATTCACTGTACTGCAAACATTCAATGTCTGTTCATCTTTACTGCCTCTGCTTGTGTTACTTTTCCTGCCTTGAAATCTTACCTGTTCTGCTAGGCCTGTGGAAATCCTACTTGTGCTTCAAGTAGCAGGTCCTTCAGGAGATTTTTCCTGACTAACCTAACCTTTAGAAACTGTTCTCTTGTTTGCCCCACTGGAAATTTAACTTCTGTTACTTTTCAGTATTTATTATTTCTTTACAAGATCACAGTCTTCTCAAGAGTAAAATAAAAACCAACCAAACAAAAAAACTACAGTACCTTGCACTGATCCATGCTGTTAGTTTCTTGCTATCAGTGAACTCCAGACTCCCAAGTAAGATCAACAATTATACCTCCTGACACAAAATGGCAATACCTTTTCTTCAGCTGTTATGAGTGTGCCTCAAGCTTGGAGGACCATCATTCTCCTACTTCAGATGGATTATAATATTTCTGTGCAGAGGTACTGCAGTTGCCTCTGTGTCGGCTGTTCTGTTCTCCGCACCCTGGAGAATGATAGTCTTTCACTACCAGAAGCTGAATAGACCAAATCTATGTTTTCTTCCTTGCTTTGTAATGAAAGATCTGTTGCCAATAAAATGACAGCATATTCAGGCAGCTTAACAGCTGTTATGGTGGCAATGGGCTAACATCACTCACAGCAGCTATAATCATCAACAGGGTAGCAGCAGTGATAATGCCAAATGCAGATAAAATTTACTGAAATGAACAGAACTTAAGAGTGCTGCCAACAGTTTAGGGCTAAACAATTCATTTTAGACCTGATATTCCGTCAGTGGAATTTCCCCTAACCTCTAAATTTCTTATCTGTAAAATCTTCTATGTTGATTTCTCTCTTGTTGATGTACACTGATACACAGTCAGCCACAGCTTTTCTCTTGCTATAGAACTGGTGATTTTGGACACTAGTGTGGAGTTTGTATGACAGCAGCTGAGGTTGACTGACGGGACAGAAAGCTGTAGGGGAATGCTTGCCTACTCTTTTCAGAACAGCATGGATTTGACTTCTGGAGATCACATCTATGAAACATTTTCACAGTGTAGATCTCTCTCTCTCTCACTGTTTCATGAGTTTCACCAGAAGAACTAATTTGTTCCCAGCTCTTTCTGCTTCTCTGAACCAACATTCTTGGTGGGACATGGTGGGGCATGAGAAGGAGGGCCTCAAACAATGACTTGTAAAAATGGAGGGAACTTCTCATTTTAGTGAGTGTTTCTTTTTTCTTATATTTGAAAGTTTAATAATGATTCACTGAGAAACTCTTATTATGCCAATTCTTGAATATTTTTCTTTATAATGCATTGTGGCAAAAAGCAGTGGAGGGTGCACTGAAAAATAGAAGACCAGTTGTAGCTCCAGGCTGTAGTTGATTTTATTTGATTTTCAGGCCATACTTTATGGACTAGTAAAATTAATAGGTTGGAGTAGATCTCTCAGGGTCTCTCCTCTACTGTCATTGTAATGGAATATTTAAATATGGACAAGCTTTATTGTGTATTATAATAGAATCTTCACTAAAAGAAGGAATCTGGGTATATTCTGTACACTATTCCTTGGTGTATATACAAATATTACATTGGCATTTTTACTTGATAACCTTGCCATAGTAGTATCTTGTATAAGTTAGCAAAGCTAGGAGGTATCAGTCTTTGTAGTTTAATATATTATAAGAATGGTTTTAGTTATATGAGTTGCATTCTGAGAGAAGAAGTGGAAAAAAAGATGATTTCCTTAGAGAGCCAGATGGCCAAGAGACTTAGAGCATCTGGTGTCCTTGTTAGAAACCAGAGGCCTTAAATTAGATACATCCACATATAAGGTCCACAATTTATATGCTACCTAATTACATAATTATTGTATTGTTTCATATTATGGTGTCTGATTAATTGGAATGTGTATAGAAAAATCATCAAAACTAACAACATTAAAAACATTTTACATAGTGACACCAAATGTTTAAACTGAATGAGAGAAATGAATATATAAGAAATCCAATTTTTATACAGTTCCTGCAGCTGATTTATACTTATTTCCAACTGTTTTTTTTTTAATTGGGAAAACAAAACAAAATGTGAAAAGGAGACGAACAAGGCAGAGTTTAGAAAATGATGTGCTATAAATTATATTTATAAATATTTCAGCAGTTTCTTTAGTGTTTATACTATTTGCCTCATATGGCTAAAATAAATTTTGGCTAATGTCTGCCTTTCATTAGATGTTAGTGGGATCAATTGACACTGTGCTGGATGCCTCACATGTAAGTCATATGGGCATAGAATCAAAATTATTTTACTGCTTCTGTATGGTAGAAGAAAAAAGTAATAGCGATTTTTTTTTTAATCAAAAATATTCACACATATGGGCACCTGGGTGGCTCAGTCAGTTAGGCGGCTGCCTTTGGCTCAGGTCATGATCCCAGAGTCTTGGGATAGAGCCCCGCATTGGGCTTCTGGCTCGGCGGGGAGTCTGCTTCTCCCTCTCCCTCTGCTGCTCCCCCTGCTTGTACTCTCTCTCTTTCAAATAAATAAAATCTTTAAAAAAATATTCACACATAAATTAACACATATTTAAGGCTCATTTCCTATAGTAATCCACTGACCCCTTTCTCAAATAATATTCACATGCTGTACATATTCTTTGCAATGATAGACTCATCATGCCTTGAATTGGGGGTAAAAACCCAGTTTCTGGAAGGTTCCAAATTCAGTACTCTTTACTGTTTTCTTCACATTGTCAAATGGTAAAGCAGAGCGTGATAGAAGCATGATAATAACCCCTGGGATGTATTTGTGAAACAGTACCAGTTTTTCTGATGAGAGGAATGAAGTAGAAAGGGTTAAGTCACTCACCTGAGGTCACGCAACCAGTAGGAGGTGGAACCAGGACCTTACCTCCTATTTGACTTCAATGGCAATGTTTTTTTTGCTACTATATGTGGCCCGTGTCTCCATGGAACTCCTATTTTGACATAATTGAGTATTTCAACAAAACATCCCATTTGCCTGATTTATTATTCAATGAATTGATCTCTTTGGAGTTTGTGTTGACCTAGCCTGGTTTCATAAATTCAGAGCAAAAGCCACACTTCACTCTAGACTTATCTAAATTTGTTGGCTATCCTAGTCAAATTCAAAAACTACCATTTCAATCTTCTGCTAAGTTTTGACTCTGTGACCTGATCTAAGTGATTTGCTGTTCTTTATCAGTTTGGAGTGATTTAATGATAGATAACCCCAAAGTGATAACTCAGTAAAATGTGTTCCAGCTTCATTGCTTTATTGTATATCTGTTCCTAAGAGACTGTTGGACTTCATAAACTACTTGGAGACATTTTTAATTCTCAAGATATAAACTGAAGATAAGATGTTCTTACAATGGAAAATTGCCAAATGTTTCTTGACACTATTGCAGAGTTCACATTCATGTTAGTTCTTGAGTCATATTTCTGAATCAAGGCCTCTAAATATTTAATATATGTATCTAAAATAATAGACAATATTTCCTTCAAGATTCTGCATGCAAGATGTGTAAGATTCATTGGCTCATTCATTCAGGCGGGCAATAAAAATATACTCAGGACCTACTATGTATGGTCAAGAAATTCCATCTTTCTGACCTAATATCTGCATTAAAGAATGTTGTGGAACAGGAGATTGACCAGTCCACACTATATAATTCATCTGTAAGCAATGGCTTTATTGCTCTAATACCCCTAATACAAATACTCTAATACAAATATGTCCTCATAATTCCTGAAGGAATCTCTGAGGTGAGCTAATGAGGCACAATTTCTCATATGCAAACCCAGCAGGCATTTTTTTAAATTTTATTTTGTTGTATCCAACAACATAGCACTTGCTTGAGTTTTAACAAACACCTCTGTCTGTGTGTGTCTTTGTGTCTGTGTGTCTGTGTCTGTGTCTATCTAGCCAGAAATAAATAAAAGTGTAGGGGCACCTGGGTGGCTCAGTCGTTAAGCGTCTGCCTTCGGCTCAGGTCATGGTCCCAGGGTCCTGGGATCGAGCCCCGCATCGGGCTTCCTGCTCTGCGGGAAGCCTGCTTCTCCCTCTCCCACTCCCTCTGCTTGTGTTCCCTCTCTCGCTGTCTCTCTCTGTCAAATAAATAAATAAAATCTTTAAAAAAAAATAAAAATAAAAATAATAAATAAATAAATAAATAAAAGTGTAATGTTTGGCTGGCTGGTTATTTTGGACACTTTTGGTTGTATAGTCTTCTGTTCTTGACAAAGTAAAGAAATAAATGTATATTTTACATATTTTTGAACATTTCTCTAGTTCAGCCAGTTGTGCTCTTTGGAAAGTTCTCTGGGCTAGAAATGAAGGTTGTTTCCCTCCCCTCCGTTTTTTCTCTTGTCTGTTTTAAGCAGCCTACTACCAGTCTCGTGCATTTTATAGTGTTCAATATTGACCCCTCCCCACAAGTAATCACAAGTCTTTTGTTCAGGATGATAAATATGGCGCAGTGGCAGGTGTTTGGAATTAGAAGTCAAACTAACTTCTAGTTTACTAATTCAACTAACATACACTAGCTGTTTTAATTTCTCTGGCTCTCATCTTCCTCAACTATAAAGTGAGGAGTCTTAATGATAAACTAGATAAAATTGGGCACATCATTTAACTTCTCTTTGTATCTGCATCTTCATCTATAAAATAAAATTCATCAACACCAAGGGTTGTTGGAGGAGTGAGTAGAATACACTTCTCCTGATTGTGGAAAGTCTAAAATACCCTTCTGCTATTTCTACAAACTCATGGGACCTTTCTTGGTCAACTGTGGCTTTGATATCTTGTTGCTGCTGAATGAATGCAAACCAGGGATTGCTTCATTGTCCTATGTGCTTTGTCCCCATTCCATGACAAATCATTCTAGATTTGGGATTCACCCCTTTCCATGATTTCTTCAAAATGAAATACACACACACACACACACACACACACACAGAGTGTGCAAGTTAGACTTCAATGAAGGTTGTAATTACTATGTGCCAGGCAATGATCTCAGTATTCCACATGAATCTATGCATTTAACCCTCATGACAAACCAATGAACTAGGTGCTGTTTTCAGCCCCATTTCACAGACAAGGCAACCGAGGCACAGACAGGTAACTTGTGTTAGATCACACAGTATGTACAATTGGATTTGAACCCAGGCCATTGAATTCTAGAGTTCATGTTCTTAAGTACTACATTATATTTTTTCTCTATGCCATAATAAAAAAAATTCTCATTGATCAACAAAATGAAATATCTATAATTTTATAAGCTTGATGTACCCAGGATCTGTCATTCTAATTAAAAAGGACCTTAAACGTTTTTCATCCAAGTATAAATGTTTGGGGTGTGTGGGTTTGTTTGTTTGTTTGTTTTGCAACTAAAGAATTTTTTTGGTAGAAGAGACCATGAAAACCATGTATTGCCATCCCTTTCAATTTAGCTAATGTAAATTAATTGCCTTCTTCATGACCAGAACTTACACTTGTGTTATCTCATTGAATCTGTGCAACAACTCCATCCTTAGCTACAATATTATCATCAGTTTGGGGGCTGAAGTTATCCTAGAGTGTGTTAACAGTACTGTCACATGCAGGCAAGACTATTTCATCTCTCTCCTATGGGGCATGATATTATCACTAAGCAGAAAGGTCAGTGGTCATGAATTAGGACAGGAGGAAAAAAAGGTAAGAAATAGGAGATTGTTGTCCCATTTGGAATGAGATGTTTCTTTTCTCAGATGTGAAAATATATCAGTTCTTAAAATTGTCATTTGTACAGAGAAGTAGCATAGTATGGAGGTGAAGAGCATGGCCCCTGGACACGGACTGCCTGGGTGTGAATCCCACCTCTGCTTTATACTCTGGCTGAGTGACCTTTAGACAAGTTATGAAATCTCACTGTGCCTCAGTTTCCTCAACTGCAAAATGAATAATAGGGCCCACATCGTAAGACTACTTTAGTGATTAAGGAGCTTAATATATGCAGAATGCTTAGAACAGAGCCTGAGAGTGTTTATTGAATGAAGAAAATATCATACCTGATCTCTAAAATCTCTCTAGTTATAAATCTTCAATGTTTCCAGAGTGCATTTATTAATGCATTATTTATTATTAATGCATTAATGATGTCATGGGCTCATATTCTTTTTCTTTAATTAAAAGCTGATTTGATGAGTAGATTCAGAGACTAATACATGGAGGCCTTGTTCTATCTCCAAAAGAAAAACAGATATTTTATGATTAATAGTTAAGAACAATTGGAACAAACGTAGAATTTTAAAAATAGAAGTATAAACGTATTTTTAAAATACTAATTCAACAAAATTATCTTTTTTTATGAAGGAGGAATGGTGGAGTGGCTAATTTAAGTAAACCGTTCAAAAGGGGAAAATTGGAGCGGGGGGAGTCTTATTTCCCCAGCTGGGAAATGTCTGTAGATATAGTGAATACGTAGTCAGCAGATCTCTATTTTTATTCAAGCAGCTTGCTCAGAAATACAGTGGCTGCAGTTTTCTCTCCTCTCTAATGTGAGCTGCAGCTCAGCTAGGAATACTGGCAGTGGATGCCCATCCTTTAATGTGCCTGAGTGGGAGACGGGTAGCACGCAGGTCAGCAGATTCTCCTCCCGCTCTCCACTGTGGGAATTGGCCCAGTTAACAAAGGCAAACTGGGTTAGGTCTGGGTTGACGACATACTGCTACTATTTGCTTCATGAACAACAAGCCGAAGCTCTGTTGCAGAATTATGGTGCAGTATCCTGGTTTCCTATTTGTCTTAGAAAGCCATCATGTTTATGAATGCTTTTCTGTGAGAGCCAAGAGGTTCAAGACTAAAATGCAGCGATGAGCACTTGACAGTTTAGGATCGTTTTATGGACATGGTTAGTTTTAACCACCTTCGTACTTTTCTCATAATGCTTGACCACCAGGAATGGCTCTGTTCTTCCCTCCCAAGTTTTCATCTCCAAATCCTTTAGGCCCTGTCCTGAAGTAAATGTTAGCACATTTATCAAGCCCCTATTGATAGCTCCAGTGGCAAGTGGTCATTCCTTTGCCAGAACTCTGGGTCGCTGTCTACCATGCATGCTTCCAGTTTATATTACATACTTATTTTTATCTCCCATACCAGATAATAAACTTCTTGACAGTGTTTCTGTATCGTCTTGATACAGAAATACTGTGGTCTTCAATGATGCCCACCATATAGCATGTACATAATGGATGTTGACGAATGTGTAAATAGCATTTAATACTAAAAGCCTAGGAATAGGGAAGATCTTATTTTGATTTCAAATAAAGGGCAATAATAACTACAGCTAACGCTGATCAAAATGTATGAAACATTGATTTATGTGTTTTATACGTATCCTCTCATTAAATCCTTATAATAGTACCTATTTTATACAATTGTTATCATCAAACCTATCTTACAGATGGGGCAGTTGAAGTGCATAGTAGTTTTGCAGCTTGTTAAAGTAGTAATTTATAGAGCCAGCATTTGAACTTTAAGAAGTCTGATCCAGCTCCTTCTCTTTTTAAAAATTTTTTCTTCTCCAAGTTTTTATTTAAATTCCAGTTAGTTAACATACAGTGTTGTATTAGTTTCAGATGTACAATATAGTGATTCAACACTTCCATACATCACCCGGTGCTCATCAGGACAAGTGCACTCCTTACTCCCCATCCCTTGTTTCACCCATCCCCCACCCACCTCTCCTCTGGTAACCATCAGTTTGTTCTCTAGAGTTAAGAGTTTGTTTCTTTTTTTTTTTTTAAGATGTTATTTATTCATTTGAGACAGAGAGATACAGAGAGAGAGAGAGAGAAAGCATGAGCAGGGGGAGAGGCAGAGGGAGAGAGAGAGAAGCAGGCTCCCTGCTGAGCCAGGAGCCTGACGTGGGGCTCGATCCCAGGACCCTGGGATCATGACCTGAGCAGAAGGCAGACACTTAACCATCTGAGCCACCCAGGTGCCCCAAGAGTCTGTTTCTTGCTTTGTCTCTCTCTCTCTCATTTTTCCCTTTGTGTGTTTGTTTTGTTCCTTAAATTCCACATATGGGTGAGAGCATATGGTATTTGTCTTTCTCTGACTGACCTATTTCACTCAGCAGAGTCCTCTCTAACTCCATCCATATCATTGCATCCTTCTCTTTTAATCATCACACTTTGTTTCATAGCAAGTCAGTATAGGTAATTAGATTTGAACACAGGACTTCTAATTCCATGTCCAGTGCATTTCCTGTAAGTACCTAGTGCCTTGCACATAGTAGATAGTTTAATTGTTTGACTCAACTAAAACCCTCACCCTCATTCCTAGCACCTATGGCTGGATCTCCTGGTTTTGTAGGCCAGCCCTTTGTAGTCTTCCCCGGTCCACTGTTAACCATTCAGCCATGTCATGAGCTAGAGAATAAAAGTATAAAATATCTCTAAAATACAAACATAATGTTTGGGGGTTAAAATAAAATGCCTGGTGTGTGTGCCACTGAAACTGAGCTTCATAGACCACCCTGTACCCTGATTTTCATTTGAAAAGTCCCATAGATCCAGAACAGATAGGACAGTTTAACATCATCAACTGGTTGAGTGGTACTTAACTCTGGCTACATATAAGAATGGCCTGCAAAGTGTATAAAAATACAAATTTCTGGGCTTCACTGATATTTAATCAGAATTTGACTTATGTTCCAGTTCATATCATCAGCCAATTGTTTACTGTACCAGATGATATTGCTATGTCCCCAATTTAAATAAAGTACCTACATTATGATATGAATTACTATTTAATAAATAACAGGCATTACTGTTAATAAAATATACTACAGAGACCTAAACTAGAGATTCATTTTAATCTAATAATCATATTGTGGACATCTTATCTGTTGAAATTACATAAATTAGAAAGAAATTTTTTAAAGCATGTATCAGGATCAGAGAGCAGAAATCAAAAAGGCATTGAAAAAGATATAAAAGAAAATTATTTGGAGCAATGAATAAAATGTTGGGGAAAACAGATAAAATGCCAGGGAAATAAATCGGAAGTTAATTCAGAACTACAACTTGCAGTAGAATACAAAATAGGTAAGTCCCTGATAGAGTAGTGTATTAAGATACCTTCTAAACACATAGCATAGACTTGTTGAATTTTAAGAAAAAAAAAAATGGACAAGATAAACCCCAGTAATTCATTGAAAAAAATGCAGTTTCTTCCAGTTCAGGAACATGGCTATGTAATTTGATTATTAAATGATGGGACACTTGGGGGCGCCTGGGTGGCTCAGATGGTTAAGCGTCTGCCTTCGGCTCAGGTCATGATCCCAGGGTCCTGGGATCGAGTCCCACATCGGGCTCCCGGCTCAGCGGGGGGTCTGCTTCTCCCTCTGACCCTCTACCCTCTCATGCTGTTTCTCTCTCGCTCGCTCTCTAAAAAATAAATAAAATCTTTAAAAAAAAAAAAATGATGGGACACTTGGGCGCCTGGGTGGCTCAGTTGGTTAAGCGACTGCCTTCGGCTCAGGTCGTGATCCTGGAGTCCCGGGATCGAGTCCCACATCGGGCTCCCTGCTCAGCGGGGGGTCTGCTTCTCCCTCTGACCCTCTTCCCTCTCGTGCTCTCTGTCTCTCATTCTCTCTCTCTCAAATAAATAAATAAAATCTTTAAAACAAAAAATGATGGGACACTCTTGTGGAAAATTATCCACTTCAGATAGAAGATTTAACTTTGAAAGGGTAGGAAGTTTCCAGAAACATATTTACATGAATTCTTCCAAATGATGCAGGGCAAGACATCAGTAGATCCTGGTTAATTTATTCTACTTTGAAGGATTTAATATTTTTTTCTCTATTTCACACTCTGTGGATTGAAAAAATCAATTGAAGATAATTGGATGCATATTTTTGGAAAATGTGAACAAAATAAACTGCACATCAATAGTGGGCTTCAGTATTCAGAATTGAAGTTGGCTGTAGAACAGAGACAACTTGTGAGGAAAAACTCAGCATAATTTAAGAATATAATATTCATTATTTAACCTTTTCTTACTGACAGCTTTATTGAAGTAATTCACATACCACAGATTCATCCATTTAAAGTATGTGTTTTTTAGTATATTCATAGTGTGCCACCATTGCACAATCAATTTTAGAACATTTTTTATCACCCCAAAAAAGAAATCCGTACTCACTATTTCCCACAATACCTATCCCCCTGACACAAGCAACTGTATTAGTCTGCTTGGGATGCCATAACAAAATGCTGTAAACTAGGTGGCTTAAATGATAGAAACTTATTTTCTCACATTTCTGGAGGCTAGAAGTCAAGGCTCTGGATGATTGAATTTCTGGTGAGCATTCTCTTCCTGTCTTGCAGAAGTCTTCCTCCTTACTATGTCTTCACAAAACTTTGCCTTGCTGTGTGAGCATGGGGGAAAAAGAGAGCTGGAGACAGAGAAGCACTCCGGTATCACTCTTCTAAGGATACTAATTCTAACAGATAAGGGCCCACCCTTATGACCTCATTTAACCTTGATTACTTCCTTAGAGGCTCCATCTCCAAATACAGCCACACTAGTGGTTAGGTGTTTGTGTTACCACCAAATATATTTGTTATTCAGTCCATGACATTGTACCCTGGCCCCTCAGAATGCATGTCTTTATTAATTAATTAACTAACTAATGTATAGTTAACATACAATGTTACAGTACTTTCAGGTGTAGAGCTTAGTGATTTGACATGTTTTGCATTATGTTAACAGGTATAGCTACCATCTGTTCCATCACATCGCTATTACAATATCATTGACTTTATGCTCTGCTTTTTATTCCCATGATTTACTCATTCTATAACTGGAGGCCTGTATCTCCCTCTCCCCTTCACCCATTTTGCCCAGTCCCACACTCCCCTTTCCTCTGGCAACCATCAGTTTGTTCTCCGTATTTATAGTTCTGATTCTGCTTTTCATTTGTTCTTTTTTTTTTTTTAAGATTCCATTTATGAGTAGAATCATATGGTAGTTGTTTTTCGTAGTCTGACTTAATTCACTTAGCATGATACTCTCTAGGTCCATCCATGTGGATGCTCATAAATGAGACAGTCTCATCCTTTTTATGGCTGTGTGATATTCCGTTGTATATATACCTGCATTTTCCTTATCCATTCTTCTGTTGATGGACACTTGCTTTTATGTTTTGGCTATTGTAAATAATGCTGCAATAAACATAGGGGGTGCATATATCTTTTCGAGTTAGAGTTTTTGTTTTCCCTGGGTGAATATCCAATAGTGGAAATATTGGATCATATGGTATTTCTATTTTTAATTTTTTGAGGAACCTCCATACTGTTTTCCACAGTGGCTGTACCAATTTACACTCCCAACAATAGTATACGAGGGTGCATTTTTCTCCACATCCTTGTCAACACTTGTTTCTTGTGTTTTTGATTTTAGCCATTCTTGCAAATGTGAGGTAATATCTCATTGTGGTTTTGATTTGCATTTCCCTCGTGATTAGTGATGTTGAGCATTTTTTCATGTGTCTGTTGGCCATCTGGATGTCTTTGGAAAAAAGGTCTATTCAGGTCCTCTGCCCATTTTTTTTTTTTTGTAGTTTTTAATTTTATTATATTATATTAGTCACCATACAATACATCATTAGTTTCTGATGTAGTGATCCATGATCCATTGTTTTC